>NC_081851.1:73239595-73539595 GCF_963259705.1 Myotis daubentonii
TTTCCTCTCCCTTCCCCTCTGAAATCAATATATATAGTAATTTTTCAAAAGGCACTGAGGTGGCATTTAGCTGACAGGGTTAAGAGTGACTTTCTCCGATGGGTTTAGGGATGACCTCGAGTTCAGTCCTTGACCCTGGCGCCCACAGGGCTGGAAAGCTGTAAAATAGAAGACATGGCACAAGAAGGACGTAAGTAATGGAGTGGGGAGGGGGAAGAGGCTGAACTGTAGGCACCCAAGGCCTGCGAACCAGGAGGGCGAGCTTCTGAGATGGGAAAAGGGCACAGTCATGGGAGCCGGGGGTGGGCAGTTGTGAGAAATGCCAACCAGGGAAAGAAAAGGACTCCTGAGGGTGAGGCTAGCTCGGGGGATATTGAGGAGAGTGGTGCTGGGCAGTGGTTAGAGGTGCACCAACATGGATACAGGCATAAAGAGGCAGAGGGGGGGCGTGACAACCACCGCCATCTTTGGAGAGAATCTCTCCTGAGCCACTCTAGTCCTCATCGCTGCCCTGTAGGGGGTGCAACCATTCCCGATTTCCGATTGGGGGAATTGGCAATGCTACTCGCTGGTTAGTGATTGCTGGACTCGAGTCCAGTTTACTTGATTTGAAAGTTCTTGAGCATTACATGCAGCCTTTGGCAGACTCGGAATGCATGATTTCCATGGAGGGCATCTCAGAAGCAAATGAACCCATCTCTCATTTTAGAGATAAGCATCTGGGGCCCAGAAAAGGGTGGTGGTGGTGGTGGTGGTGGTGGTGGTGGGTGGGGAGGTGGGGGGCGGGGGGTTCCTAAAGTCATCGTGCCGGAGAGTAAAGGAGAAGTTAGAATCTAGCTCTCCAGACTTACGCAGCGATTTTCACCTGGGGCACTGACCTCTTTTCCCTTAGATTGTCAAATAAAAAAAGCGACAACAGCCAACACAACAGTAGCCCTCTGGTGAGAATGCCCTGTCTTGAACCATGAATATACCATTGTTTAGTAGAATTGCATCTTATTGTTATGTAGCATAATAAGGTTGCATCTGATTAGTTATCTCTTGGTACCAGACACCCTTATATACAAGTATAGGCACTTGGTTTTTTAAAAAGTCACTTTGAGCCCTGGCCAGGTAGCTTAGTTGGTTAATGTCGTCTCAGTACGTCAAGATTGATCCCCGGTCAGGGCATATACAAGAATCAACCAATGAATGTATAAATAAGTGGAACAACAAATTGATGTTTCTCTGTCTGTCTTTCTTTCTCTGTCTGTCTCTCTTTAAAAAAAAAGTTGCTCTAGCCAGTTTTTCTCAGTGATTAGAACATTGGCCCTTGGACTGAAGGGTCATGGTTTTGATTCCAGTCAAGGGCATATACCTTGGTTGCAGGCTCAATTTCTGGCCAGGGTCTGGAGTGTGCAGGAGGCAACCAATGAGGTGTCTCTCTCACATCAATGTTTCCTCTTTCTCCCTTCAACTCTCTCTGAAAGCAATGGGAAAAATATCCTCAGGTGAGGATTGCAAAAAATAAGTCACTTTGGAGCAAAAAGGGTAGGTGATTGCTATTATTATTTTTGTAAATAAATCAAAATTATATCTATTTCTTTTGTCAGATTGGCAAAAATTATATATTTTTCTGGTATGCTGCGGAATTTTAGTCATTAGTTTATGTGTGCCAGGAGATGAAAAAGATTGAAAATTGCTGGTCTAGTGGAATGGCAGGATCCCAGCCTTGAAAGCATGTTCCAGATTGCCACACCTGTTGTGTACTATTTTTGATGGATATTATCTTTGGCAGCTCTACATCGACACGAATGCATTCTACATGAATTTTGAAGTTATTTTAGAATAGATGTATACATTATTCATAACAGTTATATAGCCAAGGGAAACCTTGAGAAATGGCTTCTGCTTCTTTGGCTGTGACCCTGCATTTTACATTGTGTCTCATTATACAGATATGTGTGTGTATGTATACATTATAAATATAACTGAAACATATGTTTTCTGAAATAATACTTATCCTTACTATGTGTGATACACTTTGATGTTTTCGATTCTCATTTAACTCTGTTCTGTCCTGTTAAAAATATGCCGGTTGTGAACCGTTTAAATTGATTTTATGACAAATTAATGGTTCATGACCCACAGTTGGAGACATGATGACCTAAGCAATGTCTTGATCAGACATGGTTTAAGAAAAAAGTTTTCACAGAGGCAACCTAAAGTTGCCAATTATATTTGGTCATAAATGTTATAATAGTAAGCTTTGAGTTTCATTATATATATATATATATATAAAGAATTGTGGACATGTAAAAAATCAAATGGCCCAGGCTTGGATTCTCTCCAGACCACAGCTGATCTGAGATGCTCCTGGTAATGTGTGAAGCTGAATTTTATTCTGGGCCTGGGTTTCTGTCCTAACCGGAAGATCTGCAGAGGCAGGCGAAAGGGACTGCTGCAGCCCCTACCAGTGGTTCTCAACCTTCTGGCCCTTTAAATATAGTTCCTCATGTTGTGACCCAACCATAAATTTATTTTCGTTGCTACTTCATAACTGTAATGTTGCTACTGTTATGAATCGTAATGTAAATATCTGATATGTAGGATGGTCTTAGGCGACCCCTGTGAAATGGTCATTCGACCCCCAAAGGGGTCACGACCCACAGGTTGAGAACCGCTGCCCTAGACAGTGGGCCCAGGGCTGACCTCTCCCTAACTCAGGCACATTGTATCTGGTCTGAGGCTCTAGGAGTTTTCCAAGGTGTGTACATTGGATACTCATTCAATATGCTGGTGTGTAATTAAGGTCTGACACTTTATAGATTCCTGGAATTATGATGGTATGCATTTGACCTTCTAACACCCCTCCAAAAGCTTGTACTAATTCCCTTGACATTGCCAACTCCCTGAGGTTCACATTATGTTATTCCTCATTCCCTCTTCTGTTTTAGCTCTTTTCCTCTGACAGGGGCATGGAACGGCTGCTCCCACTGACTCATGAAATGGTTTTTTTCACTGGTACATTGGTCTTCTAGCTCACAGCAACCAAGTTTTCATTCCTTTTAGGATCCACATTCCATCCATCCATCCATCCATCCATCCATCCATCCATCCATCCATCCAGAAGTGCATGGAGTTAGGAAAGTCCTTTTTTTTATATGTTAGTATTTAAGCCAGAACCTGATTGATGAGAAGGAGGCAGTCATCTGTAGATCTGGTAAAACAGCATCTCAAACACACACACACACACACACACACACACACACACACACACACACACACACAAATGGAAAGGGCAAAGCCTTGGGATAGGAACAAGTCTGGCTGTTTTGAAGGATGGAAGACAACTGCATTGAGTGGAACAAGATGGCCATGAAGTTGGAAAAGTGGGTGGCCATCAAAATATTAAACAACCATCATGGCATAGGTGTTGATTAATCAGAAGGGACATGGCTGGGTAAAGGCCAAATTATGCAGGTCCTCGTGGATGATAGTAAGGAATTCAGACTTTACCATGTTGCAGAGAGAAATCATTGGGAAGCATTAAGAAAGGGAGCAGCACAACCAGACTTAATATTTAAAAAGACCAGACTATCAAACAACAACCAGATACCTCTACACACCTATTAGATGGGCCAAAATCAAAACCACTGACACCACCAAATGCTGACAAGGATATGGAGCAACAGGGATTCTCATTCATTGCTGCTGGAAATGCAAAATGGTAGGAAAGACAGTTGGCAGTTTCTTTAAAAATTAAACATACTCGCCCTAACCAGTTTGGCTCAGTGGATAGAACATCGGCCTGCAGACTAAAGGGTCCCAGGTTCGATTCCGATCAAGGGCATGTACCTTGGTTGCGGGCACATCCCCAGTAGGGGGTGTGCAGGAGGCAGCAGATCGATGTTTCTCTCTCATCGATGTTTCTAAATCCCTATTCCTCTCCCTTTCTCTCTATAAAAAAATCAATAAAATATATTAAAAAATTAAACATACTCTTACCATATGATCCAGCACTCATTTAGTATTTACCCAAATGAATTGAAAACTCATGCTATACAAAAACCTGCACATGGATGTTTATAGCAGCTTTATTCATAATTTCCAAAACTTGGAAGCAACCAACATGTCCTTCAGTAGGTGAATGGATAAATAAACTGTGGTATATCCAGATAATAGAATAGTGTTCAGTGCTAAAAGAAATGACTATCAAGCCATGATAACACAGGGAGGAAACTTAAATGCCTATTACTAAATGAAAGAAGCAAATTCTAAAAGGTTACAGACCATATGATTCCAATTGCATGACATTTTGGGAAAGGCAAAACCATGGAGACCGTGAAAAGATCAGTGTCTGGGAGAGGAAGAGACGAGTAGGCGAAGCACAGAGGAATTTTAGGGCAGTGAAACTGCTCTGTGGAATACTGTAATGGTGGGTACATGTCATCATACATGTGTCAAAGCCAAGAGTGAACTGTAATGTAAACAATGGACTTTGGGTGATAATTACGTGTCCATGTAGGTTCGTCAGTTGTAAAAAATGTACCATTTTGGTGCTGGCTGTTGATAGTGGAGGAGGCTGTGTGTGCATGGGGACAGGAGGCATACGGGGACTCTCTGTACTTCTTTGCTCAATTATGCTGTGAACCTAAAATTTTTCTAAAATAGAAAGTCATTACAAAACTTAAAAGACCACTCTAGCTCCTATGTGAAGAGTGGGTTGTGTGGGGTCAAGCGAGGAGGCAAGGAAACCAGTGAGAAGGACCTGACAGTAGACTAGGTAAGAGATATCGGTGGCTTAGCTTTGCCAGTGGGTTCTTTGCTCCCAGAAGTGGTTTTCCAAGGCCTTTCCCTCCATGTGGCTCCTTATCTGGACCCTTATCTGGGTTAGCAAGCTGTCGTGTCAGCGTCTTAATGACCAAAGGAAGGCACTGGGGTCCTTCCTTCCTCTGAAGCCAATCACAAACAGCTTACCTGAATATGCGACAGTATTGCATTGGGAATTCAAAACTGAGTGCCACCCCAGAAGCTCTTTATGCCTCTCTGGGTCCTGCCCATTGTTCTTCAGGCTCAGTCACTAGAGGCCTCTCCCTCCCCCGGCACAGGCAAGGACTCCTTGAACTCCGTCTTGAGCCGCAACATTGAGGGCTGCTCCTTCCCTTAGGTTGGCTGGAGCGGGGAAAACATGGAGAGGACACGGCGAGCTAGGAGAGTGGGTGCCCGAGGGCCTTGGAGGCTGGGCCCCGGGGTTTGAAAATTAAAGATGATGGGAGTCCTATATATATGAGGAACATGACATTGTCGGAGCCAGGCACCTCCTCTGGGACAGCCCGAGGGGCAGCAGCACTGACCTTGGCCTGGGATCCTGGGCAGCCCGCCACGGTGCCTTCTTTTCTGGGCTTTGGGCAAGGGCTGCCTGTCAGTCTGAAAAATGGACTGTGTGTCCCTTGGGCTGAGGTCATTATTAGTGATAATCTGGCCCCTGGGACTGAAGCTACACATGATCCGGCCACAAGTCTCGCTCTGGCCCAGGGCTCCAGTGCCTCCCGCAGGCCCTTTTTCCAGAAGAGGAGCTGCTTACAAGCCACAAAAACAATGTTGACTCATTTGCTTTGCTTGTGTCTTCTTGGACAGGCATCAGGTGACAGCCACCAAGCTTTCTCAACCGTGTGGTCCAGGTCTGTAGGTTCAAGGCTGGGCCTGGGCCTTGCCATGGAGATCTCTCTGGAAGTGGCATTCCCTGGCTCCTCTTCTCCCGACGGTGGTCTTGGAGCCAAGACCTGGCTAACCCCGGAGCTGCTTTCTGGTGGCCAATATTTCATTTTGACACTCACCTCCCCACACCCTCCTTTCCCTCCCCAGTACCCACACCACACCAAGCCACAGGCCATTCGCCACACCTCAGTAACAGATCCCACCAAAACCACGGTCACATGCACACACCACACTCATACACACACCTCGCACATCCTACGTATCGCACAGAGCTCACAGAGCACACACAGACCTCACCCAGAGTCTCAGGTGTTTCCACGTCACCCATGTCCTTTCACCTACGCTGCACACCACACATGGGCTTCCAGCGACCCATGATGCCTCACACCTAGTACTTCCTCCAGTTCCACCCGACATGCACCTCACCTATCGATCCCCGCATGACCACATGCACAAATCTCTCAGGGCACCATACAGTGAGGCGCCATGTCATCCAGCTGCTGACAGGTGGACTCCACCAGCTGCCACCGCCCCCACCACGCATGCTCAGTCTTCTGCTAGAGCTGGGAAGCTAAGGCTGCCTGTTGGCAGCCCTGGCTGAAATTGTCAAGAGGTTGATGATGTGTCTGAAAAGGAAAAAAAAAAAAAAAAAAAGACAAAAAAAGAGACATGATTTGGAAAATATTTCCAGGATTTGAAAACAAACGCATGATATTTGATCTGTTCATGATCCGTTTGTAGCACTCATGTTGCTAAATACTACTTGATGGAGAAAGCATTTGGCAAGAATTGTAAGTTTTATTTAGAGATTTTGGGGGAAAAACACAACTACTCAGTAGAGTGAGCTGGTGTGGCGAGGAGAGATAAAAGGGGATGCGCATGAAAGATTTTAGTGGAAATCGGAAACCAGGGCTCCAAGCAGACCCATCGGTGAGTCCTATTCCAGTGAAAGGAAGGACTAAACTTGTTTCAGGCTGGCTTGGGCAGACCTGCTCCCTCCTGGTGTTTTCTCCACACTCACCTGTAGGTGGCGTCTTCCAGCCGACTGCTCCTTGGCTGGTGTCCTCATGAGGAAGACCTTGGGGCACCTGAGGACCCAAGGGGCACCTGAGGCCCTCCTCTGCCTCTCCCAGTACTGCTGGTTGTAAAAGCCCAGCTCTAGGCCAGCTCCCGGGGTGCGTTCCTTGACTTCTCCGTTCCCAACGAGCCTTCTCAGGGCTTCATTTAGCACCAACGGCCTGGATCCTGGAACTTGGCAAGTCATCCAACACCATTACGTACCTGGAACTGAGCTGGGGCTGGAGGAGAGACCACGAACCGAGACATCCTTGCTTCTTGCTGCCGTGGGGACAGAGACATTCAACAGCAATGCAACAACGCACAGTGAGATGCCACAGAGGAGAAGGAAAGGCTGTTTGTATGGTATTTGTGTAGCAACTCTCAGGGAACAGGAACTGTTATGGAAGAAAAAGGGGGAAGAGAGGAAAGCAGAATTATACACTGTGGAAGAAGTGTCATTGTCCTCCTGAGTCCGTTCAGCATTTTCTGACGCCTGGACGTTGGCTCCTAGTGGAAGCACAGTTCTTTCTCTGATTCTGTGGCGGCTCCTGGAGCAGATGCCCGGGCCTTCTCCAGGGCAAATGCCCGG
Source organism: Myotis daubentonii (assembly GCF_963259705.1). NCBI lineage: Eukaryota > Metazoa > Chordata > Mammalia > Chiroptera > Vespertilionidae > Myotis > Myotis daubentonii. Next base: position 73,246,944 of record NC_081851.1, read on the forward strand.
GTAAAGGGGCTAAACAAACAGGAGCCACGCGGCGCCAGGGCACCAAGTGCTGTGCTAATCCAAAGCAAAGTAGCAAGACTGACCACATCTTCCAGACCCAGCAAAATATTGCTCTCACAACCGGACCCCGAACTTCACCATTCAGGGTGGAGAAGGCCAGACAGAAAGGTTCCTGGGACTTTTCTCCAGAGAACAGAGGCGTGGTCTTTGAAGAATGATCTGTGCAGGTTGAGAAGTAGTGAGGATCCCAGGCCGCTCTGGGGATGGATGGTGATCCTTCCTCTTCTTCCACTGAGGGAGGCTTCCTGTGGGAAAGGATAAGTTCTCGGGGATGTCCAACGAGATGGAAGCAGGGCCACTGTGTCACCTCCACCTACTTTGATGATGGTCCCTCACCACCATTCACTTTGGAGTGTGTGCATTCGGGACATGATTGCTAAGTTTTAGAATCTTAGAACACTAGACTTTTGGGGCTGGGAGTGCCCTTAGAGATCACAAGCCCTACCCTTTTATTTCAGACAGTGACTGGAGGCCCCAGGGAAGAGAAGGAACTTGTCCAAGGTCACGCAAGATGGGACCCAGGCCTCGCTGGGTCTCTCGGGACAGGGCTCTCGCTGGCTTTGCCTAATGACCCCAATCCGTCCCAATCTGGAATCAGAGTCCCTGGCCCCGGCCCTAACAGCATTCCGGAACCAAGTCGTAAATCCTGAGCCTGCAGCCACTCTGCTCCGACATTTGTTGGGTTTTACTGCCAAATGCTGCTGCTCAGAGATGCCATCTCCGGAGGGAGAAATTCTTGAAAGAGACACCCCTTGCCTCCCCTTCCCAAATCAGGAGTTAATTAGCACCAAAATGTGCGTGGAGGTGGGAGTGCCGGACAGCCCTCCAGTGGGCTCCCAGAGCAGAGAAGTGGCACCTCTGCACGTCTCTGTTTGGAGAAGGGAGCCTCAGCGTCTGGGCCAGGCACCCTCGGGGACGGATCTGTTAACTTGCTGTCACCTTCTTTGGAGATACCATCATCCTGTAACTGAGCAATAAAACGAGTCATTGTGGCCGTTTGAAGCCAGGCTTAGTGCCCTGGACAGTTTGTTTACCCCGAGAGGCCTCCAGTGGGACCTGGTGGCTGGCCCATCACCCCGTCATCCATCTGCCCGCTCTCCCAGCTCCCATTCCGAGCTTCACGCTCACAGGGGTGCCCTCCCTCCCTCCCTCTTCTCTCTCTCTGACTCCACATTTCAGAAATAATTGCTTTCACCCCAAAGTTAGCTCTTTGGCCCTGTGAGGCTTTCCTTCCCCGGAGGTGTTTGAAGAAGGGCTGGCTCTGTCAGTTGGAATGCAAACTTCCCAGAAAAGCTGATCCCCCTCCAGCCCCCTCCCCTTCATCCTCAGGCTGGTGAACTCTGAGTGTCGATGGGGCTGGGGGTCCAGAGCCGAGGGCGTACCCCTGGGAGGGCAGCCCCCCTGGGACGGCGGCCATGCCTCCCTCGCAGGGCTCAAAAGGCATGTGTATTACTCAGAATTTAAATGAAGGTCTCAAAAGACAAAACGAATTAAGATTTACTAAGGCTGCCATTGTCTGATAATTCAATACCAGCTCATTATTAGAACCACATTTATTGAGGTTTAATCACTATGAAGCAGATTGCTCTGGCATAGCTGTGAAACCACACGAAATGTGTTCTTAATAATTAATCAGTACAGTATCTTGTCGTTCTAGCATTCATCTTGGGCTCGGGTGTGTTTCTAAAGGGACGCTGTGTATGTGCTTTTGAAATTTCATCGTCTTTTGTTTTTAATAACTCTTCAGATCCGTTAAGCAAGGGGAAAGGGAAAATCAGATTCCTCCACAAATTCCATCCCCGGCTGCTCGCTGCGCGTGATGACCAGATCCTGGAAGGAAGCCTTTTTGGGATCCAGGGCTGAGCTGCTGGCATTTTGTTTTTCAAAGGCAGGACCCCCGCCCCTCCATGGTTGCTCCGTATTGATTTTCCCTGTGCAGAATCTCCAGGCACTAAATGAGCCAGGCATGGGGCGAGGGGATCCCGCTGTCTGTCCTTAAGGCTGGTGGCCTAAGATCTCCAGTCCAGACTCTGGGCAAAGACTTAAATTTTTTTTAAATTATTTTTTTTATTAAATCTTTATTGTTGAAAGTATTACATATGTCCCCCTTTTCTCCCCATTGACCCCTTCTAGCCCACCCTCCCCACCCCCTGCCCCAGGCCTTCACCACCCTATTGTCTGTGTCCATGGGTTATGCATATATGCAGACAAGTTCTTTGGTTGATCTTTTCCCACCCACCCACCCCCTCCCACCTTCCCTCTGACGTTCCATAGTCTGCAAAGACTTTTTAGCAAGCTGATCTCTCTGCCCACAAGGTCCAAGGGCCAGTACTTATATGCAGCGGTGGCTCTTCATGAGGCCCACTGAGTGAAACCTGCATTCCCACTGTGTTCCACACTCCGGCCGGCCAAGGTCAAGAAATGCCTCCCCTGGCGTCCCCATTGTACCCTGGCTACCTGACAGATGGGTGGTGAGGATCAGATGAAGTCACTTTCCATTCTGTTCAGCTGTTGTGTTGATGCTTAAAAGTGCAGGCTCTGGACAGAGTCGGCTTGAGTTCCAACCTGGGCTCCCATGCAAGGCAGCCGTTTGATGTGATGTAACTTGTTTATCTGTTGCACGTCTCCGGTTTCTGTCCTCCGGGATGGGGTTGATATTGGTAGTTCCCTCGTAGGGCTCTTGCGGAGATCAATGAGGGTACTCCTGCCGGGAACGTCTGAGCCCTCGGTGAGCGCCAGTCACATTGTCGTCAGTGAATGAGCCCTTTCTTTGCCTTCCCCGGGGCCCTCCAGTTCCAGGAGGGAGCATCTGCTGGGCCCGGTCCCTGAGCAACCTTGCTGTGCTGTGGTCAGAGAGGCCCCGAGGGCAGCAAGCCCCCCTATTCTGTGCCGTCCTGGTTTCTACCCGTCTTGTCTAAGGCAGTGGCTCTCATCCAGGGACTTCTTTGTCCCCCAGGGAACATCTGGCAATGTCTGCGGACATGTTTGGTTTTCACAACTGCTGGGGGGCATTGTGGGCCCCTAGTGATTAGCAGGCATAGATGCGGCTAAGCACCCCACAATGCACAGCGCGGCCCACAACAAAGCAGTGCTGGGCCCCGAGCGCAGGGCCGAGACTGAGGATCCTTTCCAAGAGGCTCCCGCCAGGAGGCCCAGCACCCACACTCACATGGTGACTCTCAGGGCGGTCGCCGAGGTTAATTCAAGATGCTTCGACCCTAGCGCAGAGGCGTGGGACAGAAAGCGGGGTTCTGTGCTGGTCGACCCCATGGCCTTCTGTGACCTCCACAGGACCCACGGACAGGAAGGAGGACACTCTGGCCCACTCTCAGCTCGGCACCCTGCCTGCGTGGGACTTTCTGGCCCGATGTCAGGTCCTGACTGTGCTCGGCTGCTCCCAGCATCCTCGGAAGGCTGCCTGGAGGGGCAGGAGCTGCGCTGTGGCTTCACACACCAGAGAGGGCCAGGGGGTGGCTGCCTGTGGAGGTGCATTTGGATGTGTGGCCGCTGACCATGGGGAAGTGACCAAACGCAGGAACCGAGGTGGCCCTGCCAAGGGCTGGAGGCCCGGGCTTGGCTTTCCTCGCTGCCAGGTTCTGGGGCGGAGCTCCAAGGAGTCTGGGAATGCAGCTGACACCTAGCCATGCGGGTTGTTTTGAGGGGATACTTGTCAAGGCAGGAGGAGAGAACGTACTTATTCAATAGTTTGTTGGCATGATCCCTTAACTCAGGTTAGACTTGAATGCTGTGGTGCGTGGGTCTTCTTTTGTACTCTAGCCTCGGGCCTTGCAAATGTTAGGGGTGGACCAGGCTGCAGGCCTGGGGTCCTCAGAGCAGGCAGGGGCCTTTCCTGAGCTGGCCTCCCTCCTGTGCAGCTTCCTCGTGTCCTGCACCTCTGAACTCTCACCCTTCCTTGAACTCACCTCACTCCATGACTCTGCTCTCTGCCTTAGTCATGCCTCTGCCAAGAACACCCCACTCCTGGCACACTCCCACTCATCTCTCCGAAAGGCATTCGAGTGTGACCTCCTTTTAAAACGTTTATGAATTCCCCCTCCCCACCCAGCCCTGGCATCAGTGACAGTTCTCATTTCACCAGCTCCCATTGCACTCGCTACAAATTCACCCAGAGCTAATGCAGGAGCTTGGAAATGTGCTGGGCACACACTTCTCTGATAAAAGCTCTTTATATGTGACACTAGGGGCCCAGTGCATGAATTTGTGCACCTTGAAAGGAACTGTGGGCCATGAGGCTGCGGTGGGCACAAGGGCGGGTCTGGGCCCATCCTCTGTGCCCCCGCCTGGCCACTCCTGCCGCGGCCCTCAGTCTCCTTTCTGCTGGCAGCCCCGCTCCTGCTGCTGCCGCTCCCACGCACTGACTGCACTGGCCCTGCTCTCACCTGCTGACGGCGCGGAGTGATTGGGGCTGGCGCCAGCAGCAGCTGCTGGCCCTGATCGCCCCTCAGGAGCAGGGGGAGGTGGAGAAGCCCTGAGGGGCAATTGGGGCTGGCAGCCGCTGCTCACACCCACTGTCAGCTCCAAGCGATTGGGGCCGGCGCAGGCAGTGGGTGCGAGTGACCAGTGGGACTGTGGCGTGTGGGAGCAAAGAATTTTCAGTAACCACCAGAGGCACCCTGATGACAGCAACCAGTTTCCCACCTTGGCCTGGCACCCCCACTCACCTGCTCCACCATCCGGCCACAGCCAATGCCTGCCATGTTCCCTGCTCTGCTGCCTGCTGCAGACGTCTGCCATGTTCCGCACACGCCCCCTGGTGGTCACCACACATCATAGCGACCAGTTGTTCCACTGTTGGGTCTATTTGCATATTAGGCTTTATATAGAGATATAGATTATAATTATTTAATTGTCTTTTCCTGTGAAGCCAGTGGATCTACAGGCCACAGAGCCCTTGGAGAGCCTGCTGACAGCTCCCAGCCCTTTGCTATGAAAAGGACACAAAGAGGCATTCCTGCTTACATTCAGGGCAGCCAGAGGCCCCGGGTGCACAGAACCAGGGCATGTGGTGCTGCTCCCCACTGTACATTGTTGGGGACCCTGTCTGGTTTATCATCACGTGCCCGATCCCTAGAAAAAGAGTTTCCATGCGACAGAGCACGTGGAGGGAAGGAATGATTTTCCCAGGTGACTTAGCTCTCCTGGGGCAGTGAGCTCTGAGGTCTGAGGATGCTGATGCCCAGGGTGTTAGAGGCTTTATAACTGCACTGAGAAAAATCTGGAAGGGCAAGGGAGAATGCACGCAGAGGAGCGAGGCCGCAGGGGTTCCTGGGGGAGGGGGAACCACACTGTGGAATCTGCTTGTAAAAGTAATCAGAGGGGGATTCAGCCCTGTGGTTGGAGTGAAAAGAGTAGGAAAGCTTTGGGACCCTAACTGAAACCGTCTGTAGCCACATATTGTTTTTCCCAGCAAAGGACCCTAATTAGGTCAATTCCACGTCGTCCTGATGGTAATGGATGCGCAGTAAAGTGGGCCCTGGGCAGCATGCAAACAGCCCGCATTTCTGAGAAGGATGGAGGGGGAGTGGCGAGACCCCCTTGGAACAGACCCCCAAACTGAAAGGAAACCGATTTGTCACAAGCACTATAGACGGGGTGCGAAGCATTCAGTGCCGACTTGCTTATTGATAAGCACCCAACACAGCAACCTTCACCCCAACAGGGGCCTGGCAGAGGCCACCTCAGATGGGGCCGGTGTCTTGCCCGGTCTGGTCTTGTCAGGGCCCAGAGGGCGGTTCTTCCCTGTGCTCCATGGAGCTCTCTCCTCCGCGTAGATGGAGGCTCCTCACACAGGCCAGCATCGGGCGCTCAGCGGCAGTTGTCCTGGAAGCCTAGTTTGGGCTCAGGATCTAGGTAAGCAGTGCCGGTCTGCAAAGGGAACAATTATGTTCCCCCAAACACACAGAAGCATCAGAATTCACAGCATGCACTTTACAAGGGCAATAAAGTTTTATATGCAGCTCAGTGAAATACCCAATGCAGCCAATTATCCACCAAAATAAACGGATGGGAGAGAGAATGGCTATATTTGGCTCCGACTTAATTATTTTGCATTTGAACTTCTCGCTGCCGTGCCATAAAATTTCATTCTGCCCTTATTTCCTGGTCAGGTTACTCAATCCCGGCGCCGGTAACCGAGCCCGCGAGGGGAGGACACCGTCCAATGTCAGGGGTAAGGAGATGTGAAAGGTTTGACATCAATTACAACATTACACACAACATAAAATTTAACAGCGTGAATCAGGCTTTCATTGCTCTTTAAAGAGACTGGATGGCTTTTTAAGATCTAAAAATTAATCAGTTTCTAAGAGTCGGACCTTTTTTCAGAGTCCCAGATCTTATTCTTCGCTCGGGACTTAAGAAAGGATTTCTCTGTCCCTCTCCCTAACCCTCTCTCTTTTATTTGAAACATGTCTCTCCTCTGTCACTTAAAAATGCAATTTCAGTTGGCATTTTTTTCTAGGAAAGTGAAAGAAAAAGTGAAGGGTATAGAAATGGAACTGTTCTCCGAGGGGGGAGCATTCTGGGGAGAACACGGGAAAAGACCCCCAAACTGAAAGGAAACCGATTTGTCACAAGCACTAGAGACGGGGTGCTAAGCATTCAGTGCCGACTTGCTTATTGATAAGCACCCAACACAGCAACCTTCACCCCAACAGGGGCCTGGCAGAGGCCACCTCAGATGGGGCCGGACTTAGATTTGGCGGCAAATGAGGGCGCCCTGGGCAGCCAGGGTGCTCCCAAACCCCTGGCCTGTCGCCTGGGTCAGAATCTGCGTGGCAGCCTCCACTCCATCGCTCCTTGACACATGATCGTCTCATAAAACGCCACATGTAATTGGGCAGTTTCAGCCCATTATGGCCAACGTGCGGCAAGAGCAGGGGTAAATGACCCCTTTCCTTTAATAAGTGTGGTCTCCGCAGGTCAGCTGAGGGGGTCAAAGGCAGGGTGGTAGGGTAGATGGTGACAGAGTTCTGGGAGAGCACAGGACCGCCATGGGGCTGACTTTTCGGGGTGGGGGTTGGGGGCAACAAACAGCCAGGAGATTCGCCTGCTTTCTTTCTGCTTCTCAGCCGGGAACGATGCACAGAGATAGAAGCTGATTGAGCTCAGGGTCTACGTTCTATTTGCATTTTTGTGCCCAGTCGAACCCAGAACATGGGCGCACTGAGAAAGGGAGTGAGTGGATGAATACAGGGATTACTGTGTCCACAGCGTTGGAGGTCACATCACTGCTCGGGCAGTGACACCCCTGATCTTGTCGTGGGAAGGTGCGTTCTGGAAGTTTCTGTTAGCCATGGGCCAACTCCTACGTGCTCCTTGGGAAAAGGGCATGTGTGGAGCTGGGGTTGGGTGGTGAGTGTGGGTGGTAGGTGAGGGGGTGCTGGAGTGACCACAGCAGGGTCCATCCTGACGGGTCTTATTCCTGGACCCTCCCTCTACTTTGGAAGAAATAGGTGAAGAAACGTGTGATGTCCTCCTCTGCTGGGTACATCCCCCTTTCGCATGTCATTTTCTCTGCCCATCGGTGCTGCCCAAAGTATACCAGACAGTCTTATTTATTCTGCCCTAACATGCTCATGGGGCCATGGACAAGGGATGTTCTAGAAATCCTAGTACTTGCTCTGCCCTTCCAAATACTCTGTTGTCTTATGAAGACCCGAGTACAAAAGCTGGGTAATTCGTAATGGTCCCGTGCTCTCACATGGAGATGAGCCCTGCAGGGTCTGGTCTGGATTACCTGGGTTTGACTCAGAAAAGGTCAGCGTTGGGGTTTCTCCTTTCCCTTCAACTTCAACTTCTACAACAGCGGTTCTCAACCTGTGGGTGGCGACCCCTTTGGCGGTCGAACGACCCTTTCACAGGGGTCGCCTAAGACCATCCTGCATATCAGATATTTACATTACGATTCATAACAGCAGCAAAATTACAGTTATGAAGTAGCAACGAAAATAATTTTATGGTTGGGTCACAACTTGAGGAACTGTATTTAAAGGGCCAGAAGGTTGAGAACCACTGTTCTATAAGAAAAAGGCAACAGCAGCATAAGGCTCCTTGTCAAAGATTTCGTGCAGAGAGCAATGTCCAGGGTGTGCCCACGGGGCAGTTCACAGTTCAATCTGCTTTGCTTCTGGTCTTGTCTTTGGGGCTCTGGGGAAATGCGAGTGCTGCACCAGAGCAAGGGTGAGCAGTCACACCCAGCACCAGGGCCGTGCATTTACAAATATTTCCAACATCTCATGAAGGGAAGAAATAGAAAGAGGTTTGGCTTAATCCACAGATAGCCAGAAAATGAAATTCACCCCTAATACTCCCCCCTCCCCCACCACACACACACACTCCAGAGAACATTTTAGCTTCCCAGCAAAACTAAGCAGAAAGTAAAGAGACATGAACCTACAATGACACATTATCACCCAAAGCCCATAGTTTATATTAGGGTTCACACTTGGCGTTCATTCTGTGCGTTTTGACTACTGTATAGTAACATGTATTCACCACTTGAATTTGATTGTTACTTAAATTGTCTTTTTACAAAAGGCAACGTTGGCAACACCCACCCCCCTCCCCAATGAAAAAACTCACAAAAATAAAGAAAGCGTGCTATTTAAAATATTTCAATTATATAATCTAATGTGTGAATGCATTGATATTCCTCTTGGAACTATATTAAATCAGTGCTGGAATAAGTAACAAATATAGACAGTCATGGCATTATCCATTAGAAAACATTTAATCCGCAGCTGGGAAAATTAAAGGCAACAAAACCATTTTTATTGCCACACATCTCAAATCCCCGACATGATTTTATGAGAAAGGTCATTAAACTTGTAGCTACTGCATTATCTTTTTCCTTGGACCATTTCTGAAGCAACATTAGTTTTTCACACTTCTTTACATCTCCAACAGTAGAAAAAGCCTTAATCGATGCTTCTACATAAAAAGCAAAGGGCTAGGTTTCCCATCATAAAACGTTATGTTGTTTACACAAAAACTGCAGCTAACCCCATAAAACTCGAGTGATTTCCCAGTGGGGTCCTGCAGGGACACTTGGCTATGCTAGACGTCACACTGAGTCCCAGCGCTGAGGCAAAGCGGGCTTCCTATGGAAAGGGGCTCTCAGCCCCGGCCGTTACTAATCAGACTTTTCAATCGGGACACGCCAAACAGGCATAGTCTCTCCATCCAAGGCCTCAAGCTGCCACCTCTGACCAGCTAAGAAAACACATGTGAGGTGGAAAAGTTCCACACAACTATCATCACTTCTCACAGGGCCACCACCTTGTCCTCATCTCCACACCCTTGATACTAGAGTTCCCACCACCTTGAACTCTCTGGAACCTCTGCTAGAGCATTGGGGCCGGCTTCCAGGACAACTTTGCTGGACAGAAAGGAGATAGAAGGATGCGCCTGCCTACTAGTCTCACACTTCCCTGGAAATCACATGATCTTTTGATATCTTTCATTAGGTGTCAGAGAGGAAGGGGGCGGGAGAGAGATAGAAACATCAATGATGAGTAAGAATCATCTATCGGCTGCTTCCTGTATGCCCCCAACTGGAGATCGAACCCACAACCTGGGCATATGCACTGACCAGGAATTGAACCATGACCTCGATGCTCAATCACTGAGTCAGGCTGGCGGGGCTCTTAAAATATTAATGGAAAGATTTTAAGTCTTGCTTCCTGTAGTTGAATAAATCCATCAAACTTTGACTATGATTGAAAAGCTAAACATCATTGACTGTTTTCAATGTCTGGTTTTCTAATGAAAATCAGGACAAATACTTAAAAGTTAATTGTGTGCCTCCTCTATTCAGATAAAGATAATGACAATCATATTATAGTTTTAAGTTTAAAGATTGGTTATTTGCTCACATTCATGAGTCATAACTACACTTATTTTCAACTTCAAGGAATGCATTGGTTCACGTAGAATAATTTTAAAATAAGGGAGACTTTCAGAATCTTCCTGTTGGTTTATTTTTACCCTGTGGCTGTTTTCTTTGTGGATATTTACTTGGGGATCTCATTAAATCATCCCTTATTATATTGGGCAGTTGCAGGGAGAATAATAGAAGGGTGGTCTTGGGGAAATTGAGGTCAGAAGGATTTACCTGCACTATTTGATTCTACAATATTTAAATGATGATGACTTTGGGAACGCAACATTGCTTCTCTCAAGCTAGGATTAGAACAGGGCTTTCAGACTCAAGACCCCTCTTAACCATTCTGTTCTATTGGTTCAACTAAGGGAGGAGAATCAGGCCTTAGTCCTCTTCAAGATAAATTCAAAATCTAGTTGAGGCTATAAAACAGAAATTCGTACATGATAACTAATAATGAAAGGTAATAGTCGATGAAATCACATGGCTAACACATACTGATGATAAACAGAGGCTAAGGTTCAGTTTACTGGACGACCTGGGATTTGATCTGGGCTTTGGAAGATTAATATGATTTGGCTGGAAGGAAGAAATGGGAAAGGCTAGTGAGGACCAGACAGATCATAGAGCAGATAAGTGGAGCTAAAGTATGGAAAACGACCAGAGTCAAATTACGAAGGGTCTGCGAAGACAACCTAAGGATCTGGGAGAGGTTTGAGTAGATGCTCACTCAAACCACATTCTCATAAAAAAAATTCCACATTCTCATAAAAAACACACCAATTACATACTCATAGACACAGACAACAATATGGTGATCACCAGAGGGAAAGGGGGTGGAAGGGAGGTAGTAAAAGGTAAAGGGGGCCAACTATATGGTGATGGGAGGAGATTTGACTTCGGGTGGCAAACACAATGCAATATACAGATGATGTATTATTGAATTGTACACTTGAAACCTATACAATGTTATTAACCAATGTCACCCAATAAAGCAAATAAAAAAATTTAAAAATGATCACAACATTACTGTGCTAGGGGATAAAGATCCAAAGATGAAAGGATAGAAGTTCCATTTGTGCCCCTGTGCCCTGACCACCCACCTGTGTGTGCCTGGTGTTCAATAAATAGTTGATTTAAAAAAAAGGGGTGAATGATTATGTGTCTCCAAAGACCTCATAGGCTAGCAGGGTAGACCAGTATATCCAAGTATTCTACAGGGTTCTCTTAAACATGGAGATGTATAAAATCTAGAAGCCTAAAGGAGATTAACTGGATGGGAACAGAAGAAAAAGCCTAATGGAGAGAATGGCACCCCAGTAAGTCAGCATCACTCTGTAGTGTGCTCCATTGTAAGAGTGGAGTGGGGAGATGGCGGGTGACTCAGAGGACCACCTGGATCATGAAGGTCCTTTGAGCTGTGCTAAGGGGCTTTGACTTACACTGTAAGTCATCAGTGTAGACCAGAGGCTCCTCAATGTTAGTGTGCACCACCTAGAGAGCTTCTTAAAACACAAATGCTGGGCCCCACCCCAGAGTTCATGAGTTAGTAGGTCTAGAGAGGGGCCAATGTTTTGCATTTCTCACAAGGTGGTACTGATACTGCTGGTCTGGGGGGGCCACACTTTGCAACTCATTAGTACAGAGAGTAGATTAGAAGAGGTGAGAAACTGATGACAGGGAGGCCATCCAGGAGGCAATGGTCCACATGAGCAAGGATGCTGGTTTAAAGGCCAAGGAACTGATGACCATAGAGGTCATAGCGCCAAGACTGGAACCCATATCTTCAGACCCTTTCTCCGTTGCCCCCCCTGAGGGAGAATCCTGGCCCAACAACCACATCTTTCACGTAAAGCTCAATTTTTATTAGAAAATGAAATAACTTGGACGTAGACAACTATGAAGAATATATATAGGGATTTAGTTTTTCTATTTTAAAGAATTTTTACTATTTCAGAGTGTGGTATAAGATGCTTCTTCATCCGACATTCACAGCCCTTGAAAGTGAATCTTGTCCTGCCTTAATCAGATGTTCACTTTAAACAAAAAGCTTCCATGATTCCTCCAAAAACATGGGAGGACAAGAGATTCTAATCGGATGACCTCGAGCTTGACTTGCAGATACTACTGTCCTACAGGGAAGCTATTCTCATAGTTCTGTGAAGGAGGAGATTCCGAAGGGCGTGGGACATGGGAAGATAATTCCCAAAATGGTGAGAGAAAGAGATTTCATTATGTTGTTGCTTTTCTTCCCTTTGGTAACAAAGTATTTGGTGGAGTTAGTTATTTGGCAGCACATGCTTGGGCTGAAAACTTTCCTTTCTTTTGCCAAGCTTCCTAAAAATAGTCTTTCTTCAGGCGAGGGCCATCTCAACATGAGCCACGTTGATTCGAGGCACGACATGTTTTGTGAATGTAATTGCCTATTAACCTGAAGATTTCAACTGCAGTGAGACAAAGAATGTGGAATTTGACTTCTTGCAAAGCTGTGAGCTTGTCCTTGTTTTGTGTGTGTAACAATAAGTTCTTTCACGATGTGACACCAAGGCAGTGGGGTGGTGAAATCTGATACCTGGCAAAAGTACAATGGGATTATATAATACCAAAAAAGTCGATTGTTTTCCCCTTTGCGAATTGTCTCCTTTGAGGAGGGAAGTACTGAGGATGAGGTCAGCTGGTGGCGTTTGTTCTTCAGCTAGTTTCCATGCCGTTTTAGGCACTGTCTGTGCAGTGTGTGTGTTTTTTTAAACATCGATTTTCGAGAGAGGGAAGGAGAGAGAGTGAGAGTAAGAGTGAGAGAGTAAGAGTGAGAAAGTGAACGAGAGAGAGAAAGAAGAAAAAGCTTAATGGAGTAAATCAGCATTGCTCTGTCGTATGCTCCATTGTAAGAGTGGAGTGGGGAGATGGAGGGTGAACCAGAGAGAGAGAGAGAGAGAGAGAGAGAGAGAGAGAGAGAGAGAGAGAGAGAGAGAGAGATTGATTTGTTGTTCCACTTATTTATGCATTCATTGGTTGATTCTTGAATGTGCCCTGACCAGAGATTGAACCCAAAATCTTGGTGTATTGGGATGAGCTACCAACTGAGCTACCTGGCCAGGGCTGTGTAGTGTGTTTTTATAAATAGAAGAAGGAGCCTAATGACCATGGGAACGGACCTTGCAGTAGTCACCGCCATGGCTTGGTAGCAGCTTTGCTGACTACACGGAATTTGTCTTTCCTGAGATCCTGCCCATCACTTGGGCTTGAGACAATAGGCATGTCCATGGGTCTGCACTCTTCTCCAGGGACCTTTGCACACTGATATGAAACAGGAGCTCGCAGGACTACTTAAGGAAAGGCTTTGCCAGCTCTAGGCCTGACATGGAGTTTGATATAAACTGGAACATGTAACAACTCAGTGCAGGAGTTGTCCTTATCTTACAGATGAGAAAACCAAAGTTCAGAGGAAACAAATTCTTGTGCAAGACAAATCAGCTAGAAGGTGGTGGAGGTAAGACACAAATCCTGATCTGTCTTTCTCCAAAGCTCAGCCCTGTCCACCACAAAACATATAACTTCCAGTGATGTAGAAAGAGACTATAAACAGGGTTATCCTGGTGGCTGATGTCCTGAAAAGGAGAATCAGAATTAGTTTAAAAGTTATCTAATAACGTACCAGTTTGTGTTCTTTCTGCTTTTCCCAAATCTTCTGCGATAATTATATCTTTCTTAAATGCAATTAATAATCTTTGTGATATTTGTAAATGAAATGAGGAGAAAAGAGGGTAGACACCGAGACCATGTATTCTACGTGAGATTGACCAGGAGAATATACTTATGACCCAGGAGAGAGAAGAACTATTTAAGCAAGACACAGAAAAAAAGCCCATCCAAAAATGATAAATACATTTGCCTATATTAAAATGACAAACTTCTGTCTGACAAAAGAAACCATGGCTAATGTAGAAAGACAACCCATAGGGTAGAAGATGTTTTCTGCATATACATCAATAAAGTTAGTCTCTGGAACCTGTGAAAATCCCTACAAATCAGAAGGGAGAGAAAAGTAGCTCAATACACAAACCATTAAAGATTTTTAAAAATTTATTTTACTTATTTTTTAATGTAAAAACCTTTTTCAATTATAGTTTACATTCAATATTATTTTGTATTAGTTGCAGGTGTACAGCATAGCAGTTAGACTATCGTATACTTTACAAAGTGTTCCCCCTGATATATCTGGTACTCAACTGGCACCATGCATAGTTATGTCAATATTATTGACTATATTTCCTATGTTGTACTTTACATCCCCATGACTATTTTTTCTTTTTTTAAAAATTGAATTAATCAGGGTTACATTGGTCAACAACACTGTATAGATTTCAAGTGTACAATTATAGAATACATCATCTGCACATTGCATTGTGTGCTCCCCATCCAAATCTAGTCTCTTTCCGTCACCATTTATTCCCTGTGTACCCTCTTTCCCCTGCCCCCAGTCCCCTTCCCTCTGGTAATCACCATACTGTTGTCTGTGTCCATAAATTTTTGGCTTTTGTTTTGCTTAACTCCTTCGCCTATGTCATCCAGTCCCCCCAAACCCCATCTCCTCTGACAGCTATCAGTCTGTCTATGAATCTATGAGTCAGTTTCTATTTTTTCTTTTATTTGTTCATTAGATTCCACATATAAGTGAAATCATATGGTATTTGTCTTTCTCTGACTAGCTTATTTCACTTAGCATAATACCCTCTAACCTGAAACACTCATCCATTTGGCAAAAATGGAAAAGACAGGCACAACTCAATGTTTGCAGTGAAGATGTGGGAAATGGGGAAATGATACACAGCTGGTAACACTGTAAGTTAGTGCAAGCAGTGCTAAGTATATGTGCCCTAGAGAAAATTTCCTATATATATATACAAGGCAACCTTAGTAAGGACCTTCTTAGCAGCATTGTCTATAATAGCAAAAACTTGGGATCAACTTAATTATTCACTCACTCATGGTATATTCATACAGCAGGTAAAATAAATAGTATATGGATGAACTTTAAAAATATTTGTTGAAGGAAAGAAAGGCAAATTTTAAAATGGTGGAGTCAATATGATACCATTCATATATATCCTAAAAATTTATAAGCATTGTTTTATCTTACTATGTGTGCACACATATGGAGTAAAAGTAGAAAAACCTACACGAGAGGCAGACATTCAATTTATAGCAGTGGTTACCTCTGCAGAGAAGGAAAGGCAGTGGACTGGGAATAGAGAGGTGACTACCATATCTGTAGTGGTTTATAACTTTTAAAAACAATTGATCTTTTTGCTCAGCAAAAATGGCAACATGGGAACATGTACTTAATCTAGGCAAGTAGATATGCAGGTTGCTGTTGTATTGTTTCCAACAGTTTTTCACATGCTTAAACTACTTAGGAACTTAGAAATTAATAAAATATAAAATAAGAAAGGAAAAGATTGGAAAGCAATTTAATTCCTATTGCCAAATATAAATAATTTCATGACTCAGAATATAATGGAAAGCTGGTCTTACTTTTTTTATTTCAGTAGAAAACAATTCGGCCAGAGATAAGGAAGAATTTATGGACCATGAATGTTGTGTAGATACTAACACCGACTACTGTGCAGTGTTGAGGATTCCCTTGGAAAATAACTTGAAAGAAAGATGGACTTTTCATCTGTCTGGAATGGTTTTAAGTTAAAGCTTCTTATTTTGAGATTCTCCTGATCAAAACTGTGTTCTCCTGGGTTGAATGAGGGAGGTATGGATTTCCCAGGAATCTGAACCTGGGCTGGGGTACAAATGTCACCATGAGATCGTCACCCATGGGGTCAGGAGTTGCAGGTCTGAGGTGTTAGTGGTGCAGGCCCTCAGTTTACAGCTGAGGATGCAGGGAGTGTGTGTGTGTGTATTTTCAGGGAGGCCACCCAGCTTGTTGGTAGCAGAGCCAGGCAGGAAACCTTGTACCCAGCGCTCAGGCCAGATCTTTTTTAGCCATATTCTTTGGCATCTGAAGAATCCTGACTTCTCACTTTTTGTTTTTCCACCGGAAATGAAGGTGGCATATGGGCAAGTGATTCTTACGCAAAGAGGAACAAATTCCTAGGAATCCATGGATGCATTCATGACAAGGTAGGCTGCCTTGTTTGCTTGAGGCAAGTCCTTGGAAGTGTTTTGTGCAGAGGAAAACTTTTTAGCAGTTCCTTTGTGAAAAGTTAGGTCTACTGATTGGGAGTAAATATGAAAATATTGCCGCAACAGATGGGTGTGTGCAGCACGGAAGTTATTCTTTTTCCAACTAAGTAGCTAATTACGGAGGTAGAGGGGTGGGGATTAATGTCAACAGGTCAACACAAGCTCCTCTGTGCTGACCAGAATTTCCTGGCCTTTAAATTCACCATATGGTGAGTTTGAAGAAACCGGTAAATGAAAATATGGTGCTAAGTCTAAAACCTACAATTAAGAAGAGATGGACCTGCATGTCAAGGTGTGGCTTGTTCTATTTGTGTCCTCTCCGGAGTCACCAGAAATGACTCCCTGCCTGCAAGTTGACCCTACAAGTGTAAGCGTAGGTCCTGGGGCATAATATTTTCCATGTGCCAAGGAGTGAGGAATTTTTATAGCATTTTAACAGGCACCTGAAGTCAGAGAGACCTCAGGTAGCTTTGCCACTAACTGGCTGCCAACTAGCTGTAAGACTTCAGGCAGCTCATTGACTATCTAAAGCTTCAGTTTCATCATCTGAAAATGGGGGTGAGAATAGAAGCTTCCTCAAATAGTATTCAGAGCATTAAATGAGATGATGTATACAAAGCCAGTGCAAATGTGCCCAAAGTTCAGACCGAGCACTCAGAAGCCGTGGTTGTGGTTATTATAGTGAACTTCTTGGTGCATCTGACATTTTGATGCAAACACCTATATGCTTTGATTGCCCTGAACAAGAAAGCCGTCAGACCTGCTGTAGAGATTCATGGACTATCTTCCTTCCCCATAGGGGTCTCTCTCAGCTGCATCTTTGCTGGTACGTTCCAAAGTCTGTTTTGAAGACTTCCTACCAACCTAAAGTAGAATAGTGCTTTGGACTGAATGGTATCCCCTGCCGCCATTCTCCCTCCTCCCTCCCCCATTCATGTTTGTTATGTTATTTGAAAGCCCTAACCCCCAAAGTGATGGCATTTAGAGATGGGGCCTTTGGGAGGTAATTTAGATTCCGTGAGGTCATGACGGTGGGATCCTCATGATGGGATGGTGCCCTTATAGGAAGAGACACCAGAGAGCTTGCTTTCTCCCTTCTCTCTGCATTTCGAGGAAACAGTGAGAAGGTGGCTGTCTGTAAGCCAGGAAGAGAGCCCTCTTACTGAAAAAAGCAAAGTGGCCTGCACCTTGATCTTGGACTTCCAGCCTCCAAAACTACGAGAAATGAATTTCTGTTGTTTAGGCCTCTGGTCTATGGTATTTTGTTGTGGCAGCCAGGGTGACTAACACAGGTAGGAAGGGCTCTGTGATAAAAAATGCTAGGGAAATAAAGCGTATCGTGTGTCCCTCTTAGAGATTCACAATGAACACTGCAGATTAAAGGTGCTCTTGTAAAAGAACAAATTCAACTTTGTTTAATGTGATGTTTCTAAACCTAATGGAACCAGGGAAATCCGTGTGTGTGTGTGTGTGTGTGTGTGTGTGTGTGTGTGTGTGTGTGTGTGTTAATCCTCACCCTAGGATACTTTTCTATTGATTTTTAGTGAGAGTGGAAGGGATGGGGAAAGACAGAGAAAGAGAAATGTCGATGTGAGAGAGACACATCCATTAGTTGCCTCTGCATGGGCCCTGATCGGGGCCCGGGATTGAGCCTGCAACAGAGGTATGTGCCTTTGACTGGAATGGAACCCAGGACCCTTCAGTCCTCAGGCAGATGCTCTATCCACTGAGCCAAACTGGCTAAGGCAGGGTAATAGCTGACACTACTCCCCAGACCTGAGCTCTTTCTGCCCTCATCCTTTAGCTCTGTTGTCTGTCTGCCTGTGGTCATTTGGAGCCCGGCCTGGGCTGCTGACAGCTAGGAAGCCCCTGCCCCACTGGTGCCAGGTGGGCTGGGCCTGTGCTCAGCCCTCCAAGAGCCTTTGCTTCTCAAACCAGCAGAACACTGCGGGCTGTGCTCTCCAGATGCCTGCTAATACCCTCTGCATGTGCGGATGTATGCGAGGTATGCGGTGTCTCTCCGAAGGGAGATCGAGGAGACCATATGTCTATGGCGCCGGAGCAGGGGCATCTGGCAGGACCAAAGGCCAGCTCTAGTGTTGGCTCACACTGTGGCCCTCCCGTGCTCTAGGCAGCTGATAGCCCGTGCACATCCCTGTTCGAAGGAGGCCCGGCTTGATCTGCATGGCAGCAAGCCCACAGCACACCTGGGCAGCTCTGGTCCCTGCCTCTGTTCCTTAGGGGAATGTGTGCCCTAGGGTGGATTTCCTTCTCTGTCAGAGTATAACTACACTCTGCTAAGCGACGAGTGCGGCTCAGACTTTTATTTGCATACAAGTCACCTGCGGAAGCTTACGATTCAGATTCAGAAAGTCTGGGATGAGACTTGAGATCTGTGTTTCCAATAAGTTCTCATGAGATGCCAGCTGCTAGTCAGCAGAGTCCAAGGGCTCAGAAGCAGCTTCTCCTAATAGGCGTTGCACATCTTGTCCAAGCGTTTCCGAGCTCTAAGCAAGTTAACGGATGTTTTCTCTCTTGTTAGAACTGCACAGCCTGTAGGTGGTCTGGCAGGATTCTTCAGACCCATTTAAAAAATGAAGATTTTGAGATCCTGAGAGGCTGACTTATCCAAGGCCCATTCATGAAGGAGGAATCCATCCAGGGCTCTATTTACTGCAACACAGCAGCATGCTCAAGGCATAGAAAAAGTCTCAGGCACAGCGACCTCTGAACTGCCATTGCACCATTACCCTCTCTCATCCTCGATTAAAATCATGGGCATGCAGTTCACCACCCCACACTGACGGCAACTACTTGAGGACAAAATTATGTCACATCCATCTTCACATCCCCAACGGTGCCTGGGATTGATAGTATGTTTGTTGAATAGATGATCAGGTATCTGAGGGTGCTTGATAATTGTTAGTGAAAGATAATACGTTCTGTGTTATGCTTGTAATGGCTCCTCACTGCTCACATCAGTGGTTCTTAATCTTTTGAGGGTCATGGGCTCCACTGAGAATCTGATGGCTTCTATGCTATCTCTTCCCCAAGGGTGTGCATTGTGTGCACTTTGCTTATACTTTCTGGAGTCTCTTGGGGACCCTGAGCCAGGTTCTATGGACTCCAGTTAACAATCTCTAGATAACAGGGTTAAAAGTAAACCCTGCATCCTGGCATCCAACGTTCTGTAGGATTTAGGCAATGAGCTTTTTCCCATCATGTGATCTGGGTGAATCTGTGAAGGCGTTTTTAGATGAGATTCACTTTTGAATTAGATTGAGTAAAGCAGATGAGACTGAGTAAAGCAGATTATTCTCTGGAATCTCGTGGTGGCCTGGATAGAACAAAAGGCCGAGCAAAGGAGAATGTGGTCTCTCTCTGCCTGTCTTCTGACTTTGGACTTGGACTTGGACTGGAGCTTAAAAACCATCACCTCTCCAGATCCTGGGCCATCTCAGTCTCCATATCATATGAACCAATTCCTATAATAAGTCTCTTTATATATATTTATCCTATATAATAAAGAGCTAATATGTTAATTAGACCAAATGGTGGAACGACCTTCTGGAATGACCAGGGGGCGGGGCTGCGAGACAGCTGGGGCTGTGAGGCAGCTGGAGCTGCAAGGGCAGCCCCTCACACAAATTTCATGCATCGGGCCTCTAGTTTATATATAAAATCCTATTGGTTCTATTTCTCTGGAGAACCTCGACATAGACTAACACACAGTGCCTAACACAATGTGGGTGCTCAATAATGGCAGAAACCAATGCAGGAGTGATCGAATGATAGTGAGGGTGCCTGGGATGCTCCCAGACTCTCCCATGAGCCTCCAGGAATGCCTGGTAGAGACACCTGACTTCATTCAGTCGTCCTCAACCTCAGCTGCCCTTGGAGAGATCCTTGATAAACTTCACAATTTCTCATAACTCAGACCAATGCCTGTGAGTTTTGGGGAGGGGACCCAGGCAGCAATGGGTCTCTTTTACAGCTCTGCAGTGAATTCACTGCACATGTGAGTGAGGTGGAGAAGCCCCGCTCAGGCAGCAGGAGAGCTCCAGGCTCACGCTATGCGCTTACTCATGTGAGTCTCACCCACTGTGGCTCAGCCTTTGGACTCCTCTTGGGGCCAGGAAGTCACGATGATGGCACAAACCACTTTGGAGACAGGCATACATTTGTTCCGGATCCACCAGGCCAGGCTATTGCCTAAGACTCAGGAAACCCAGTGCTTAAAATTTGCTTTGAGTTCATGTCTTGCCTGCATGCAAGCTCAGATTCTTAGAGAAGGGCCTCCAAGAAGGAGTATTTTCATGTAAAGGGATGGGCAGGCTCTGTGTAAACTGTCAGCACCAGGGGAAGGACCAGGAATGCTCTATATTTAGCTGGTGACAATGAGATGTCATAAGGAGTTACTTGGGAAAGCAACGCCAGTAAGCCCTGACAGTGCTGTGTCGGGGTGCGGGAGGAACCCTGAGCCCTGGAGTGCTTTGGAAAATGATATTTCAGGCCTGTGCAGGAACGAGCGGACAACCATGGTGACATGCGCTACCAGCAGGAGATCAAAGCCTCAGGGCGCCATGGCCGGGGTGGTAGCTGGCCACCGTGTTCTGGCCTCCTGGCCGCTCCATAAACCATCTCTGACAGGGTGCCATCTCAGCAGGCTGGTGGTGCAAAGGGAACACATGCGGCCATATTTCAGCCCGGACACCAGGACTTGAATGGGAGCGTGTGCGTGTCTGGGGCTGAAGTTTCGCTGAAGCTGATTTGTGGCCATCTGAATTTACGGCCTCAGAGGACAATGGGATCGACCAACTAGACCCATATGTGTTCAGTCCCCAAACCTGAGTCTCAGAGAACACAGGGGGAGGGTGGGAGTGGGAAGGGGGAGAGCTTTTATGTTCCCGGCAATAGGTGGTGATATAGGTTCGGTCAAACAGCAGTTTTTTTAGAGGCATTTGGAGGAATCTCATTGTCCTCCTTCTCTTTCCCATCCAAGCTTGTCTGCACAGCCTTGAGCTGACGGGACTTGTAGAAATAACTCAAAACCACAAACACGTCCCAGACTAGGAGACTGACATCTCCAAGTCACCTCCTTGGCCTGGCAGCCCCAAGAACACTTACCCTCATAATAGCAACTCTGTGCTTTCAAGGAGGCAGGACTCAGTTTCCCTTGTGAGTGGGGAAGCGGATATTTCTGCTTCTGAGCAAGTAGGGAGACCCCAAAAAGGACACGGAGCCGGATTTATGCACAGATGGGGTGTGGCTGCCCCAGCAGGACTTGCCATCCCGTAGTCTCTCTTAGCTGCTGCCGGTCTCCTACTAAGTCTTACCTGTCTGAAGGCGGGAGATGACTGGACCTCCACTGAACCCAGGCAACTCTGAGACCCAGGGATCAGTCCATTAACGCATGTTCCAGGTATAGTTCCGTAAGGTTATGAATGATCCCTCTTCCCCAACAGAGATGGAGTTTACAGTGCTTCCCCTCAAGAACAGGTGACATGCGCTTGCTCAGACAGAGGCAGGGCCTGACATCAATTCCTTTCCTGAGAGCAGATATGTAGAGTTGCAAAGGGGAGTGAATGAGGGCATAGGAGGGGACAAAACAGGAAACGGGCAGAAAAGGGCTCTGTTGGTGGGTCACAGGTACCAAGCTTGCTTTCTTGTCTCCTATCCAAGAAACAGAAGGCGTGGGTGGTCCTGGGCATCTAATGTTCTTCCTTGATTAACCCTTGTCAGGTGGCATTCTTACATGCAACATGGCCTCCCAGCCTGTCGTGGTAGCTGTGTGTGTGTATGTGTGTGTGTCTGTACACACATATGCATAAAGAGACACACAGTGATGGCAATGGGACACAAAGGAAGAGGCATGATAAGGTTGAAAAGGTACTTAAACTGGAGTAAGAGGACTGCTATAGGCTATATGTTTGATTCCCTCCCATTTCTTATGTTGAAACCCTTCTCCCCTGATGTGATGGAATTAGGCAGTGGGGACTTTGGGATGTAATTAGGATCCGATGAGGTCATGTGGGTGGGCCCCCTCATAGGTGGGATTAGTGCCCTTACAGGAGTCACCCAAGAGCTTGCTGCTCTCTGCTTTCCCCTAAAAGAGGACACAATGATAAGTCTCAGTCTACAACATGGGAGAGAGTTCACCAGAGCTCAACTATGCCGGCACCCTGTTCTCAGAATGACAGCCTTCAGAACTGGGGGAAGTAAACATGTGTTGTTTATAAGCCTCCCAGTTTGTGGTGCTTTGTTGTAGCAGCAGGAGCACTAAGATGAGGGCTGTTTGAAGCAGCAGCTCTGCCATGGCCCAGCAGTGTGGCTTCACATCCTCTCTGAGTGTGAATTTATGCTGCTGGGAAAATGAATAATTCCTGCCTTGCTTACTTTTCTTCACAGAGTTGTTCAGAGGACCAAAGGGGAGGCTATATGTGGAACATTGCTCCATAGACTATAAATTTCCTGAAAATTTCAGGAAAAAAGCCTCTATTTTTAAAACCAAACCAAACCAACACCACCATGGTGTGTGTGTGTGTGTGTGTGTGTGTGTGTGTCTAAGATTGAGAATAATTCTGTCCACATGATTCCAAGATAACACCAGCTTCCCATTTTAGTTTTGAATGTCTATCTGCCGTCAAGTCTCTCAACAAAGAATCAGGTTCTGTTGTGTGGAGTGTGGATTCCTTGGTTTCTTCTCTGTCCCCACTGCCACTCTGTGGCCTGGGAAAGTGAGCCAGGACGGGGAGAGCAAGGGATCCATCCAGAAATGCTCCTGTTGGGGATTATCCCGACCTCTGCATAATGAAGTGTGAATTGCTGGCAAATGTCTTAAGATAATAATTGTGGCAGGAAAAATAATGTTCAGTTAAAAAACTGGCAGTAATTCTCTCAGGGAGAGAATTGTCTTTTGTGCAGCAGAATACCTTGGTGACGTTTTGAGTGTGAAGGTGAGCTCGCCCCAGGACGTGGTGTAGATGAGCTAGATGACGTGGTTTTGGGCCTTGCTGGCACATTAGGAGTTTTGGGAAAACATGCCCGTGTGTGCCCCAGTTCCAGAGCCTCAGACATCATTGGTCTGCGTAGGTTCTGGGCATCGGTATTTTAAAAAAAACTCTCCAGGAGATCCTAATATGTAGCCAGGGTTGAGATTCTCCAGCTTCACCAGCAGGGAAGAGCTGATTTGAATGGCGATGGGTTGGGGGCTGTTTGTGCAGAGCTGACCAGAGGTGTGTTTCTGGTGCCCAGAGGAGCCAGTGACTATTAACAAGGGAATCACTGACGTTTAATTCTAGTTGTCTGCTGCAATATATCCTCAAATCCTCAGTGAAAGGCTAGGTGCCCCGTCGTGTTCATAGTACTCTATGGGGGGAAGGTCAGGAGCTCTGCTGGCCCCAGTAATGGACAAAGAGAACCCAATACCCGCAGAAGATGAAAACTGGATCAGGGATGGAGGATTCAGCAAGGAGGAAATTGGAGTTAGAAGAAACAGAGACAAACATAATCCCCCTAAGAGTCCTCTGGGATGCTGGGAAGGATGCTTGGTTTCCTACTGTTTGAGAGATAGGGATTCAAGGTAGTCATCTTTAAATCTCAGTGGATGGTGCCTCAGCTGCTGAAGAACATGAAGACTTACAAACAGCTGACACCCGAGCCAGAGGATAATAAATAATTTACCACCTTCCACTCTTTGCACCTTTCACACTCCATGTGTGGAATATTTTATAGCGATCGCAGTTCAGTCTCATTCATCTCTCTATGAGCCTTCCAACAGGCCCAGGAGATGGGGAAGGAAGGGACTCATCACATTTGATCGCTGTAGCTTGTGCACACCAATTACAGCAGCAGCGGGACCTGGACCATCACCAGCTCCCAACCATCACTCCCGGTCTGACTTGGTGCTCAGCCCACCATTCTAGGCGGACTTCAGCCCTGGATCAAGATCTTCTGCCTTAAAATATTTTTTTTCTTTAAATAATGAGCTCTAGATCCAATGTTTACTTTAATCTCTACCCTCTCTCCCATTTTTTAAATCTCTCTTTCTTCTCTGTCTTTTCCCCAATTGTCCATTCTTTGTCTTCATTTCCCCATCTTCTCAATCCATAGCCATTTTTTAATGTTTCCAGGGCCACACTCTCAATGGATAGATCTCCCCCTACATTACTGTATTCATGCGTGAATTCTATATTAAAATGTTTTCAAACTTGTTCGGATTATTTGCTCTTCTCTGTTTCTTGATCTGCTTCCAGGATGAGTCAAATGTCCTTACCAGCAAGTGATGCAGACTCACCCGCTTTCTAAGCGGGAAACAGTCGCCCTGCTGATCTGGGAGGAGCTTCCTGGCTGTGCTGGTGCAGTTCCACACGCTGCTGATGTAACCCATTCTCGGCAGTTAGAGAGGACTCAGTCTATTAACTGGTTTCAGCGGACCTTTGCTCTAGATGTAGAAGAGAGGCCTGGTGACCAGTTTCTCCCTCATGCAAGCAAATAGCTGAGTGTATTTTATGCCCAGGTGTTTGCCATATAGCTTGATACAGAACCATGTCCTGGAAAACTATAACCCAATCTAATTTATAGAAATAAACTGAGTGAGAATCATTATTTTTTATTGGTGCCACTTAATGTGAAGAAAATGCACATTTTCCCAAAATATGGAAAAAAAAGTTCCATTGGCCTTATTGGGTCCAAATGTGAGGTTTAAATTATTTTACTATGCAAACTTTCTTTCATATCTTGGCAGTAGTGATTTCCATTTTTATTCCTTTGGTATCCATAATCTTATGAGAATCAAAACCACATGCCTTGAGATCACTGGACAGCTCCTCCTCCAACATTCTAAACATGCACAGCGAAGGTTATTGCTCTGGTAGCAAAATAACAGGAACGCTATGGGAGAAAATTGTGAGGACATCTAGGCTGATGGGAAAGAGGTTCAAAGGTGCATTCTGGGTTTCATGCTTTTGATTTGCAAGTCATTAAGCTGGAAGAGCCCCTGCCTCCTGCTGACTGCCATTAGGAATGCAATATTTTTCTTCTCTAATAGAGGATGCGTATTCACCCACTCCAGGTTTGCAACATGGGAGGGGGATAGGGGATCTGGACCTTCCGGTGCTTTTTGAGGAGGGGTGCTTGCTGCTTGGCAGCGGACTAAGAGTGGATGGGCCCCTGGCCTCCCTTTGTTGGCAGGAGGGGGTGCATTTGGCAGGGAGGGAGAAGCACTCATGCAAGTTTCAGTCCCAGGAATTTGAGGCTGACAGAGAGAAGTCAGTGAAGAGGTGAATGTTTTGTGTTCTCTCCTGAAAAAAAAAATTACTAGAGGGAAGAATTTGAGGCTAGTCAGATGCTAAAACATGAAAGAAAAAAAAAAGGAAAGTGAGAATAACATGGAAGAAGAAGGGGATGGGCAGATGAATGGGTTGGTGTCCTTCAGGGGTAGGAGGTCAAGGGCTCTGGCTGGCCGTGCACCAAGGTCAGAGTCCAGACCTTGCATCCACAGGTTATGGTGCCCATTTGGGTGCAGAGTCAGCCAAGCCTCTAACGTGTACAGAAATCCCTGTGCCATTTTCTGCCTCCTGCTTGGGATTTGTCACACTTGTCTTCTATGGGATGGAGGCCTTGCTCAGCATGCACAGATTGACACCGCAAGACTCCTCCATCCTTCGAGTGGTGGTTAGTGAATGAATGTTTCGTCCACAGGCCGTGCTTGGTTGAATTTGTGCATCGCACACATAACCTTTAATCTTCCACATTGATGGTACCTTGGACTGCCCTTTCGCTACTCGGAAAACTCACTCTTCTTTCAAAATTGACACAGCATCTTCTCAGTGAAACTCTACCTGCTTACCCCAAGCCAAGCTGTTTCTTCTCTCTTTCAAGGCCCCCTGTAGCTAGTGGGCCCATAACAATTATTGCCCTGATTTCTCTGTATTATGCTTTTCTCCACATGTCTTCTACTTGTAAACCCCCAGAGGGAAGAAACTGCCTTAAATACCCCGATTTTTCCTACCTTTCCATACTCAGCACATAAATAGGTGCTTAGAAAATGTTTTTGAATGGGTGAATGAGTGGCATTTATTCATCTAAGCCAGTGATGGCGAACCTTTTGAGCTCGGCGTGTCAGCATTTGAAAAACCCTAACTTAACTCTGGTGCCGTGTCACATATAGAAATTTTTTGATATTTGCAACCATAGTAAAACAAAGACTTATATTTTTGATATTTATTTTATATATTTAAATGCCATTTAACACATTGTTTGCGGGTAGTTTTTATCGCGTGCTAACAGGTGGTGCGGGCCATTTTTGCTAATTTTTTGCGCAAATGGCAATGTTCAGTGAAATTACGATAACTTTAGTTTATGTATTTATACGTTACCCGCATTCTACCGCTAGCCTATAAAAAACGTATTAATACGTGTCCTGCGCTCTACTACCTCCAGTCAACGTAAAACATATAAATATGTTTCCCGCATACAATGTGTTAACAAAGAAAAATCAACCAAAAAAACCGAGTTCGTGTGTCACCTCTGACACGCGTGCCATGGGTTCGCCATCACTGATCTAAGCCCTGAATTGGAAGGATGAATGAAAACATACTTCACTCACAAATAAGCAATGTAATTGAGGTAACAGATTAAAAAAATTCAAAAAATTTTTTTCTATCAATTAATTTTTGGAGGGGGGGGGTGGAGAATGAATGAGAATTGTATGGTTAATAACCAAGTGGAAAAATAAAGACCCCCTATACTTGGAACCCCTGACTCACATTCCACACTTACCTTGACTTTCTGACTTTGACTGTGGATGCATTGAAAGACTGCTGCAGGACCATCTGCTCATTGACCTCTGGAAATCAATAGTGCCTCTTTGCCTTTAAAAGCACATTGCGGGTACAGTGTGTTGTTTGGTGGGAAAGGCTTTTGAGGAACATGATTCAGGAAGAAGGTTTATGCCCACCTGTGACAACTGAAGGGATATAAGAGTCCCACCAGGAACTCATTTCATTCAGCAGGACCTCCGTCTTCTCAGAGGAAGGTTCACATCACAGTTCCCAGGAGCTCAGCCTCCTTGGTCCTCAGGCTTGCCACTGCAAGTGAGACGTTTACTCATTCCTGGGTGGCTCCATCTGTAGGCCCAAGTCCTGCTCAAACCATCTTTGCTAGGAGATATCCATAAGGCTTAAAGATGGTGGGCTTGTGCTTGGTAGGCGTGGGTGGGATGCATTAGTAATTGGCCAGCCTGGAACAGTGGACCGCACAGAGAGCTGGGAGCTAACGGAATTCAGGGGTAGTCCTCGCCCTACCCAGTTCCCCATTATTAGCCTCAGCAGGTTGCTTAACTTCTCTGAGTCTCACTTTTCTTTTTGCAATGTGGGAATAAAATGAGCATTTCTGCTAGTCTCCCATTATTGTTGGCTAAACTGTAGACTATTTGGGTTTCACTGGTTTTCCCACTCATGTCCTTTTTCTCTTCCAGGGTCCCATATCACATCAGTTGTCCTGTCTCTTTAGTCTCATTCCATCTGTGTTGGTATCTCGGTCTTACATTGTTTCCCATGACCTTGAAATAGTTTTGAGGGGTATTGGTCAAGTGTTTTGTAGACCATTCCTCACTTAGGGATTGTCAGATGTTTTTCTCACAATTAAAACAGGATTAGGGGTTTGGGGAAGAACACCACAGAAGTGATGTACTTAGCTTACACTTCAGTGAGAAATTGGTCTTTGCTGCATTTTGCTTCTCCTCAATTGCTCTTTCTCTTTTTTTTTCTAATTATTCTTCCCCAAATAGACACACAATATGAGGAAACCAAAGAGTACGATATGAATTGGGCTCTCGAGGAAAATTAGAACTTGGAAGTGAATAAAGAATTTTGCTAGTCCGAGCCTCCATCATCCACGACATCCCAGAGCCCACCATGAAGGTATAACCCTTCTTACTCCAACCACTCCCAGATTTTTGGAAAATTTGGAGAAGCTTCCTACTGACCCATGACATCAGTTGAGTTTTATCTTCATTTCAAGGTGCAGGTACTAACATGTCAGTGGCACTTCCTGTGGGTCTCCTGCTCCTGCTCCTCAGAATGTCCTTGGCTCCACCTCTGCCCTTTCTCTTTGGCCCAGCTCACAGGCCACCTCTGTCTCTCCACAGCCAGGCTGGAGGTCAAGGTGGAAAGGAGGGCCGATGGATGGACACAAAGGAAGACAAGTACAGCGAGGGATTCTGGGAGAGGTTCAGCATCCGGGCTAATGGTAAGGCCTCTGGATAGGGGCCCCCACACTTTATTTCTGGCCTCCACAGCCAGCAGAACTGTGTGATACTTGGCATGCTGAACCCCACTATTCGCTCACATACCATATGCCCACTGCTATCCACACCACCTCCATCAGAGGCTACAGAGTCAAGGAGGAAGATAAGAGGGAGAGGACTTGGCACACTAAATCTTTGAAACACCAAAACTTTCAGGTTGGGATTTTCATGCTTAAAATTTAGTCCAGCAAGAGGATTTGGTTTCCAGACTTAGATCCGTTTCTACTGAAATCTGCATTTCCACAGCTCGCCAGCCTGTGATTTAATGGGGTCACCATGTGAGGACCACAGCAGCTGTTTCATGCATACATATAACCTTCATTCAATGATGAGCTTCTTTTAGCACCATTCAAAATTCTGCAGAATTATATTTTTATGCAAATTATTTTTTCTATGGTAAATGCCACTCTAAAAATTCTATTTGTATATTTGCCATTTAATTAAAAAACACAAATCTTATATACTGTAGAGTACTTTATGGGCAATTTAAGGGATATTCAAGAATAATTTTGACTATATCTGATTGTCACCTTAGGGTCCAACTTGAGAACCTGCAACTGAATAAGATGAAAGCTCCTGTCATTCAAATGTCACTGGCTCTTGCTCTTACTGTATAACCTGGGACCCCTTTAACTTCCCATGCATTTCTGGGTGATCCCAGGGGTGTCTCACAATGAACTCATGAGCGGCGCTTTCACTGTCTGTCTATGAGTGGGGGACTCTCTGTGGTAGTGAGGGGTTGCAGAGGGAGAGAGAAGGATGAGGAGGGGGGATTACACCTGTAGTCACTAAATGGCTGTGGATGTCAATGCCAAAGGGGCTGCCTCTGGCTCTTCCACCTCAGCTGGTAATTCTCCCAGTGCCCTGCCCTCCACCACTGCACATTGCCCCCTGCGCATCACCCAGCACACATCACCCCGTGGGACCCTGCCAGATCCTACATTTCCCTAAGCCCAAGTTTGTACAAACAGCAACTTCGCCTTGAGCCTGTGGCCTCTCTCTTCCTAGGACTCACACCTGAATCCAGCTGGTAAGGAGAAACCTTTGCAATAGACGATGCCCAACGCATTGCATGAGACTTGGTAAGTACTTTAATCTTAATACAAAATGTTTTTGGAGGAAGACAATGTGATTGAAATAAGTTAAGTAAATCTTTAAATGACAATACGTCAGCTAGTGGTTATTGGTCTTCTAAATTCAAATTCCTTAATTTTGAAGGCAGTTAAAAGAACAGGGGAAACCCACAAAGAAAGCTGGCAAATCATTTCAAACCGAATATTCAATTTTCACACGATTTAGGCTGAAACACTCAGCAATTTGTAGGTTTGTGAAGGTTAAAATTCGTCAGACCACGTGGTTTCTTGAGTTGCAACATCTTGACTGGGGGTGCTTATGGAGGACGTCTTCAGCAGCGAGTTTTTGTTGAGGGGGAAAAGCATTGTTTTAAACATAAGACAGAAAGTGAAACTGATATTCTTCATGCATTGCTTTGAGTTACAGCCTGGTCTGGCATTCATTTAAAGCAAATATCGCCGTGCTCTGCCTCCGCTGTGGCAGGACAAATCAGAAAGAGGCCGGGAATAATTCATGTACTGCAAGCATTCCGAGCTGCTTGATGTGGATTCAGGCAGAACATACTGGAGAACATCCCCAAATTATGTGTTCTGTGTTCAAAGAAACCACAATGTCTCTGCTCCTTTCCCCACCCCCACTTCACCAAAGGCAGCATGCTATGATGACACAGAGAGTACGGGCTTAGGGTGCAGGGGGCGGGGTGGGGCGGCCTACCTCTGAGGTTCAGCTCTCCCTTGCTTGCTAACTGTGAGATCCTGGCTCAGTTACTTCGTTTCCAAGTCTCAGTTTCATCATTTGTAAAACAGGGCAAATTATTTCCACCTTTCAGAGTCGTTGGAGATATTAACAATGGTTCCATCGGGAGAGCCTGGTGCCACTGGTGACACATGTATTTAATAGGCCCCCTTTGATTTCTGTGCTATCCATTCTGCTTTTTCCTTGTTTATGTAGTTGGGCCGTAAAGAAGCAGAAGAGTCTTCTAGAGCTTATCATGGAAAATGAGCCCTTGCCCCCTCCACTGGATTATGACCACATGGCACTGAGAAATCCTGTGGCACTAGAGGGGGGCACGTTGCCCTTGGTTCTGCAGCTCAGAACTTGGGGAGGAGAAAACAATGGGTGGTTAGAGGAGGGTGTTGCGTCAGGAGGGGAGGAGAAGGGGTTCTTTGTTTCTCTCCCACTCCCTTGTCTCGCCCTGTTCTGCTCCAGGTGGGCAGTTATGTTCTATGTGTGTGCTTGGTCTGTTTAAGCCGAGTGGGCTGCAGAAAAGCACAGGGTTTTACAAGTCAGTGTCACCACAAGGGCCTCGTACAAGGGATGAGTTTCACCTTCGCTTGCACAATGAGAGATGAGATTTGGAGATGGATTTGGAGAAGGTGTGATCTGAGCATGGAAGGATTATCAGACTCTGGTTATGGAGATGTCCCCATTGGATCAGAGGGAATGCATTGAACAAGCTTTCTTGGGCCTTGGGGCTATAGGGGTGGTTTGAGGACACCCCAAGCTTCTAGCGTAGACCAAAGCGCTCTGTGACCTGTAAGTTTGTGAAGCTTAAAATTCGTCAGACCACATGTGTTCTTGAATTGTAAAATCATGACTGGGGGCTTGTGAAGGGATATCTTCAGCAACAAATATTTGTTGGGGGAAAATCTTGTTGCAAATATTAAGACAAAAAGTGAAACCAATATTCTTCATGCGTTGCTTGGAGGTACAGCCTGGTCTAACAGACTGCAGGGAGCACAGTGTTTTAGGTCCATTAAAAAGGTTTCATCCTCATAGATTTTGTTTGTTTGTTTCACCTTCACTTCCATCACCTCTGCCTTCTACAAACCATCATTCTGAGGCTTGATGCTTCACATCACTGGCTCCAGATAAGAAACTTGGTTACCAGACTTTCACTTAATTTATTCTACCCTCTACTGACTTCTGCCACTCTCTGACCTCACTGAGTTGCCCTGCCCATCACCCTGACACTCTCTCACTATTCCCACCTTCCTCTTGCCCTCAATTCCTCCCAGACCAAGCTCTGGTTCCTTCCTCAGCACCATATCAACTCCTGTGTAAAAATATTACCTCCCTTTCCCATTTCCTTCCATATCACACTTGCCCAGAAATCCCCAACCTGGTTAAACCCATCTGTCCACTTACACTGAGTCATATACCTGAGAATCTGGACACAACTGGAGGAAAGAAATCACATCAGATCGTATTTGTGTTGATTGGATTCTCTTTAAATTAATGGCCACCAATCTCAACGTTCATTCCTTCTCTTACCTCCACACAATCTTCCAAGGAGCCCCACTTTAAGCTCATGAACTTGCCTCATGCTGTACAAAGAGAACAGATGTGTTACTGCTCCTATACAAAGTCAATCCCTTCTGCTGGGCTCTGGAGAAGCCACTGTAACCCTGGATAAGTGGCAGGTTATCTTTGGTCATGGTGGCTTAAAATAGAGTCCCATCCGACATTTCAGCCAAACTTTGTCAGTCAGGGATTAAGTCCCCTCAAACACGGAGATTTTTCTCAGCAACACCCTATAGTGACATCTGCCAAGTTCTTTTCTTCCATCCTTTGCCTGTTGCCTTCAGAGCCATCATGGCTGCTAGCACTGATGGTGACCATTGTGAGGACACCCATGTCTGTTTCAGAGATGACCTTGCCACTGTCTCTTCAACTCACTAACCTGTGGGGTGAAAGTGCATTTGATTTCAGGACTGGGAAGGCCCTCCTCTGAGTCTGAAGTCTGGAGGTGTAAATTGTCCGCCGCGCCCACTTCTGCATAGCTGCCCTCCCCCTTTACATTCTTAGAGCTGTTACTCCTCCTCCCAGAAAAGGACAAGAATGAGCATGGGATTAATTAGTTTTTTGGTGCTGTTGTGTGAAAATAGAAAATCAGAGGGATTGTTGCCAGACATAATATCCACTCCCCCCGATGATGGATGACAAAAGTCTGCTGGACCCGGGGAAAGTGTAGACTGTTTCTCTGAGTGTCGTCCTTATGGGGTTGCCATACATAGAAGCACAGCCCCTAACACTCCCAGTTAGAGGGCTGTGGTTTGGCTCCTCATTTGTTAAATAAAAGGGTTATACTAGAAGACTTTTAAGGGTATCTCTAGCTCTGGGACTTTAACTTCAATAAACATTTCGAATGATGCCATGCATTAACTAACTACATTTTAAAAATGTTTTGGTTTCTGAATAGAAAATCTTAAGGAAGCATGCCAGAGGTCCTTGAGTCTTCAATGGCCCATCCATTTCCTGGTACAAAAGCCAATCTATGAAATAATCACAACCTCTATATTCTGATGTATCACAGCTGATTAGTCACACTGAGTCAGGAGGTGACACTTCCCCATGCATGTCAGTGGGAAACAGGACAATTCATGGTTGGAGTGGTGGGGGTGGGTGGTTTTCCCCTCATATGATGATAAAGAAGGCAAACTTGGGGGCTGATACCAGTTGTAGACACCAAGGACTTGACCTGGGGCATATCTCTCTGAGAGTTGGTTTCCTCTTTTGTATAGTGGGAGTTTAAATAATTCTTACCTATTTGGCTGTTTTGAAGATTGAATATGTCAAGTTTTAAGCACTGGGAGATACAACTAACTCTTGTAGCCCCAGAAGTCGGAAGGCGGTGTGGTGGCCATCAGCTGTTGAAGGTGGAGGCACGTGTCTTCGTGGTGGTTCTGTATTCTCCACAGGGCTGAGCCCCTGCTAGGCACCCAGCAGACTCCGGGAAACTCTCAGGAAACTTGTTGAATTGGAGTCCTCTCCGCATTCTGCAGGCCAGCAGGGCAGCGGCCCCGATAAGGAGGCCGGGTTCCACAGGGTGCAGGTCCCCGTCTCTAATTGAGCAGCAGAGATGATTGCTGCGGCTGCGGAAACTTCCGATGCAGCATGGAAACGATTAGATGGAAATGCAGTTGGAGGTTCCAGTCATCTCCTTGGAGTAGACAAATAAACGTTGAAATCATTTGCAAATGATGCACCAAATCTGTGTGGCATCTGCTTATTGCAGGGGGAGGATGGGCTGCTTCCAAGAGGCTTTTCGTGTGATGACATTGCCTCTTTCACGCGACGGGGGGTGGGGGGTGGGTGGGGGGGGCAAGAGGAGCTTGCCCACCGACCTGGCCTCAACCTGGATTCCAGGCACCAGCCCGTGGGGGAGGATGCTGGGAGCCCGGCCTGGTCCAGCAGCAGCTCTCTGCTTGGAAGCCGGTCTGGTGTGAGATGGGGATATGCGTGCTGGCCACCACTCAGGTCCTGGGAGGATGTTTTCTCAGCTTTGCCGCTGGGAGGCTGTGATGGGGGGCTGCCCTTTGACAGGCTTTGATGACAAGCCAAGAAGCTGGGAGAGCCTGTCCCAGACTCACTCTCCTGGCATGACCGTGGGCTCGGGCCCCTGTGCCAAGAGGGAGGCGGTCCGGAGTGGTCACATTGTATGTGAAGGCACATTCCGGAAGGCCTTGCCTAATTCAAATCTTACGTAATTCCAGACTAATTTTCCTATAAATAGTTCTGCGATAGATACAATTATTGAGGTGTATCAAGTGGAGAGAATGCATTCTTAAAGTGTGTAAATTTCAACTTCGGGAGTCTGGGGCATATTATATGACATTCCTGGGCAGCCATGTTAGCAGCAAAATTTCCATTATCCTTAGATATGTGCGCCTGTTTTCTATACGTATAAACTTGAAGGTGCAACAGCCTTAGAGCTGCCTTTGCTTTTCCAGCATCTTCTGTAATAACTGTCGGTTGCTGCCTGCTAGATTACCAGTGTACCCCACAGTTGTCCTTACCTGGCTTTCCTCATAGGACATTATTGTATTTCATTTCTGTTCCAAAGTGCTATTGCTGCTGTTATGATCACTTAATGAATGCTTGGATCATATTGCTGTAAGATATAAAAAAGTTTGAAGTTATAACAGCAAATGTTAACGAACCCACACAAGCAGTGAGCGCTGATACTACAACATGAGTTTCAGGATATCGTTAAACGATGGGTTGCTCTACTTAATAGCTGCAATGGTTCTAATTCGATCTTAGTGTGAAACATGGTTTATAATCCACTAGACCAGAGTGCTTAGAAAGGCCCTGATCCCAGAAGAGTTTTCAACAGAAGTCGGAGGCTTCACATGATTTCAAAATTTGTGTGCAATGTGATTTTGAAAAAATTTTGTGTGATTTCAAATGTGGAGAATTCAAGTTCATATAGCATCCATGCTGTTATTAGCTAGGGTTCTTTTAGTTGTAGATTATGGAGCAACAGACTTGAAATCTCTTAAGTGAGCGAGGAATCCTATATCCTAGAACCCTAATATGCAAATCAACCGAATGCAGAATGACCACCAGGGGGCAGACGCTCAGTGGGGAGTGGGCCTAAGCTGGCAGGCAAACATCCCCTGAGGGGTCCCAGACTGTGAGAGGGCACAGGCTGAGCTGAGGGACACCTCCCTCCCGCAGTGTATGAATGTCATGCACCGGGCCTCTAGTTGTATTATAAGGATGCTGGTGTGTCTCAGAGAATCCTCCAGGCCCTATGCCTGGGCTTCAGGAATGGCTGGATCCAGGGCCTTCGAAACTGGCCAGGTTTCTTTCCTCTGTTTTGCTTTTACCTCTGTGTGTTGAAACTTGATCATTCTCTTCCATAAAGCTGGCTATATAATTTGTGGCATCCTGTGCAAAATGAAAAGACGGACAGCCTTGTTCAAGTAGCAGAAAAAAAAAGCTTTTTTCCCCTTGTTTCCATGGTCTTTTTTCAAACCTATTATGGATTTTTTATTTGCTATTTAATTTCCCTCTCTCCAGGGCATGGGGTTACTTGCAGGGCAAACATGACCCTCATCCAGTGTGGTTGCTGTGACTCGTTGTGTGAGATGTGCATACTCCCCTTCCTACATGGGGAGAATGGTAGCAAGATGTGACTGAGTGAGTGCAAGGGAGAGGCCAGCCCAGAGCCCATTCAGGGGCAGAAGAAGCCAGAACCCCAAGTGAGGAACCCACAATGATGGACTGTTAACTCTTTCCTACTCCCTCCTACAAGCCAGGCCAAGGGAAGTGAGGGGAGGAGTTTGCCCCAGAACCAGACTAGACTCCCCCTCACTCCAGAGTGCAGGAGCAGGAAGAGGCATGAAGGCGGAGTCCAGTTCCATTCCTGCCATTCTCACCCGTCCAGCACAAGCCTGGCCTGACTGAGGCCCTACAGCACAGCCCAGGCTGTCCTGGCTGACACGGAGCTATGACCTTGAGCACTGAGGGAGCCGCAGAGCAGAGCATGCTGCTGGCAGCCGAGGGGCCACAGGACTGAAAAGCCATGCTGGATTTGGACGGACGCCAAGTGCCATTGTGGTGGACAGTGCAGATTCAGACTTTTGTAGGCCGGGAACCCCGTGGGACAAGAAGAGGACTTTGAAATAAACAAGAAGAACCCAGGGTGGACCAGCAGAGAAGCTCACGCCTTAGCTACACTGGATAGGCATTTGCATGAGGCACACAGTGCTGTGGAATCCTCAGCACTGTAATTCTGTTTTTATGCACATATTTCCACGTAAGGTTAAAACTCTAGCTCCTTCTAGAAATGAGAGGTGAGGTGTTCTTGAGCCTTTTTGACATTTCCCTTTCTTCATATGTGATGATATACAGTTTCCCAAGATTGGTGAGCTCTGCCTGACATTTTTCTGCCTGAGTTTATGGAATATTACAAAAGCAGTTGCTAAATCCTGTTTGTTTAACCTCTGTCACATCTTTAATACCTAATTGTCAGGAGTGTCAACAGGCTCTCCCTGCCTTTAGCCTCTTATTATCTTCATCCTACATACTCTATGTCCCACATGATAGATAGTGTGCTTTTTATCACACAGTTCTAAATATACTTGAATTTTATCTTTGACCCATGAGTGATTTAGGTACGTGTTTCTTAATTATCAAATCTATGGATGTTCCTAATTCTCTTTTTAGTGCATTTTTAATTTTATTGCATTGTGATCTAAGCCGATCAGAAAATGTGATGTGTATGGCACCAGTACTGTGGAATATATTGTGGCTTGTCTTACAGTCAAATATGTGTCAATTTTCATAAATATTTCTGTGCATGTGCTTGGAAATAATGTGTATTCTCTAGTCCTTGGGCTTAATGCTCTATATTTGTCTATTAGATCAAATTTGTCATGCCATGTCCTGGCAGGCAATTTGGCATTATGTAACAAAATACAACGTCATTTCCCATTGTTTCAGCATTTCCAGTTGTAGAGGTAAGATGAATTCTAAGACATACTTTTACAAGTGTGAGCCATAAACCCTGTAGTAGACAAGGGCACAGTTAACTTATTATATTATCTATGAGAGCAAAACCAACTCCAGTGCTTATCACAAGGGTACTTTTGTATAAGCGAGGTTTCAGCTTTACTACTGGCTAGTATGTAGCCATCAAAAAGCATAAGCAGAATTCCCAACCAACAGAAGTAGAGAAATAAAGGAGCTAGAACATCTCCATTAGATCATCACAGCAATAATTTTTGCAGGCAATATACAGATTAATGTTAAAATTAGTGGGTGGAACTTTAAGGTGAAACAGTATAGTTGTATAACCTCAAATTATCTCTCTCAAAATGTTTATTAATAATCACCAATCAAGAAATGAGCATAACCTAGACAAAATAAATGTTATGATGTTACAAAAGGACACATAAAAAGACTTGAGGAAGATATGACACAAAATTACAAAGATGTCAATTATTCATAAATACGACTGTTCTTGGTGGGTAAACTCTGTTATTATTATACAACTAGAGGCCCGATGCATGAAATTCGTGCAAGGAGCTCGGCCTTTGCAGCCTCGTCCAGAAGGTCGCCTGGATGGTAGTCCGGACACTCGTCCTGCTGTTCAGTCTAATTAGCATATTAGCTCTTTATTATATAGGATGTCCCTCTCTCCCCCTAGTAATTATCTTTACTTTGACACCAACTTTACCTGATAGCAATATAGCCACTCTTATGTTCTTTTAATTAAGGTTTGCATGGTATAGTTTTCCCATCCTTTTATTTATAACTTACTTAATTTATAACTTATTTAATATCATTATATTTGAGGTGAGTTTATTGTAGACAGCTTTTTTTAAACCTAAATTTGGATTAAATTTTTTATAATTTTATTTTGATTATAGTTTGTAGGAGTGTATCTTTTGGGTAAAATTTTTAGTAGTTGCCGTAGGCATGAAAATATACATAACATACAATTTACCAGTTTGAGTGAAGTATAAACACTTGCCTCTCTTTAAATCCCTTTACCCCCACCCCCTTAAAATTGTCTTAAGTATTTTTTCTATATGCATTGAGAACTGCATCAAACAATGTTTAGAAAACCTTGTTTGGAAAATCTATGTTATTGACCCATATTTTTGCTCTTCCATTGCCCTTTCTTCCTTTTTAATGGGCTAAGATTCCTTTTTTATAAAATAATTCCCTTTTTGTTTAGAAAACTTTTCTTAACCATTCTTTTGGGATAGATTTGCTGACAACAAAATCTCCTAGCTTTTCGTCATCTGAAAATGTATTTATTTCCCCTTTGTTTCTGGAAGATACATTTGCTGGTTATAGAATTTGGATTGACAATTCTTTTCTCTCTAACCTAAAAAATGTTTTTCTACTTCCTTCTGCCCCTCATGTTTTCTGATGAGAAATCCACTGTCACCTGAATTGCTTTTCCTGCACAGGAAAGATGTTGCTTTTTTATCACTGCTTTCATGGTAGTTTTCTGGGTCTTTAATTTTCAGATGTGTCATTGTGATGTCTCTTGGTGTGGATTTCTTTGGGTATATTCTGTTTGGAGTTTTTTCAAAATCCTGACTCTGGAGGTTTACATTTTTTTGGGTCAAATTTGGGAAATTTTCAGCATTATTTCTTTGAGTACTTTTAAACCACATTCTCTTTCCTTCTGGATTCTGAGAATACAAATGTTAGATCTTTCATTATTGTTCACATGACCCTGAATTTCTCTTAAATTTTTAAGTCTATTTTCTCTGTTTTTCAGATTGGGTAATTTCTCCTGTTATATCTTTAAGTTCACTGATTCTTTCCTCTGATTTTGCCATTCTGTTGTGCCCATCCATTGAGTTTCTATTTTAGTTATTGTATTTTCTGTTCTAAAATATTCATTTGGTTCTACTTCTCAGTGAGACTTACTATTTTTTTCACATGTTGCAAGTGTGCTCATAGTTACTCAGTGAAGTATTTTTTGATAGCTACTTTAAAATATTTTTCAGATAATTCCAACATCTATGTCATCTTGGTTGTGGCACCTGTTGACTGTCTCATCTTACTCAAGTTGAGATTTTTCTGGTTCTTGGTACGCTGAGTGAATTTTTATTGTATCCTGGACACTTTTGGTATTATGTTATGAGGCTCTGGATCTTGTTGAAGTCTATTTTAGAAAGCCTTGTTGGATATCACACTAGAAGGGAAATGAGGGTATCACCACATTACTGTCAGGTGGAAATCCTAACTCCCCATGTGGCCTTTGTTGACATCCTGGAGTGAGGAGCAAAGGGCACCTTGTTACTCCTAGGATAGGAGTGGAAATTAAGACTCTCCACTAGGCCCCTGTTGATATCACTCTGGTTGGGACAGGAGGGATGTCTTGTTTCTGTGGCCTCCATTCATACCACACAGGTAGAGTTCATATTACCTGCCAGATGGTGCTAAAAGTCCTAACTCTCCACTAGGCTGGAAGGGAAGAGCCACCTCACACATTTTGTTGGAGGAGGTGGGGATGGAAGTCAGGATTCCCACAGGGCCTTCACTGACTCCATGGGGAGGGTGCTCGTTATAGCCAGTCATGGATGAAAATTCTGGCTTTCCACTTGGTCTACTCTCATGACTTTCAGTGGAAGACATGTGGATGAGAGGGTTGGGGGCTCTAGGTTGATAGCCAGGTAAAGGTTAAAGTCTAGGTCCCCTAACCAGCCTTTGATGATGGGGGTGGGAATGTAGCCATGGTGGGTTTTCTTTTTTTTCTTTTTTTTATAGCTTTTCTCTAGGGTGGAGAGATTGTTTTCTTGACTTTTCTGTCTTGCTAAGATATCCCTTTCCTGTGCCTTTCCCTAGAGAGAGCTGGCTTTTATTTGTTTGCTGGTTCTCATTGATGTTCCTAGGTTGCTGGCTTCTCTAGCACCCAGTCTGGGATACATGAGGCAAAACAAAAAAAAAAAGAGAAAAGAAAAGAAAGAAAGCAAAGCCCAGGGAACTCAACAACTCATTATCATATTGTTCCTTGTGTTCCAAGGTCCCTCCTCAGTCTGAATTCTTCTCTCTACCTTTCAGAGTTCTTATGTTTGTTCTATACATAATAGCAAGGATTTTTAGCTGGAGGCATGAGAGAAACATTTTAGCAGGAGTGAAAAGTGTTTTTAACAAGAAGACTAGGGAAAGCAAGTCTATTCCATGTTGATCTGAAGCTGGAACTCTCCCTTCCAATTTTTGTCTCTATTTTTTTCTGAGGAACTTCTGTTGTAATGTGAAATTAAGGTGGTAAAGGAGGACATCTATGTCTACTCTTCACTTCAGAAGAAGAGCCTCTACTGTTTATCCATTGAGCTTGTTAAGTTGAATCTTTTTCATTTTATGGTGCCTTTTATTTTTATTTTTTTATTTTTTTTCTTCTTCCCAGGCAAACAAATTCATGAGGAGCAAAATCAGTGGGCCCCTTCAGTGTTGCCCCCCAGCCCCACCCTCATTATGGTGCCTTTTAAAGGTTAAGAGTTATTGCTGAATATTTGTCAAAATGTTTTATTTTGATATCTATGGATAAATTATGAGAATACACTTATCCCCATTTTACAGCTAAGACAGCTGAGACTCAGAGGAGTGGAGTGGCATGCCCAACATCACACAGGATGTATTCTAGCCAGGATTCAACCCCAGGTCTGCCTGGCTTCAGAGTCCACGGACTTTACAACTTAATGCATGTGACACAGAAAGGACAGTTGCCAGGTGCCTTTGTTGACACAGCTCAGCAGTTTATAGGAGTGCAAGGCTGTGACACTGTGTGATATTATAGGCTATGGTTATTTTCTGTCTTGCATCTGCTGAAGTTCAACATATGGCTTTCGTCATGCTACTCCTGTAGAGCTTGCTTTTAATTTATCTGCTCAGGAAGTCTCAATTTTCACACAGTGTTTGGTTTCCAGCAGAAACCTATTCTGCTATCACTTTCCAGTTCGTCCGATTCAGGCCAATCGAGGTCCAGTGTTTTTCCACAGGTCACCTTGTGTGAGGGAGTCAGAAGCTGGGGCTGCTGAATCATAAATTCACAATCCACATGGCTCCCGATTCTTTACCGCGGCCACCACGCCATCTTCCTCGCTGAGCATGACAAAGCCCAGACTACTGAATGGGAAACGCATTTCAGGGAAGCTAACACCGAGGTGAAAAATAGACTGGGGACTTTCTGAAGAGAAGATCTTATTTAAAGGCATGAACATTCTATTGGTC
Source organism: Myotis daubentonii (assembly GCF_963259705.1). Taxonomy (NCBI): domain Eukaryota; kingdom Metazoa; phylum Chordata; class Mammalia; order Chiroptera; family Vespertilionidae; genus Myotis; species Myotis daubentonii. The sequence goes on from NC_081851.1 coordinate 73,287,977, forward strand.
TCTCAGGCAATAAGACCATCTTTTACGTAGAGCTTCTCAACGGGGGTGCCAGGGCATGCTGAGCCGCTACAAATGGATTACAGGTGTGTCTGAAATACTGATCCCCTTAATTCATGGGGGCAGCCATGCAGGTCCTGGGGCCCTCCAGGGCAGTGGCTTAGTTACCTCCAGCTGTGAGCAGCAGCATCTATTTACCCCAGGGAGTCATGCAAAAGGTATCATTTTCTATGCGTAGCAGGAAGAGAGAAAGGTTGGGGAGCACTGTTTTAGCTGAGGTCTACAGTCAGGTACAATATCGCAGAGTTGATCAGCTCCAGTGCTCTGACACTGGGCTAAGCTCCAGGTAAATCAGGATTGCAGTGCTTTCTTGGGGCATGGCTCTTGTGATGGAAAAGATAAGGATGGTGGAGAGCCTGTTGGTCTCTGAGAAGGCTTGGGTGGTATTCACAAGTCTATTCATAAAATCATGGAATTCTGGAATGAAGGGGTGGGGACATTACCTGAAATGAGAAAAATAAGCTGGTGAAAAGTTAAGAGATCCAATTCGTTCAATGCCTGTTCAAAATTAAGAAATGAAAATACCTTCAAATTGAAAAGACAGAGACCCAGAAAATGCTTCTAAGGTTACAATGGACATTTCTATTGTGCTTCTGAGGAGCATTAGGGTGCTTGTAGGACGTCCTTCCTCTTTGAGGTTTTGATTTCTGGTGGACAGTGAGGCCCATTTAAGAGATCTTGGCTCTGCAGCGAAGGCTAGCACGTCCAGCCTACAGGGACATCTCTGCTGTCCTCAGCTCTGCTCCGTCCGGGTTTTCCCTTTTGAACCCAGCAAAGCCTCCTGCTTCGCTCGCCATCCTGGGGGCTGGAGCCGGTGCAGCTGAACTAATCTACTCAAGTGCTGAGAGCAGAGGAAGGTTCAGAAATGAGCTTTGAGAAGTCAGTGGAGAAATGGGTTTTTCGTCTGATGTTTTTTATTATTATTCGAGCTTCCTGTCTTACACCGGGGTTCCTTGGGGGTAGGTAAAGATATTTACCCTAATTTTGAGAACACACCTAAGGTGGAGAGGATCCTGAGGGGGGACTAGAGCAGGAGGAGGCAGAGGCTTAGGGTATGGCTGACAGCGCATGTCCAAGCAGGGCTGGGGGAGCAGAAGGTTGCCCGAGGGGCCTGGCAACTCTCCAGCTGCTGTCTGTTTTCACTGTTGCTGATGCTGTGGCTGCTGCTGTTATTAAAGCCACGGAGTTGGTGGGTTTGGTTACCAGAATGCCTTGATGAGTGCCAAATCCATGTGCCATTTTTGACACCTTCAAGACATCTTGAAGATGTTGTATAGGTGAATCCTCAATTTATTTTGAACCACACTCTAGAATGGTATTGTGACAAAAGGTGGAAATATTTTGGTTGGATATTTTGGAAATTTTGTGTTCTTTAAAGGCACCCTGTGGTCCCAAGGAAAAAGGTCAAGGGTCTCCTCAGGGCAGATTTTCTTAGAAGACAGTGATACTTGAGGTAACCACTTATCAAGGCTAAAATGCTCTATTTCCATCAAGCCTTATTCATTTGCATAGTTTGGAGCCTCCAACAACCTCTCCTGCCTCCCCTGAACTATGTAGTTTTTTTTCTTTTTTAAGTCAATTTGCAACCTGTGGGTCGCGACCCCTTTGGCGGTCGAACGACACTTTCACAGGGGTCGCCTAAGACCATCCTGCATATCAGATATTTACATTACGATTCATAACAGTAGCAACATTACAGTTATGAAGTAGCAACGAAAATAATCTTATGGTTGGGTCACAACATGAGGAACTGTATTTAAAGGGCCAGAAGGTTGAGAACCACTGCTTCAGGGCATTTTCCCTGTCACATGTTGGAGAGTGGACAGTCATCCTTACTTAGAAAGCAATCACACCACTGGCAAATGCATGGGATTCTGAATGCTTACAAAAAGGGAACCTTCTAATAGACTAAGCAGGGCTTAGAGGGTTATCAGTGAGCATTAGGCAATGTCCCGCCTGGAGGTGGGAACTTGGAGGGAGAGAAGTGGGAGGAAGAGAAGGAGGAGAAAGTGGGAGGCAGAACAAAGAGGCGGGCCTTTCATTTCCACAGCCAAGGATTTGCAAAGTGGAAACAGTGATCCCAACGTGCACGGCAGAACTGTTGGCTCACAAGAGAGGCGTGGCGGGACCCTTTCTTCTCTTTCCCAGTCACCTCCGACATTGTTTGACTCATCTTTCTGGAAATATTTCTAGTTGTACCTCTGAACCCTGAATGTTTCCCAAGCTCATTGAAATGCGCAAGATGAAAATTATTCATCTGTTTGGAGATTACACAAAGCCGAAAATGCTGTCAGAAGTGGACGGACACAGTTACTCAATCAGACAGATCCATTACGAGAAAAGGAAAGATTTGCTACTAATAGCCCAAGGGCCAAGTGCTTGAAGACAGGTAAGGGCAGATGGAGAGTCCCTGCTGGCTCTCCCCAGGAGAGTGGGGAGACAGGTGCCCTGAGTTGATGCTTAAGAGGACACACATCCACCAAGGCAAGCAACACAGAGCTGGATGCTGGCCACCCAACTGGTTGCTTGGAATCTGTGCAGATGACTCGGGGTGTGCAAAATCACAAGCAACACAGACAGAGTGAGCAGACAGGGAGCGCCAACTCACTCTAGGACCTGGACTGGGCTGGGCTACTCAGGATGGGCATCGGATGGTGAGTCAGAATCCCGGGACCTCTCTTCTGTTTCTGCGAGGATCAAAGCAGTGATGATCTGTCTTAGTCAAGTCACTTAACAGACGTTTCTTTACAGAAAAGGATTTGCAAATCTTTCTCCACAGCATGAGTAAATGAATCATGTACTTCCCGGGTAAATAACTGCTGAAAAGTATCTGTATTGCCATGACTAAAGAGAGGGCCAGTTTTGCCACAGGGAACTCAGTGGAGCCCTCTATGGTATGGTTGAGAGTGCTAGGAAGGTCTTTTAAGGATCTTTCTTAGTAGGCTAGAAATTCCACCATTTCAGATCATTCTTTTGGGCTAATCTTACTGTCTCTAGTCACCTGTGTTAATGTACAATCTCCTGGAGAACAGGTAATGCCAGGGTGGCTGCAGAGAACCAATGAGATGTCTTCCATCCTGGGAAGGATGGGAATTCTGGTACTTGGGGATGAGAAGAAGGAAGGTTATGGAGGGGAAGAAGACACAGAAAGGAAGAAGGGAGGCACTGGTATGCTGCCTTCTGGAAGTCTTTAGAGAATGAAGAGCCCCAGACTCCAAAAGTAACTTCCAAAATCACTTCATGGCCCTAGCCGTTTGGCTCAATGGATAGAGCATCAGCCTGAGGGCTAAAAGATCCCTGGTTGGATTCCAGTCAAGCCCTCATTCCTGGGCTGTGGGCCCAATCCCCAGTATGGGGTGTGCAGGAGGAAGCCGATCAATCATTCTCTTTCATCACTGATGTTTCAATCTCTCTCTCCTTCTCCCTTCCTCTCTCTGAAATCAATAAAAATATATTTAAAATATATATTTTTTAAAAGGCACTTAATGAAAGAAAAAACATGTGATCAGTTTCATCGTGGAGTATCTCTCCTCCTTTTAGGTGTCTCATTCCATTTCAGTATTTTGAGGTACATAGACTCATGGATGTTCAGAACTGGTGATGGTATTACATGCTGGTGAGTGCATGGAGTCAGCCAGCTAGTGACGGGAGCCTCTTGACTACCATTTCTGTGTGTCTATGATCATATTAAACTCCTCTGTGCTTCTGATTTCTTATTCATAAAGTGAGCAAATGACACCTATTTCCCAGATTTTCTATGAGGGTAGAATAAAAATACTACATAGTAAAAGGCTAGCACAGGCCCTGGAAAAATTGCGAAAACCCCAATAAAATGCAAGCTCATCCACATTGTGTAGGGGATTCCCTCTGCAGCCTCAAAACTCCCCGGTCTGTTAGAGAATTTGAGTGACCTTGACAGGGAACTCACTACCGCATGAGGCAGCTCTCCTCGTTTCCGAGTAATTGTGATTGTCAAGAAATCCTCTTTTGAATCATTATCTGCCTTTCTGTACCTTCTACCTATTAGTTGTAATTTTATCATTTGGATCTTCTCAAGTATACTTCTTAGAATTCACTTACATTCTGCCAGGATAACCTTAAGATTTTCTTAGAAGACAGTGATACTTGAGGTAACCACTTATCAAGGCTAAAATGCTCTATTTCCATCAAGCCTTATTCATTTGCATAGTTTGGAGCCTCCAACAACCTCTCCTGCCTCCCCTGAACTATGTAGTTTTTTTTCTTTTTTAAGTCAATTTGCAATTTATGCTATTCATAGATTTGGTATTTACAGTTGGGTATATTTTACACAATGTTCACGGATTCAGGGCCTACTGTGTTGAGACACTGACTTGAGGGGCCCGAGAATTAGTATCACCCCCTCCTGAAGCGATGGTCCCCACTTCAGGGTCGTGTCAGTGCGTCCCCCAGCTCTGGTTGGACAGTTACATCTGTTAGCTGAGGCCCGTTTTTAAAAATTCCAGCCCAATGCAAACCAACACTGGTAAAACGTAATAAGGATGATTACTGGTGACTAAAATTACTGGAAAAAACAAATAAAAAACACATACGATACAAGCCATAATTTTTTTACTCTAATTCACAGACATAAAATTGTGTTTTAATAAATGTCACCAAGACAAATATAACACAGGAGAAAAACGAGTGATAGAAACTGGATGTGTCTGTGGTAGATGTGCATTGAGGTGGTTACTATGAAGAATGGCTTTTGCACTAGTAAATGTTTGCCAGTCTGGAGTACAGCAAGCACAGCCAGCTGTGAGGAAATGGGAGTCCCCATATCCAGCCCCTGTGCAGGCAGCGTGAGTGGACACCAGGAATGAACATTTCAGTGGAACAAACAAATTAGCGTCTTGCTGGCTAATTAAGTATGGTTGGACTGACAGTACTGCTCAGAGGGTAATGCTTATCTAGATCATTTCCATGTATTGTTAAAATATTGGACATAGGCAAAGCAGAGCTAGGTTAGAGGGAACGGAGATGATTTTTAAAGCAATTTCAGCTGGTTAAGGATATTTCCTTTTTTAGAAACACATTCTTATTGATTTTTTTTTTTTTTTAGAGAGAGGAAGGGAGACAAGGAGAGAGGTAGAAACATCAATGATGAGAAAGAATCCTCTATGGGCTGCCTCATGTACACCCCCTTCTGGGGATCTAACCTGAAACCCAGTCATTGCCCTGACCAGGAATCGAACCATGACTTCCTGATTTGAAACCAGAGATATTATTTTCAAAATTTATCTTCAACTTCTCATCAATAGCCAGTTGCAACGATTTCATCCTGCAAGTTAAATGTAAATTAAAAATAATCTTTAATTGACAAAAGCAGTAGATTCTAGATATTCTAGATTGTATGACATTTTCAGGTGGCAAACTAATCTTGAGATATCTACAGTACAACATGGTCTCAGGTGCACTTGACAATTCAGGCCACGTTTGAATCACCATAGGAGTGTGACAAAAATCAGTCTCTACGCTGTTCTACCAGATGCGTCCATGGCTGGATGTCATGGCAATGACCTATGCTGTAAATGTTTCTAAATGTGGCTCTCAGTTTCTATATGTACCTTGTCGCAGACACTAACAACAGCTCAACAAACAGCCAGGGTAACACTTTGAGCAACACTGGCTTACCCTGCCTGTAGGGCAGTCACATTCATGGTTGGACTGTTCTAGTTGCTAGAAAATTTGTCCTTACATTTTGCAAAAAATCTGTGTCTTGTTGGTTCTAATTCTTTGCTTTTGAACCATAACTAATAAGTTTACTTCCTGCCATGTGTGGCAGCATGCCAGGAATTTCACAGCAGGTGTGGTGTATCCTTTGCATTTCCTCTTCCCCAGGTAAACCAAACACCCTTGCCAAAACATGAATTCTGGGATCTTCACCTGTCACCCTCTGGCTACCATGGTGGTCAGTGTCCTTAAAACACAGTGGTATTTGTTTATACTCAATACTCTAATAGACATGGTGTTTTTATGTCAATGAATGAGAAGACTATGACAGATGATATGAATGGACTTAGGTTCTACCAGAAAAACTCTCCATACCCCCATCTTTCTCTCTTTCTTTCTGTGTCTGTCTCTGTCTCCCTTGTCTTTCTCTGTGAGCTTGAAAATGTTTCTGTTTTTCAAAAGGGACAGACTGGTCATATTTGCTCAAACTGTGAGCTAGAGCACAGTGTTGTCAGCAGGACAGCTGCCTGGCCTTCTTTGGTGAGGCTTCCTTGGCTCCACCACATGGGTCTTCTTATAATTGCTTCATATGCATGCACACTTCTGCCTTCAGGCCACTAGATATGCTATTTACTCCTCATTCATTCATTCATTCATTCATCCATTCAACAGCTTCTTATTGGTGTGTTTGATTCTCTCTCAGGCCCTGAGAGCATAATGGTAAACCACAGAGCTATACATCCTGCTTTCTTACTTTCCACTTAAGAAGATAAGATAGATAAACCGATCAGAGGACCAAGAGAAGTCTCCAGGTGAAGACTGTGTGTAGGAGTGTGTATGTGCAGAGGAAATTATTCCCAGTAAATGCAGCAGCTCATGGGAGGGCTCTGAAGCGGGAACTTCGTGCAGAAAGTTGCCCTTCTGGATGTCTGTCGTGTGAGTCGCTATGTAGCTGGTGAGCAAACACTAGGAGGCAGGTTCTGTGAAGACAAGGCCTATGTTCATCTCCTTCACCCCTGACTCCCCAGCACTTAGAAGACGGCCTGGCGCAGAGCTGGCTCTTCAGTCATATTTGCTGACAGAACGAGTCAGTGTATAAAATCCAATTGTCAACGCATCTGGGGCTGTACTTCAGCTCCAAAGTCCTGGGATTCTAACAGAGACAATGACAATGAGCTGCATTTCTTCACAATCACTTATCTGTCCTCACATATATTGCTGCATGCACTTTTCTTCTCAAATTACCTACAGAAAACCAAGGGACCAGAAATCATAATGGGACCAGCCCAGGATTATACAGAGAGTGAAAATCCGTCTGGTTGTAGAATCCAGGCCTTCTGACATGCAGACTGCCTATTATCCTGAAATAAAACTTGACGTCAATTTTTTTTTTGCTTTTTATCACAGACACAACTATCATTATTACAGTAGTTTGCCTAATAATGCCATGCATTTGATTGCCATATATTGACAATAAGATTTTTAATACAACTTCTACTGCTTTTGACATCAAAGCCAAGCAAAAAATCACAAGAAAGATCTTTCTTTTATTTTAATTTTTTTTATAAAAAAATATAAGCTATTATTAGGAAAGAACAAAAGAACTGGCAAGCCCTAGAGGTTGACCATCTGGGAAGGATCACTGGCGCTTTCTCCCAGGCTGATTTGGACTAGTTTGGGTCTGTCACTCAGGGACTGATCTTTCCGCAGAGGAGTGACTCATGCCCATGGGCAGAGTTGCATCTGTGATGTTGTTTCCAACAGCAGCAGAGGCAGGGGCTTAGCCTGGGTTGGTTTTGCCTTGAAAACAGAGCCCAAAACAAGGCCTTGTAGGTTAGTTCACTCCAGGAAACAGGAGTGCTGGGGTCCAGCCCCAGCGGGTCCAGGGGTCCCCAAAGGTGTGGACGGAGTCGGCGAAGAAGGAATGACACGGAGACAGCACTCAGTTATCAGCAGCCTAGCCAGGATCTCTAGCCAGGATCTCCAGCCAAGTTCTGGTCTGGATCTCCAGAGAGGTTCTGCTTAGGATCTCCAGAGAGGTTCTGTCCAGGTTCTCCAGTTAGGTTCAGTAGCCATGTTCCCTCGCTAGGTTCTCCAGCCAGGTTCTGTCTGAGATCTCTAGCCAGGTTCGGTCACCATGTTCTAGTCAGGTTCTCTTGCCATGTTCTATAGTCAGGTTCAGTCCAGGGTCTATTGCCACGTTCTCTCCAGCGAAGTTCTTCTGTCTCCAGGCTCCGTGTAGGTTCTGTCTTCTGAATTCTGTCTCATGAGTTCTGTGTTCTAAGTTCTGAGTGTTTCTGTCTTGTTACAACTGTATTTATACCAGTTGATTCAATCCTATCAATCTCTATTACAAAGGTTAGGGCGTTTCTTGTCTCCATTCCAGGGAGAAAAGATTATGTAGTTTAAGCATGATTGTTCGTAGTTAAAGGGATTAATTACCCGCCTGGCACTTAGTTGAGGGGTTTTATTCCCTCCCTAACTTCAGGGGAAAATCCCTACCTGGGGATTCAACCTTTCTCGGAGAGGTGACCTTGGTTAAAACACAGCGCCAAGAAGGTGAGCAAACATATTAAGAACCGTATGCCATATATGCCAGGTCCCTTGAAACAGCAAGGATGGACCGGCTCCCGGCACAGGAGTGAGGACGGGGCAGCGTGAGGGATGAAGGAAAGCCTACAGGAGGGTACATTATCAAGGGTACTTCTGAGGGCAGTTGGAGCTTGGTGATAAAGAACACTCCCAATTGCCCCTAAGGGTTGGCCAGGAGAGGTGGAATCATGGGCTCCCCTTGCTCATTGGTTGTGGTCTCCTTGAAGAGGGACTCACCATACTCCTAGCTGCACAGGCCTGCTGGCCCCATGGGCTCCTGAGGCTGTGGCTGACACTGTATGGTGAGTCAGCAGGTACAGAATGGTTGCAATACCCAAAAAGATGTGAGACAGGGAATCAGAAAGGCAAAGGGCATCACCTCCTAGATAGCAAGACTACTGCAGTGAGGCCCAGTGAGGCCAGGGGTAAGGAGCCATCTCAACCTCTTTCACCAAGGAAAATGCTGGTAACTGGGAGAAGAAAGGAGGGCTGTCAGGTCCCCCAAAGATCATCACATACTCACATTCGTGAGATAGACCAAGGCTGGAGGCAGGTCAAGTCAATGCAAAGGCAAAGCTTCTCTGCTTTCCACAAGAGTCTGCTGGAAACCCAAAAGGACTCAGCAAGGCTGAGGGAGGTCCACTCTAGGGCTGGAGTCCATTCCTTCAGAGATGTTTCCTTAGAGATGTTTACTTCATTTCTGAGACTTGTCTCTTTGCCAAGGCCAAAGACCAGGCTTTCTGCCTCTCTCTCTATCCCTGCAGCTTGGTCAGCATAGGGCTGGACATGCTAAGTGCCCTCAGAGATGTTTTGCCAAATTAGATACATGGCAACTTTGCTGCCTGCTCCCTTGTCATGTGGTGTGTAGACAGGCACAGTGCATTTGGTGACCATGGAGTCTCCTGAACTATGATCATTGTTGTTCTTCAAATTTGCTCATGGCCTGGGGGAAAGGACCTCTATCTTGGAAAGACCCGAAGTAGGTATGTCGAAAGAGAATCATGTTGCCCTTTGATCTTCTTATAGGTTCCTATTCAAAAAGGCTTCTCACTGTTCTTGTCCTGTCATCTTTCCAGGCCCTGTAATAGTCCTCTCTTTCCCAGGAAGCTGCCTGGGTTTAGACCATCCTTTCTCTAGGGTCCTCACACCCAATAACAGGTGGGTAAGTTCTGAATGCACACTCCATGGGAAGACCACTAGGGTCTCTTCTCAATAGGCACGGCCTACAAGGGACTGGGCTGGCTGGCCATCATGTGTCTAGAGTCTTTGGGAAGACATGTCCAGGAAGACTGGTGGATTTGGGGACTAAGATTGCTTGTGTACCCCCAGGCAACATATCTCATCTCTTCTTTCTGAATCACATCACATGAGCCTAGTGTTTGTTTTGGAGAAGGTTACAAAATTAATGGATGAAATAAATACAGCAGATGCTACCTATTAGAGAAGAATTTCATATAGCAGGCCATGAAAATTTTGTTTGCAAAATAAGATCTAATTAGTTGGCTTATGCTAAAACACAATAAATTACAGTGACAGGGTAATTAATAATGATAGTTTGAGTCTCATTCCTGGTTTCACTTCTATTTGTGTTACTTGTTGGGATTGTTTTTGCCAACGTCTCCTATTTGGAACCAAGTCTTTCCTCCATATTCACTTGCCTCATATATGAGATGATTCTGACAAAGTCATGTTTTTTTTTTTCCCGGGGGGGACAAGGGGAGAACCATGGTCCTTCTTTCACTGCAGAGAAATCTTGGCTGTGACTGTCTCCCTATTGGTCTGTTGAGCATTTTGGAGGATTCTCCTTTCCTGCTGTGCCATCCATTCATTATTCTAAGTAACAAATATATGAGCACCTATAACGTGCCAGGCCCTGTTCTCAGTGTTAGAGAATTAAAGTGAAGGGCATGGTGCTACTCTTAAGAAGGTTACAGTCTAGCCCTAACTGGTTTGGCTCAGTGGATGGAGTGTCGGCCTGGGGACTGAAGGGTCCCAGGTTCGATTCCAGTCAAGGGCATGTACCTTGGTTGTGGGCATATCCCCAATAAGGGGTGTGCAAGAGGCAGCTGATCGATGTTTTTCATCGATGTTCCTAACTCTCTATCCCTCTCCCTTCCTCTCTGTAAAAAATCAATAAAATACATATATATTTTTTTTTAATAAAAGAAGGTCACAGTCTAGTGGGGGAGACAAAGAAGTGTCCTAAGTGCTAGAAGTCATCTGCGTGCTTGTTATTATTCAGAAAAATAGTGTGTAATTTAGTGAATAGACTCAGTTTTGAAGGGCCAACACAAGTTATGGGGAGTGCAAACTACTGATGGATTTAAGTGGAGAATGGCTTGATCAGATCTCTGTTTTTGAGAGATCATTCTGGAAGCACTGTGGAAGATGGAATGGAGGGGGACAGACCAGGAGCCTAGAGGATACTATTACATAATCCAGCAAGAAAAATTTGGGGTCTGAACTAAGACAGAACCAATGATGGAGGTGGAAAGAAATAGGAATAGATTATCCTCCTAAGGTAGAAGTGCCTCCTTCTTCCTTAGGTGTCCGATGCCTCCCCGCTTCACTTTCACTCAACATTTTTATTGAAGATCTACTGAGTGCGTGGTGCCCTGCCATGTGCTGTATCGTGATAAACAAGACAGACATAATCTCTTCTTCCCAGAGTTTGCAGGGAGCTCTTCTCTCAAGAACTGGGTTTGGAAGGGAGTGGATATTGGCTGTTTCTTCCTGGTTTACAGTATCAGCCACTATCTTTCCTTTATTAGCTTTAGTTCTCACTGTGAGATAAAGGACTTTAATTCCTGGAGGCAGGATTACAGCAGGAAGAGAGGGATTAGGAGAGAAGGCTCAAGGAGGGACTTCCAAAGATCTCTAAACTTTCACTGAGCTCTCGGCAGCAGCTTCCTCCAACAGGTAACACAAGTCCCGCCCCTCAGGGGCTGGCCTTGGCTTCCCGATGATCTTCCTGCCTGTGCTTTATCTCTGTCTAAACACTCCTGGTTGCTGGTGGCTGTTGGAATGTGCACAGGGCCATGGGTCTTTCCAACCTTCTCTTCCTTGGTTCAATCCCATATCTCCAGCCAAACATCTGGCCACACCAGACTAGACCTGCAGTGTGAAAGTCAGAGGAGAAACAAGTAGGCCAGAAATCATGAAACACTTCCTGACAGCATGAGTCTCCAGGGAAATGGGGCTCTTCCCAGGGGACTCGGCCAGGAGGTAGATGAAACACTACACGGAGGCTTGGACAGAACAATCCAACTGTCGGGAGGATAAATAAGGTGATCTCTTGGATGTGTTCCATCTCTTCTGAGATTTCCTGACCTCTCTGGCCCTTCAGAATTTGTTAAAGATGAGCAGCTGCTTCTGAGTAGAACAGATAGCTTGTTCCAAACTTGGTTGGCTGTACTGATGAAGGCCCACATTTTCTCAGGACGTGGGCTAGAGCTGGTCCTCTGGTCTCCATGTGTGGTTCAGGGTAAAACCCTTCAGTCTTATCCCTCACAGCTCAGAGCTTCTCCTCATTCCCTTGAAGCTTCTCCTTTTTTTTTAAAGACATGCAGGAGGTCTTTCTATAACCTCCTCACAAGCTGTATGGGTGGAGTTCTTTGCAACTGAAGTCATGCTTCTCATCCAGGTTGGTGTGGTCTGTAGCTGTCTTTTGATCTTCCTACTCAAGTCACAGTCCCTCCACAATCAAATCTCATTACCCACATTTTAGGATGTGGCATGCGCACCTTTCAACCAACAAGAGCATCCATGCCATTACTGACCTCTCCAGATTGTGCTGTCTGACTTAGCAGACTTCCTCTGCAGGGACCATCCAAGAGAAATATTTTTCATGTGAAATTATTGTTGGAGACTCTCCAGATCAACGCGTCTCTTCCCTACTCTCAAGGGATCGGAGGGCTGTGGATTTGCGAGAGTTAATAATATTCATCTGTCCATCATATTAGAAACTTACTGTGTTGGAGGGTAAGGAGGTTATTCTCTCAAGGCTTAATCCTGTGCGGTGGTGCTTTCTTCTGCTGTGTCCGTCCTGTGGGGGCTTTGGGGTGCACTGCTGAGTCATAGCTCTCCCTTTTCCTGGGGTTTTAAATCATAGGGTGCCATGCAGCCAAGCAGCCATGGGACTGTTGTGGTCCTTAGGGCCTCTAGCCTTACGGCCATCCTGGCTGAAGTCCTAAGACCTTGGAGGGTTGCATGGTTACAGCGAGGACAAGCTCTGCAGCCTTTGAGTCTGATTGTGAGGAGACCAGTTCCTGCAAGAGGCAGCAACTAAAAGTTAAACTGTTAGCCCTGCAGAAAGAGGGAGTAACAATGTGTTTTTGAGCCTTTACATCTACTTGTGTATAACAAGCATTATCTTATTTAACTCTTCAAACAGCCATACAAGGTAGAGATAATTTTTTTTTTTATCAATGTTTTACAAATGAGGAAACAGGCATAGACAGGCAAAGTAACTTGTTTAGGCAGGAAGAAAACAATACTTCCTCTTCTTTTTTGCTCTGATCCAGTCCTTTATGGATGGGATGGTGCCCACCCACACTGAGGAGGGCAATCAACTTGATGGTACCCACTGATTCAAATGCTAGCCTCATCCAGAAACACCCTCACAGACACACCTAGAAATAGTGTTTGTATCTGGGCACCCCTGACACAATCAAGTTGACACAGAGTTTGAGCACACGATAGGAAATGAAATATGTGTGTACAGAATAACTTAGACAGGATTTGGACAGAACATTTATCACATTGTCTTTATTATAAAAGCATTGTCTTTATTATAAAATATATTAACATATGAGTCATTAGGGAAAACATAACAAATAAATTTTATTTTTTAATTTGCTTCTTTGAACGTAATTAAAAATATATTTTCATTCTTGAAATGAAGAGAGAAAATCATTGATTGGCTGCCTCCTGCATGCTCCCTACTGGGGATCAAGCCTGCAACCTGGGCATGTGCCCTGACCAGAATTGAGCCATGACCTCCTGGTTCATCGGTTGATGTTCAACCATTGACCCACACCAAATGGGCTCAACAATGCTTTTTAATAATGATCCCCTCAAATTCTTAGCAGTCACCATTAAACATAGAGGATGGTCTCAAAATTCTTAAAGAAATAATGCTGGCTCAGTGTTAGGGCAAAGGGAAGAAGAGTTGACATATCAATTTACTGTCCTGTAGAGGTTGGAGACTCTTTCCCTAACTGGAATACAGGTGATGCCATCTCTTTAAGGTTAAATTACACATGAAGAGTGTGAGCTATTCTTTAAGTCTAACAGGTTTACCTTTTCTTTTTTCAATGGTTTATGCAATGTTGAAATTTCTTATGATAATGTAATAGGATTACATTGAATTTTCACATAAATTATTTCAAAATGATGATTGTTCACAGCTGCTGCTCTATTGGTCTTGGTCTCTCATATTCAAATAACTTATTAAACATTATCAGTGAACCTTTTTTAATTTACTTTGCTGAAGTTGAACTTTTTCTCTGCATCCATAAACCATATAAGTAGTGTATTTTCATGGGCACCTTGCAACTTTAGATTATGTTTATTCAAGTGCCAGTCAATTAAGCAACCTTCTGAAGCTAGTAATATCCTTGATGCTCATCTGAAAAAGGAATGTATTCCTCTCCTTCACCCCTCCCCCCACTGATTTTTCAGATCTTCCTTTATTAGCTCATAACTTCTTTAATATTCTCCCTCTAGATGGCCAAGATAATTTTATTTAAAACAACATAGAGTTGTTTCCTACCTGGTTTGGCTCAGTAGATAGAGCGTTGGCCTGTGGACTGAAGGGTCCTGGGTTCGATTCTGGTCAAGGGCACATGCCGGGGTTGCAGGCTCAATCCCCAGTGTGGGGTATGAGTGTGGGGTGTGCAGGAGGCAGCTGATCAATGATTCTCTCTCATCATTGATGTTTCTATCTCTCCCTTCCTCTCTGAAATCAATGAAAATATTTTTTAAAAAATAAAACAACATAGAGTTGTATTCTGATCCAATTTCTTCATAGAAACTGCGGTGAGTGGGTTTTATTAGGGTCCCATCCTGATAATGCGGCTTGCGATGAAATGCAGATGTTTACGTGGGAAACCTCTGTGTGAGTAAAGCGTTGTTGGGGGCCCATGATGCCCAGGACGATGCAAGGCCGCCGCCCTCCTGTCCTGTGGCTGCAGAGGCCACATCAGAAGACAAGCCAGCAGTGTGTTTCCTCAATGTCACACTTGTTACAAACATACGAAGTGTTGACTTGATCACTTTAGATGTTGCTGTTGCCTCCAATAATTTATTTTCCACAGAACAAATGGAATTTTCCAACTAGTTTTTCTTCGGGGAAACTAACTAGTGTTATTAATCAAGTGTTAGCTGCTAACATCTGTGGATCCATGAACCTAAAGTAAAAAACGTTTTAAATTCAATGATCTCCTATGTTAGTGTCTGGGTCACTTGATACGTTGTGGAATATCTACTAACAGTATTGATCGAAAGCAGAACCTTCCCTATTTCTTTACTCTTTTGACCCCAGCGCGCTGACAATCTTTTAGCCTAGTGAGGTGGCCAGTGCTGGGAGGCATTTCACCGTAATTGTTAACGGACCCTGTAGCTGAATTTTAAAAAAAATATTTTTATTAATTTCAGAGAGGAAGGGAGGGAGGGAGAGAGAGAGAGAGAGAGAGAGAGAGAGAGAGAGAGAGAGAGAGATCAATGTTGAGAGAGAAAACATTGATTGACTGTCTTCTGCAAGCCCCATACTGGGGATCGAGCCTGCAATCTAGGCACGTGCCCCGACAGGGAATCGAACCGTGACCTCCTGGTTCATAGGGTGATGCTCAACCACTGAGCTACGCCAGCAGTTTGTAGCTGAATTCTTAAGCTGGATGGATGCTGCTGTGACCAAGCTTCTGAAAGAATTTTTATCCTTATTTTGAACTTCGATTCTCCGTGACCTTTGGAAAGGGCGCAGAGACTGGGGCTGTGCCTCCTCCCCCCACCCGGCGGAGCCCAGAATCCTTCAGGGGCAGGAAATTGTGCCTGCCATTTTAAAATTATAAAACTAGACGAGTCTGAACCATAATGGGGACCTTGAAAACGCACATGATTACCTGTTGCTGATGGCAGGTTTCCAGAGGTAAATGGGCGAGGAGTGCACTCGAGGCAGTCCTAGGGATTTCACATCACCAGTGCCTCCAGCCCTCCAGCGTGGGCATTGCGAGGGGAGCACTGCTCACTCTGCGGCCTTCCATGCCTCCTTATGATAACTGGTGGTTAACCGTGCATGCGAAGAGTAAGCTTGGAGAGTCCGTAACCAAACCTTGTGGCCTTGCCTGGCCAGTGTGGTTCTGTGGTTGAGTGTTGACCTATGAACCAGGAGGCCATGGTTCAATTCCTGGTCAGGGCACATGCCTGGGTTGCAGGCTTGGTCCCCAGTGTGGGGAGTACAGGAGGCAGCCAATCAATGATTCTCTCTTATCATTGTTGTTTCTATCTCTCTCTCCCTCTCCCTTCCTGTCTCTGAAATCAATAAAAAATATATATTAAAACAAAGCAAACAACAAAACCCAACCCTTTTGACCTCAACTTCTAACATGCATTTTTACAACAGCCAATATTTGAACAAATGTTACATTTTAAGACGTGGATTTTGGGAGTGTGTCTTGCTCCACCTTGGTCAGGCGGCTTTTTGAATCTTTGAATCAGGATAGCACTGTCATCTTTCAAGCCTCCATTAGACATGAATGCTGCATTTCAGCGACAGAGACAAGACCAGGAGAGGAGCCACTGTGAAGGGATTAACCAGGGGTGGGCAAACTTTTTGACTCGAAGGCCACAATGGGTTCTTAAACTGGACCGGAGGGCCGGAACAAAAGCATGGATGGAGTGTTTGTGTGAACTAATATAAATTCAAAGTAAACATCATTACATAAAAGGGTACGGTCTTTTTTTTTTTTTAGTTTTATTCATTTCAAACGGGCCGGATCCGGCCCGTGGGCCGTAGTTTGCCCACGGCTGGATTAAGCGGAGACAGACATCTGCTTGGAAGACGCGGGCTCATTTCTCATTTCCCCAAAGCACCTCATCAAGGTTAAATAAGAGGCCGTTTGGCTTCCGCTTTTATATCTTGAACTCCGAAAACTCTCCTGAACTATGCAATCACATTCTCTCGATAACTCTGGGCCAAGTGTGGATCCGGTGTCGCTGCTTCCCTGGCCTGGTTGACTGTAATAATCAAGTTCAACACTTAATTGTCAGGTTTCCCCCTGCCTTTGTGTGGTTTAGACAGAGTTTCAGAATGCCTGGAAAGGCCCGGCCATAAATAAAACAAGATTGCACACAGGGGCTTGGAAATGCAACATTTATAAAAGCCCCAGATGTGGGGCAGAGGGAATTCAGAGTGAAATATTTAATTATTTCATCATTGGAAACTAATTACCAATCGGGGAGTGTTTTCATTTGTGGAACATAGATTGATTAGCAGGATCACCAAACTTCTAGTTTCCTTACTACTGATTACATCCTTCAGAGAAGAAAAATGGGTTCGTTTTAACAAGCTCGACTCCAACTAGAGACAAGCAAGGTTACAAGAGTGATTGCGCGGGATTAGTGTTATTCAATAAGCAACGGGGTATTGAGTTCAGGTTTTTTTCCTGATAGACTATTAGAGATAAATTTTACAATTGGGAATTTCTCTTCAGGCAGGGTTGTATTTTTTTCATTCCGGAAGTTAATTTGTTTGTAACACAAAATGTTTCAATCAATGTTATACATGTTCAGTGACCTGGAGCCCCGAGGCTAAGTTTTGTCCCAGATACTGGACATAGATATATTGTTAAAAGTTCAAGTTTAGAAAATGAGGACCTATGTATATGTATGTGTGTGTGTGTGTGTGTATATATATATATATATTATTTCAAAGAGGAAGGAGAGGGAGAAAGAGGTAGAAACACTAATGACGAGAGAGAATCATTGTTCAGCTGCCTCCTGCATGCCCCCTACTGGGGATCAAGCCCACAGCTTGGGCATGTGCCTTGACCTGGAATCTTGATTCATAGTTTGACACTCAACCACTGAGCCACTCTGGCTGGGCTGTAGCCACTTTTTAACATGGAATTATAAGAGCTGTGGCTGATGATGGGGCCCTGTGATTGACCAGCTGCAGACTCTGATGGGGCAAGATATCAGGGAGATATTTCTGGAGAACGGAGGGGCATGGTTTTGCTCAGCGTCCATATTCCCAGGCGCTTCTCCTTCTTAAGATGTCTCCATGTCACACTGCTATCCAGGTGACCAGTCACCTTATTCTCTCTTGCCCTTTCCCTTGTCCATTTTGGTTTCCAGAGGAATCTGCTGTTAGTCATTTGCCCTTGAGAGTGGATTTAAGTCTCTGTGTTCCCTGGTCTCTTCTTAAGATGGAAAATAATTTCAGCACCCAACCAGCAGGTGGGCTCTGGCCCCAAGATTACACTGTGCAGACAGACACATCCTTCCTGTTGGTGTGGAGGCTCCTGCTGTGGGTGACATTCAGAGGGATCCTGATACAGGAAGAAGGAGCCCCCCATTTTTGATGTAGAGATTTCGGATTTTCTTAGGCTTCTGTAAAAACACATCATGGGTACGAGTTTCATAGAAGATTGCCCCCCAAAGGGGAACGAATGGAAGTCCTCAGTCCCAGTTCTGGTTCTGCCCCCTCCTATGAGTCCCCGGGTCTATTAATGGATCCTTTGAGTTTAGTCCTCGCATATGAGGATCATATGGGATAAGGAATGTGAAAGGAAGCGTAAGGGAAGGCATACCATATTGTTCAGATTAAAACGATTCTCCCCATTGCTTTGGCTACTAAGAACGGTCATTTGGATGCCACCAGGGGTGCCTCCGAGCAAGCTTAGCCCGTCCTGCCCAATTTCACTCTACACTGGAATTGGTGTTCTATTTTGAGATGGAGACAAGCTTATCAACTCCCGTTCATGAGCCAGCACGGCCTTCTTCCAGGAGAGTGTGTTCTCCTCTGGGCTTGAGGTTGCACCACGACTTTCCAAAGCAGACAGAGCCCTCTGATGGGGGCGGTTGGCCTGGGGGCATGGACAGGAGTGATTTTGAAACCGCTTGCCTCTGACTCTCATGCCTGGCGGGCAGCTCACCGCTCAGCTGGCTTGCTGGCTTTCCTAGCGCTCGCTGGGGATGACCCTGGCCGCCTCTCACTTAGCAGGAATGAACGCTGTGTGTGACGCGTACATGGGTAGGAGCACTATTGTCTCGAGGATGGAGGTTGAACTTGCGAGTTTCACACATGACTTAGATTATGACTTTGGGACTCATTTAAAAATTGATGGGAATCCAGTAAAGGGGCTCCAGAGGAAGGGGCAGCTGTGGAGGAGCAGACAGGGCAGGGGTATTGAATCGTTTCCTGAATATATCTGTCCATGACTGTGACCCCGACAAGGCGAAGATTTCTGCCTGGCGTTCTAGGCCCATGCCAACAAAAAAATGTTTAAAGGAGATAAAAGCACAAGACAAATGATAAAAGATAGACATTTTAGAAAGTAAAGGCCTAAAGCATCACGTGAGCAGAAGGAGGAAAGACTTTAAACTCAGAATGGTAAGTGAAATATTGGGATAGTTATAGTAGCATTATTAATGGTTATACAAAGATAAGAGATAAAAGAGGTTTGATAGTTAAAAAAAATAGCTTAGAAGTTACAAAAATAAGAAGCAAACAAATATTAAGAGATTTAGACAAACAACCTAAAATGTAGCTAAAGAGCTGAGGGGCACAAAAAGAAAGAAAATGGAACATTTAGAAAGTAAATGTTTAGCTAGAAAGTAGAACATGTAAGTAACATTCAAAAGCCACACTGTACTCTCACGATTGAAAATAAAGTTACCTAGAAATCAGTGAAAAAGAGGCAAAGTATACACTTTTATAAAAGTGACAAATGCTTCAAGTGGAAAAAATAAAAGTGACAAACCAATTTCGATGTCTAAAGCCCTGCTCCCACGGCGAGCGCTTCCGTCTCCGCGGCGAGGGCTCAGGAGTGGCAGCGGCGTCCTGGGTGCTCATCCTCTGGACATTCCAGCACCTCGTCCAGGGGGCTCTCACATAAGATTTCTTTAGGAACTAGGGGATCAAGGAGCACTGGCCCATCCCCCCATTTTTGAAGTAGAGATTTCGAATTTTCTTAGGCTTCTGTAAAAACACATCATGGGTATGAGTTTCATAGATGATTGCCCCCCAACACCTAGTGTACTAAAATCCGGGGCCCACCTGCAGGTGGGGGTGGGGAGAGAGACATGGGGAACCTGGCCCCCAGCTGCAGAAAGGCAAGGGCATCCTAGCAATCCTTTGGCTCCTGAGACCTGTTTTCGCCCAGCAGCAGAGCTAGACAATCTACAGAGAAGGGTCTCATTTAGTCTCTACAACATGATGAGATGGGTTCTACCAACACTCCAGGGTTTACAGGTAAGAGAGTTAGCTAGTCAGTTAGATGGTCTATCTGCGGCCCCCAGCTGGCAAGTGTGAGCACTGGCACTGCTGTCCAGCCCTCTGACCCAGAGCCCACGTTAACCGTGCTCTGACCGCCTCCTGTCTGTTTGCAGTGTCCCTGGGGGCCCAGCATCTGCCCTGTCCCGTCCTCAAAGAGCGAGACAACTTTCTCTGAAAGCAGCAGTTTGAGGTGCTGTTTCTCTTTCATCATCGGCTCTGAGTAAATGCTGACACATGCACTTGTCCAAGGCCATTAGGATGTATCTGCTGGTGATGACATGCTGACAAGTTGCCCAGGGCCAGTGGCATCTGTGGGCTGGGGAGGTCAGGGGGACTCTGAACTCTAGGAGGTCAGAGGCATGTTTTCCCTGCTTCTCGCTGGGCCACCTGGAGCTTGGCGCCTCACCGAGCCAGCCTCTCAGTAAATGACAAGGTGACCTGATTCTGCACTTCTAATTCGGTCCAAGAGACAAATCAAAGACAGTGCTGGTGGCATAAAGGTGGGGCTGATCACATTCCCTCCTTTTCTGCCTAATTCAACTGCCCCTTGCAGAGTGCAGGAATGAAGTCTGTGTTGGGACTTGTGCGTCCTATGGGGTCTGTTCTTTATAGGGGTTGCATTCGCAGAGCAAAGGGACAGAGGACACCCCATGTGGTGTGTGGTATGGGGGCTCCTGAACTGCACGGTTGCCCAGAACCTTCCTCCATCATGGCCTTCTCACTGGGAGATTCACTGCTTTGGGTCAGGTCCTGTTTCTAGCACACACACGGTGAGTAACCAGCCAACATGTGATTAGGAAGGAAAGCTACCCAAGCCTCTGACCCTTGACTAGGGGGTGGCTCATGATACCGACAACAGGACCCTGATTCTTGGGAAATAAGGTGAGAGCGTAGAGGTGGACAAGAGGGAGGAGAGACCCTCTCATGCAGGAGGTGTGGGGTGTCACTGCCTGTCTGCCGGGGTGGCGGTGTAGGCAATGCCATGTCCCTGAGGATGGTAGGCTGTACTTTTTCCCCTTGCATTCTCCAGCATCTGGCCCAGGGCCTGACATGGAAAGGATGCTCCAGACACCGATTGGGCTCTCTGCCTGCGGAATGAAGAAGGAAACAGGTAGGCTTGTCCTAGATTCTGGCATCAGAGGGAGTGGCCATTGATCGCCAGGCGAGCCTGGGTCCAAAATGAGACAGCAGAGCAGGCGCTGACCGAGAGCAGACGGAGTGCCTGTGCCAGGCGTGGTGGGGGATGCAGACACGGAGCAGGCCCTCCCCACCCGTAGGGACCTTCCCAGGCAGCTGGGGGGAGACATGTGACATGGTAAACAAGGAGCATGGCTTAAAAGTATGTGTTTTGACATCCCCTGTAATGGGACAAATAGATATCAGATGCTCCCTGATACGATGCGCGGAGGAGGACCGATCATCACTTCTGTGGTATGCCGGCCAACAATGCACAGCCTGAATCCAATCAGGGGGAACGTCAGAGGGGCCCCAACATGGTCGTCTTCAAAAATGTCAAGGTCATGCAGCATGTGATCCTGGATGGGATCTGGAAAAGTAGCAGGAAAGAAACCCACTACAGCCTCAGCACTCGGTGTGAAAGATGCTGCTGAGATAATTAGCCAAATGTGAGTGTGGTCTGTAGATGAGATAATGTGAATTTCTAATAATGTGTCATTTTAATAATTTCCAGGATGTCCTTGCTTAAAGGAAATACAGAGAGATTTGGGGGCATAGAGGGTCCTCACATTTGGAACTTACTCTCAGCGGTTTTATAAAAAAAATCCACTGTGTGTGAGTATGTATGTGTGTGAGTATGTATGTGTGTATGTATGTGAGTATATATGTGTGTGAGTATGTATGTGGGTGAGTATGTATGTATAGATATATATATAGAGAGGGAGAGCATGATCAGCAAATGTGCTAAAGTGTTAACATTTGTGGAATCTAAGTGAATAATATGTAGGAATTCTTTGTATGACTTTTGCAACTTTTCTGTACATCTGAAATCTTTTCAAAATAGTTTAAAATTGTACATCTGTGTGCGTATGTGTGCACATCCTGGCATGCATAGGGTCAAGGACACGGGCTCTGCAGCCAGGGACCTGAGTCCGAATCCAGGGACCTGGGTCCGCATCCCAGATGCACCCCTTGTGAGCTGCACCATGTTTTACTTAAGCAACCTGAGCCTGCATAGCATGGGAGGTAATGGGTGCTGACCTCGGCTGGTGGTGAGGATTAATGAGTTAAAACCCGTGACACGTTTAGAACAGCACAAGTACATGGTAAGTGTGGAATAAATGCCAGCTCTCCGTATGTAATGTAGAGCCATAAGTAATGACTAGTAATTATTTAGTTTCAAGGCATGGAGTATATATACATTTGTGGACCCGCCATCTACAGGAACAATTTAGAGTTTAAAAGTAATTTACATATTTAATTATTACAATAATCCCATAAAGAATAATAGCAAGAAATATTGCCCCATTGTATAGATCTGTAAACTGAGGCCAAGAAAAGGCAGGAAACTTACCTAAGCCTTCCTCTCCCCGCCCCCCACATCCCACAGCTGATAATTGCCAGGTGTCCCGATAACTGATCCTAGAGGACATGCTTTCGGCAGGTGCTGCCGTATCACTGTGGCCTCTCTGCTCTCTTCTCTACTCTGTGAGTGGGCATTTCCTGGGACAAGGTGTGTTCAGGGGCCGTCCGTCATCCCTGTGCTTAGCCATTGTCAAATGCTGTCCTGTGTATGTGGAGGAGCATGCTTTCTCCCAGCGATTACTGACCGGTTCCTTGAACCAGAGTCCAAGACAGAGGTGGCCAGTCGCTAATCCCGAGGCCGAAAAGCCACCCGCTAGGTGCTTCCTTGGAACACAAATCAGAGGAAGCTTCGTCTGAATGTCACCTGCTCTGCCCTTGTCACAGCCCGCGAATGGATGAGTCACAGCCAGCACCTGGGCATTCTGGAAGCTATAGATTCTATGCGCCTTAAAGCCCCTTGGCATGCGGTCATTACATCTCTTTTAATAAAAACACAACAAACTAAAAACAAGAAAAGCAACAGGAGTTTTCTGAGAAGCAGCCCTCATCTGCACTTCAGAGAACCTAGACACCGGATCCCTGCCTCTGTGGGTCCTGTGATCTCCCATGGGGCCTCAGCCCGCCAGATGTCATTACTCTAAACCCATCTCTGGCAGCCGCGGTGGAAAGGGAAGCACCTCTCAATTTGTCAGGGATAATAACGTCTTCCCTGTATTTGCTCACTGCTTCATCGTTTGCTCAGCTTGGTATTGGATATTTTTATTGATTCTCTTGACGAGAGCTTGGGGTGGGGGTGGGGAGGGGGGGTTGAGGCTGCAGCTATCACTGAGTCCAGGGTAAAACCGGGGGCTCATGGAGGCTAAACCAACAACCCACCAGCCAGGACCCCTGGGTCCTGATTCATGCTGCTGACTTCACCGTCTCCCTGAACCTGGCCTCCCTATGTGGAAGGTTATTTTATCTTGCTCCTTATTCATTACACACACGTTTACTGAGCACCACTTGCTCATTCCAGCCGGCCTCCTCCTGCCATCCTTTCAGCCTTTCTCGGTTGTCTCACCAGCTGTGAGTCTGCAAGTGCTCAGGGGATGTGGAATCCCTCAACCAGTTGCTTGAAAAGCAGGAAAATTGTGAGAACAAATGTGTTGCCAATATGACCACGAAATGCATGATAAAGCCCAATAGATATGGTGCTGAATGTTAACTCTGGTTTACATTTTCTGCACCAAAGTCTTCTCCATGTGCACACTTAACGAAGAGCTGAAAGCATGCTCATTCATTCAGTCATGGAGAGCATTGCCTATGGGCCAGGGGCTAAGGTTTTCCCTCCTGCCTCTTCCTCCAGGTGAGAGGGTGCACGTTGGAAGCCAGACTCAGGATGGAGCTTAAAGACTTGAATTCTAGACCTTTCTTCACCAGGACCTTTTAAGATCTGTGAATCGCAAGGAGGCTAATTTAATTTTTGCACTTCCTACCTTATTATGGCAAGAAAATAAAATGAATTTGAAGGTCTTTTGTGGATTGCAGACTGTTCCTCAGATGTAAGCGGGTATTAGGGGGATGATGATGCCAAAGAAAATAGAGATTGTTTATGGGAGCCCCTACTTCTGTCATGCTTCCTATGTCCTGTGCAGATGAGCATACATTCGATAAATAGGATAGTAAATGGCCTGTGTATAAATATGAGAATGAATGAACGGAAAGGAATTGTAAGCTACCCTTTTCCAGTATTTTTATTGAATCAAGGACTTCATTCCCAGAAATATTAGCAGGAACCAAAACGACACATCTGTATGTTCTTATAGCTAACCTATAGAAAGCCTTCATCTCCTACACATCCTTTAACCAGTTAACTGCCGCGCGTCCAAAACAGAAACCATCCTTGCGTCCTATAGACGCTTATGGCATACAAAGGGTTAAAAGTCAGCTCAGCTGCCACCACCTCCAGGAAGCCTTCTTGGACTCACCAGTCCTCCTCAGCCAGGCTGGATACAATGGCCCTTCTCTGCTGTCAGCATACAGGGGCCAATTTCTACCGCATGCATCACGTTGTACTCACCTGTGCTCTCCCCCACTAAACTCTGTCTTATTCCTCTTTGCATCCTGCATGTCCAGGGCAGTTCCTGGCATGCTCCTTTTGCCTTTGGAAATATTTCCTGAATGAATGGCCAAACATTTACCAATTCAAACCAGGCTTGGCTTGTAAACACAACGAGGATTGAGGTCAGGGAAATGTGGTTCATTTTTGCTATAAAGTGCTTACATATTACACACAAAAACACAGTGTGCTTCACGATTTTTTTCAACCTCTTATGTGATTATGCCCACAAAAGCCCCAGGGGCTGGAAAGGACTATCATGGCCTTGGGAGTTCTGAGCAGTTTAGTGTTTTCTTTACATCAAACTTGGCCCATTTTCATTGTGAAAGAGGTGCCTGACTTTACACAGGCAGGAAGAATCAGGGATGGCCCTCTCCCCAGAAGTCTTCAAAACCCCGGCCTGGCCTTTAGGGGCTCCACCAGTAATGGAACATAAGGAGGCAGTAGGATATGGGCAAAGTTGTCCATTTTTTAAAAGATTAAACGTGATAGAGTACTGGAACTGAGCATGGGCGATTGGGGCCCTGGGTATTATGCTTTCCCTTGCTACAGGGGATGGAAAGAATATTGTTTCTCCTTAAAATGATTTATTTAAATGGGTAGGCTAGAATTCTACTTAAAACCCAGTGTCTGAATGCACCTGTTTGAGTCAGCTTCTTGTTCTCCCAGGTATTTAGGCATTGAATTTTCCCCATTAGGGAAGTGATTGACACCGTGGTCCTTACAATAACACATGATTATAACTCTGCAAATGGCAATTACATTCAATGGAAACCAGATGTTGCACGGAATTTGACTCTCTGGGTTTCTTGGTGAAGTAGATGAATTTGTAAAGTAGAAAACCACAATCATTACTCAGATGGACTGTACATGAATTAATGACATAATATCTAAATCATATATGGTTGAAAATAATGATTAACTTAAACTATCAAGATAAGCTAATGAAAAACAGACTCTTCAAAAATTAAGGGTATGTTTTCTTCAATATATACTTGATCAGTATGCTAATAGCAAAACCAGACTTGTTTTTATGTCTCTTCAGCCCCAAATAAAAAGAATATATTTAAAAGGAAACTCTTTGCAATGGTTAACATTAAGGAGAAAGTGAACAACCTATGATAGTTTTTCTTGGCGGGCGAATTTTTAGAGCGTCTGAAAACAATCTTTAAAATATATATTGTTGTTAAGGACAGTTAGCAGTGTTTTATGCTGAATTACACAGGATAGTTCATTTTTAAGGACACATTTGACATGTCAAGTATCAACTTTATATGCCTGTGCGAAGTATAAACTCTCAAATGCAACTTCTTTTTCTGTCCCCATCTGTCTCCAGAGACTGCATGTAAATGTGTGTGTACATGCATGTGCACGCACACACATGCACACACACAGACATACACACACACACACCGATGATGCCTCAGGCCAGGAAGACAAATCAGCATTACATTGAACCCGGCACTGTCCCTTGAAAATCTCAGCCTTCAGCTAGCAACCTCCTAAGTGGTTAAGTTTGCAAACCTTGGCCCATCATTTCCACTGTCATGAATTCTCCATGACATCATCACTGTAAAATTAGGAACTCTCTTTCTTTTCCTGCAGATGTGAAAGTTTGACATTGCATTCCATGGTCCCGTGCCACATTTCATCAGCGTTTTTCCTTTGCTTTCTCCAAAGCCCGTGGCCGCATGTGGCGTGTAGATTGCCGGTGCTGTTTGGGATCTCATATCAAATGCTGCTACCTAATCCCAGGCGGCCTTCCCCAAGCCCACACCTGCAGCTCATTGAATCCTCCTGGAGTACAAAGGGCTGATTTACAGCACGAAGGGTCCAGGCACTGGCTGCAGCTGGGGCTCCAGCAGGAAAAGGAAGTTGTTCATCTTCTTGTGTGCATTTCATTAACAATAGTGTACCCGATATGTAGCTTATAGAATAATTTCAAATCACTGACACAGAGCATTATGGCAT
This sequence comes from Myotis daubentonii, assembly GCF_963259705.1. Lineage (NCBI taxonomy): Eukaryota > Metazoa > Chordata > Mammalia > Chiroptera > Vespertilionidae > Myotis > Myotis daubentonii. The sequence goes on from NC_081851.1 coordinate 73,314,427, forward strand.
TTGGCACTGCTAGGAAAAATACTTGGGGATGGGCAAATTACACCTGAGCGTGAGGTTGCCAGGCGACCCTCTGGAACTGGGCTCACTGATTTATACCAGGTGGGTTGACCTTGCGATACTTTCTGATTCCTGGGGCATTTTCCCATTCCTCATTTCTTTCCCTTTGTCTTTGAAGCAGCCCTGGGGTAGAATCGGGATCTCCTTTGCTTTCTGTTCTTTCCATGTATCGGTAACCAAGAGCTTAGAGCAGCGGTTCTCAACCTGTGGGTCGCGACCCCTTTGGCGGTCGAACGACACTTTCACAGGGGTCGCCTAAGACCATCCTGCATATCAGATTTTTCCATTACGGTTCATAACAGTAGCAACATGACAGTTATGAAGTAGCAACGAAAATAATTTTATGGTTGGGTCACAACATGAGGAACTGTATTAAAGGGCCAGAACGTTGAGAACCGCTGGCTTAGAGGAACCTGAGCCCAGCCTGGTGTTCGGAGACCAACCATCTGAGGATATGTCTGTGTCCCAGGTGAGCTGGGAGTGCCACAGCCGAAGGTGACAAATAGGGTGTCCCTTTCTCCTTTGAGTTTCAACGGCCCCAGAAATGAGGGCGTCCCAGTCAGGCACTAGATCCCAGAGCTGGCTCACCAGGGGTCGAGGGAAGAAAAGAATGGGAGAGTCTTGTTCTGTCTCCACGGTGACTGTGCGTCAATTTTACTATTGGCTTCTTTTGACTCAAGAAAAGCCATCATGGTGGACATGCCATGAGGGTGGTGATGAGTGCAGATGAAGAAAGAGGCAAGGAAGTGACAGGCAGGGAGATGACTGCACTCTGGCCAAGCTCCCCACCCCCACAGGCAGCCTGGGGCCTGTCCGCTGCGGGGCAGCATGGCCTCCAGCTCCAGCATCTCACCTGTTCACCAAGCCCGGCCAGTGCGGCTCAGTGGTTGAGCATCAACCTATGAACCAGGAGGTCATGGTTGGATTCCTGGTCAGGGTACATGCCCAGGTTGCAGGCTCAATCCCCAGTGTGGGGTGCAGAAGGCAGCTGATCAATGATTCTCATCATTGATGCGTCTATCTCATCATTGATGTTTCTATCTCTCTCCCTTCCTCTCTGAAATCAATAAAAATATACTATTTTTGAAAAGAAGGCTCCAGGTGCTCTGCCTCCCCAGATCTTTCCTGGGCGTAGCCTGCAGGTTCCTGGTGAAGGATTTTTTCAGGAAATAGAAAGCCTTGGAACCTAAAAAAATAAAAAACCGCTCCCAGAGCAAAGACTCTCTGGGTTTGGGGCCAAGCCCGCCTGGGGAGGCAGCAGCCGGTGCAGAATTAAAAACGCTAGGGCTTCTCATTAGGGTATCGCAGGCATTTCAACTCCGGCCGGTTTATGAAGGAAGACAAAATCAATAAAAATCGCCGTCCTCGAGGGAAAGGAAGCAGGGGAGGAAAAGCAAATTTCTTTTCACTTTGTAATGGTAAACAAACTGGGCTCCGAGCAGTATCTGATGTGGCCGCGCGGAGCCTGGTTTCCAGTTTCTCTTGATGTGTCAAATGTATCCCGTATGTGAATCGGGGTTTAAAAATACTTTTACTCCGTGGGTTTGGGAAATCAATGAGCTTTTATGATTCTTTCCTTGCTTCACATAATTTCTGATTTCAAAAGAAACTCTGGGTATTCCTTTAAGATGTGTATATAGTATGCATTTTAAAAACTAACAGTTCTTCCCTGGGCTCCTCAAGCATTGTTGTGGGAGTGGTGGGGTTTTTTCTTTTGCAGCCACCTCCCCTTCCCCTGCCCCCCCCCCCCCCCCGCAAGCCTTTTTGTTCGTTCTTTATTTTTTTGAAAACATAATACTAATGATTACGGGGCTTACACATAAATTGAAGCCGGATTTATAAAATGCAATATAAAAATCCTTGGGAAGGAAGATAAATATAACAAGCTAGGAAACAGCGTTAGCCTCGTCCAGCGTTGGAGTGACTACAAAAGAGGAAATTAACGACCAGGATGTGTGGTGTTGCCCAGGTTAGGGGCTCCGGCTCCCAGGCCAGCTGCCTTAAGACAAGCTGTCCTGCATTCCTTGATTTCTCTGAAATACAAATCTAATTGCAGATTGGAACATGTCCATTCGCTTAGTCTGTAAAAATAATTTTCCCTGAATATTTACCCAAAGCGCATTATTGCTTATACAGTTGTGAAAAGCATTTAGCACTTTATAATCCCGTATTTGCTCCTATGTGGGCCTGGGAGTGTACTCTCCTTACAAAATTCACAAATGCCTAGAAGGCTAACAATTTTTACAAAGTGTTCCTCGTGGAAAACATCTGGAAGTTTTCCAGAATGGCATTCCAGATGTTATAGTTTTAGCAGTCACCAAAGTGCGCTGCACACCGTGTGTGTGAGTGTGCATGTGTGTGCGTGTGTTTTTCCTGGTTCTACATACTACATCACTTATCCGTCCCTGCTCTCTTTGCTCTACCTCTGGAACATTTTAGGTTTGAATTGTTTAATATTTCACTGCTGGGCGATCCTGCTTGCTGGGCAATTACACCTCTGTAAGGAGGTGAGTATGGGGTAGACTACTGTAACCAAATAGGCGGTGAGAAGGGCTTTTTAATTGGTGTTTTTAAATTCATTTTTTTTCTCTGATGGGTTAGAAAGAAGAATAAACACTGGGAGAGAGAGCCCTGGATGCATCGCCTGTATCAGGAGGGCCACTCTCTCCCAATTTATAGCTTTCAGAGAAGAGCGCCTCCTCCAACCCCTCCCCCCTCCCCCCTCCCCCACCAGCTGCAGGGTCAGGAGATGAGCTGATGTGAGACAGTTCTGCTTTCAAACTGCTAAGTTTGCTCGGCTCCCAGGCCAGCTGCCTTAAGACAAGCGGCCCTGAATTCTTTGATTTCTCTGAAACACAAATCTTGCCTGGGGAGAAGTTTAGGACAGCGCCAGATCCAAGTCACTGCTCCTGGCTTTTCTCTTCTCCCTGTCCTTCTTCCCTCTGGCCTTCTAGAGATGGGTCCTTTCTCTAGCAACCGCCCCCCGGGGGGTGTAACAGCCCATAGACCTTCAGCCAGGAGACTGGCCTCTGTTCTCAGAACCAGCTCCTGGTGAGTCCTGCCTCAGGACAGGGCGCCTCAGGACCAGGGCAGAGGATGGCAACGGAATGGGAGACAGGCAGATCTGGTCGTGGCTGAGGGTTTTCCAGCCACAAGCAATGCCTTTCATTACCCGGGGAGACAGGAGAATGGGGTCTTCTCAACAAGCCAAACAGATGAATGAAAACCCCCTCTGATCTGAAATATTCTTGAGCATTACTTGTTCTGTGTTGCAAGTTACTTTGGGGGAAGTAGGGCGAGCATACTGGCAAGGAAAACAGCCTATGCAAAGGGCAGGCGGTGGTGAGGATGTGATGCTTGTGGGCAACAGTGGTTGGTCTACCCTGGCTGAAGTGCCCAAGGGGTGGGGAGTAGTGGGAGGTCAGGTGCCTAAGACCTGTGTAAAGGGGTCAGATTGGGGAGCACCAAGCAGAGGAGCTCTGGTTGCCCTTATGGGCTTGGGAGAAGGAACTGGGTCTTTGAGGAAACGTCTTCCAAGACAAGGGTTGGGCAGGGCAGTCCTCTTCTTTGAATCTAATTCTGCTCAGCCCACATCCACTGAGCGCTCACTCTGAGCAGGATGGAGGGTCTGCGGGTGAGAAGCGTGGCCCAGAGCCTGGAGAAGCAGCATGCTGTGCCCACCCAGCTTCCGCCCTCAGGTTGCTGGAGCGGCAAAGGGCAGAAATGCACGCCCCCTCTCCCCCACCTGCCCTGAGGCTCTGGTACCTTCACAAGGTGGGGGTACTCATCAGCAGGCTGACACGAAAATGGCAAAGGCCCCTGTTCTCCCATTGCCACTCCTGGTATAGGTGTCAGCTCTAGTCATTTGTGCCAGGAAATTTCTTAAGGGTCCTGGCATGGCCTTGGGATTGTCAGAATCCGGTCCCCTTCAATGAGGAGGGTCAGAGGACTGGGCCTGCCTGATTTCCCTTCAGCTCTTGTGCTCTGGTTCTCACCGTTGACCCACAAAGAAGTTGCTCCTTTGGACTGCCCTGGTTCTTGGGTCCTGGGCTTCCTAGTTCAAGTACGTTCCTGCTTTATGTCTGATTACCTTAGAGAGGTGGTGTTGACCTTCCTTTTCCCTCCTGAGGCTGCCACAACCAAGAACCTGTTTAGAGCTGGTTCCTGGGTCAGCCCTGACACCTGGAACACCTGTCACACTGCTGTCAGATCACAGCAGTCGGGTCTTGCTTCAGGGGGTGCATGCTCCTTGTGGGGGTACAAGGAAGAACAGACAATGAAGACTTAGGGCCAATCCCTCTCTTTGCCTCCACCGCCTTGTTCCCCAGGGAGCCCAGGGGGTGGTTACCAGTGATCTGCTCCAGGAAGTGGGAAGGGCAGAGGCACAATGGGAAGGGTCCAGCACCAAGACTGAGATTGTTTCATGACCAACTACATTTTCATTTGTGATGTTTAACCTCTTCAGGTCTCAGTTTCCTCATCTGTAAAATGGGGAGAGTGGTTCTTGTTATATGAAAGCTTAGTGCTGTGTTTGGTGTATATTACTTGTTAAAAGTATTTGTTTCTTCTGCCTCAGGGTCATGAGGGGTCATCATCCATAGTGGAATAAATGTCATTTATGCCCAGCATAAGTGGTCTATGAGGGTGACCCTTGGATGCATTTCACAGCCATGCTTCCTCCTGCACTCTGGGTTTCTGTCCCTTTGCTCTCCTGGGTCACCTTGGACTCCTCCGACCATCATCAGCCTCCTCCCAGGGCCCTGTCCTCCACTCCATTTCTGCTCTTGAAACTCACCTCCGTTTCCAGGGCCAATCACTCTCTCCCATGGCATGAACAGGCTAGCAAAGGCTCCCAGCCCAATCTCCATTTCCCCACTGCATTGCTCTCTTGGACACCATATACTTTTAGCTTAATAATATTATAACTATTGAATATCTCTTCTGTCTCTCACTGTCTTTCTCTGTCACTGTCTCTCTTTAATATTTTCTCTCTCTCTCTCTCTCTCTCTCTCTCTCTCTCTCTCCTTCTCCCCAACTAGTCAACAAATGAATGAAATTTACCTCATACATATTTTTCAAAACAAAGCCAGTTCTCATAGATTCTCTCCTGGTCTATTTAAATAAAAACCCCTATTATATTTTCTTACCTCTAATTCCATACCCGTCCAATCTACCCACACCCCTCAGTGAGATCAGTGTGTTGTTGTTTTTTAACTCACATGGACCATGTCACATCCTAACTCAAAAACCTTTACTATATCCCCATTATCTCCATATTAAGCTCACATTGCTGAGCTTGGCATCTAAGGTACTTCTATCCAACTTCAAGTCCCACAGCTCCTCCATCTCTTTCCGCTTCCTCTCTCTGTGCTTTGCAGTGACACCGTGAGCCTGCCGTCCTTTGCATATGCCACGCCTTCGGCTCCCAATGGCTCCTCATCACCCATCCTTTAACACCCAGCCCGACGTTACCTCTTTTGCTTAGGCAGAAGGAGAGCTATAGCATCTGTGCATTCATCTGTTGTAGCACTTAACACCTTGTGTTATTGGGTTTTGTCTGTAGCTCCAATGTGTACCGCCATGCTTAGAATATCCTAGGGCAAGGAGCATCCAGGTGAACAAGTGAACAGAACCCTGGGACAGGTGGCTGAGCACTCATGAACACTGTGGTCACCAAGACCAGAGTGCCACGCATTGGTCCACTCCAAGGGCTCAGAGGAAATCTTGGGTGGACACTCCCGATCTTCAGTGAAGAGCCTTAGTCTTGACAGAGATGCTACCTGGGGGATAAAAAGTTCTTCCCACCCCCTCGGATAAGGTCCAGATTGAACTTCCCATATACAGAACCCTGTTCTTCAGTGACTCAAAGCCTTTTTCATTACAGATGGTTAGTTGACAATAAAAATAAACTGGAAAAGTTGAATTATACATAAACATGCTGATATTACTTTAATATTAATATTACCTTGGAGCAAGGTTCAAGGAATTATGACTATATGTCCCTTGTGTCTATTTTGTTTCATTTAAGCAGTTTCAAGAATTTTAATGATAAAATTCAATTCTATTCCTGTACATTTCTTCTGAATTAAAAGAGCTAGTATGCTAATATGACAGTCAAACAAATCAGCGACATGTAGACAAAGGCATGGCTAAAACACAAGCCGTATCAGAGATCTCAACACTGGTGAGGCATTATCCCTTCAGGTAACAGGTGATGGGGTGGGTAGGGCCTATGATGGAATTTCAAAGGTGGTTCCTTACTTTGAATTTGATTCACTCTGTTATGCCAGGAACCCTGTACTCTGTACTCAACACGAGCATGTGCATGGAGTTTCAAGCATCACTGTCCAACATAGAAGATTCAACTTCTCCAATGTGTCAACACTCAAGGGCACTTAAGATGAAAATTCTGGAAGTGATCAGGGTTGCATATCTGCCACATCTAGAATCTGGCTCAGATTTTACAACATCAGACTATAATCCATTGTGATATGAGACCAAATATATTTTGGGTAGCAATTTGAGACACTTGATAAAGTCTAAGTTTCCAATAGTTAATTATTGATCTCCAAATATAAGGATGAGTAAGCACTTCCAAATTATACTGCAAAATGGGTCAGAGTCATTAAAATTGGAACCTCTAAATTTATGGGAAATGACTCATATATTCTAGTAGGTCACGTTAACTTATTCTGTCCTCTGGGGATAGAGATATAGATTTAGCTATAGATATTGCTGCATCTATAGATATAGCTAATGACATATAGAAGTAGATATAAAAGCTGATAAATGTATCATACACACACACACACATACGTGCTGATATTAAAAAAAATAACTTTTTAAAGCTGAGATACTGATTCCCAAAATTGAATCAATAGCCTTAGAATATTTTTCTTTCTTATTTCTTTCTTTTCCAAGTTGTTGGTGTTCTGCATGGCGTGTCTGAAAACCCATTGTGTATTATTTTACACTCTTCTTGAGCTGTTTGGCAATTCCCATAGCCTCACTTTTCAGGTATATATCTGGCACCTCTTAAGCGTAGGTCATGGAACTAGGTGTTCATTGCGTGTACTACAAAAGTTGTAGACCCCTAAGGCTCACCTTCCAGTGCAGGGAATGCAGTGCACACCCAGGGGTCAGTGGGGATGTTTGTGCTGAACCCCATTTTGGGAATTCTAGCTTGTGGAAGTCCAGCTACCTCTCCAACTTTTCTGTAAACTCCCAGGGACTTCTTTTTTTTTTTTTACTTGTATTGGTACTTTTTTTGTAATTCATGTTCTATTCTGCTTTGTAGACTTCTGCTTCCTGGTATGAAAACCTTGCTCTGTGTTTTTAGTAGGCAATAGGGTGATTCTTACGCCAGCATCTGCAGTCCACACCTTTGCACGTGAGGCAATTCAATTTGCCTCGTGTCTTGCTGCCAAATGTGCATATCCAAAGGTGTTCAGCAGAGCCAAACAGACTTCAGCTCAATACAAGCTTTTTGCTATAAAACTCAGCTGTGGTTAATGACCCCCCTTTATTTTGTGAGATTTATAAGACAAAAATGTGTATGAATATTACCAAAGGAGCATTATGGACAAGTCAATGTCATAAGAGTTCAGAGGATGGAAAAAACATTGTGTTCTCAGAGTGCATGAAAAGTATCCAAGACGGTTTTCCGAGAGGTGATGAAATTGAACTTTGAGGAACACACAGAATCCATCTAGAAGGAGGAAAATGATCTGCTCAGCTCTAGGGCAAACAATATGAGCAAGAGTTTGAGAGGTGGACGGACATGGGATGGCAAGAATAGGATGTACTTGAGGACCCAGGGGACATGAACCTGACTGGAGTGGAGAGCCCTGGGTACCAGCGATCCGGAGGCCTAGGAGGAGAAACAATAACCTGCCATCACTACTGGTAAATTCATAAAGCATACTGTCTTTTTGAATTAGTGCCCCCTGCATTTATGGACACAACAGGAATTTATACAATGACTCCTCAGGGAGGGTGCTTTCCTGCTTAGCTGATCCACGGTGCCTGGGATTCTGCAAGAAAATCAGTAATTCCCATTGACTGACATGTTTTGTCCTGGTCCCCAAGGCCTTCTGTAAAGGCTTCTGAAAAGACCGCCTTTCTTCTCTTTCCGACCCCAGCACTCCCTCACCTCTATCTTCCACTCCCAATCTTCCCGAAGCTGCCATTTCCTGTCTCGCCTCCCTCTAGTTTGTTCCTTGTGAGCCTTGATTAGAGGTAAGCCCACGGAGCAGGACCCTCGGGCAGCTGTCTTTCTTCCCTCTCTTCCCTGAGCCGGGGCATCTGGTTCTCATTCTCGTCCTGATGCATCGGTCTCCGCTTTCACCTTGCTCTGTTTGCGTGTGGGTTACACTGCCTGTTTGAAACTCACAGCTCCTAATTGTTCTTGCCCCCTGTAATGAAAACAGCATCCAAGGGGAATCCGAAGAGAGCTGGACGGCTGAGAAGAGTTAGGGTATGAATCAGGCCTTCACCAGAAAAAAATTCCTATAGCCAGGGAGATGTGAGCCTGTCAAACCTTTTGAAGGCATCATTCCTAACTGGATCTGAGGACAGTCTTTGTGGAATCTGTTGATCTCATGTGGGATTTGAACTCGTGTACAGGCACGTGCATTCTTTGAGGAAAGGATTTGGAGCTTTTATGAGATTCTCAAAAAATCTGGGATGCACAAGAGGTAAAAATCCACCCTCACAGATCTTTCTAGGTGGTTATCTGTGGCAATCCCATTGTTACTAGGAGGAAGCCGAAGCTTAGAGAGTTATATGCTTGTGGCCTGGAAGCAAACCACAATGGGCTGAGTGCTGGCTGTGAACCATGCTATCCTGCCCCTCCAGTGTGGGAGACGGTCTTCACATTTCCTAGAAACACTAGTCACCTAGTAGACTGCACCGGTGTGCAAAGGAGGCTGGGTGTAGCCCGGGTGTTTTCTCTTGGCACCTGGAGCAGTACAGGTCACCTAGAACAGACATTCTCATCCTTTGTTGAATTAGAAGTTCCTGGGTAGCTTGTACACATCCCGATGCCAGGCTCACACCCCGAGTCCATCATTTCATTAGACCCTCAGAGGTGGGACTCAGGAACCAGTAATTTGCACAGCTCCTCAGATGTTCCAATATGCAGGCAAGTTTGAAACCTTGACCAACAGCATTTGGAATGGTGATACAAGACTGTGCAATTTGGGAAACATGAATCCTGGCCATGGCACAACTATGAACAAGCCCAGTGCATTGAGCCTTTGTGGTTTCCTACCCATAGGGCTTGCTCAGCCTTGGTGCTCCATCAGGATTGGCCTTCCCTCTTCTGTTCTCATCAAAGTGTTGTTCATTTTCTCAAGCCCAGCTCCTGGGACGCCACCAGCCAGAAATGCTCTCTTATGGCCTGTTTCCTCAAAGCACGGCTGGTTCCTCTTCTCCTGGCACTCTGGTTTGTTCAGTATGAACCTTTACCGCCATGCTTGGCATATAGGGGTTACACAGCACATGTTTCTGGATGGATGGAGGAATGAATGAATATGTGTCTTTGAGGGTATCCCATACTTCTGAGTCATCCCCTCAGCTTTTTAAATTAGTGTTTCTACTAAATTCATGGCAACCTTTCAGTCTCCAGAATTAATTTCTAGCCCAGTTACTGATCAGGGTATTTTATGGGGTTCTTAGCTCTCCCAAGAAAGGAGAGAGAGAGAGAGAGAAAGAGGGATAAATATGATGTTAGAGAGACACATCTGATTGGTTGTATGAGCTGATGCTCTAACTACCTAGCCAAACTGGACAGGGCAAAGCCTGGCGATTTTTTTTCTTAAAGAAACATCCCAGGTGATGATTATTATTAAGGAAATTTGAGAAACACTGTAGAGCAAGGCTTGGGACTTTTAGACTTTATTAGTTTGGATTTATTTAGTAAATTTCATGTGTTTTTTTTAAACATTGGCAGCATTCAATCATAGCGGCCTCACAAGTCAAAGCAACCAATAACATTAAAACGAATTCGAAGGGCTCTTTTTAGCAATTTCTTAAAGAACCCATCCACATATCATAATATCTAACATCTTTCTTAATGAAGAAGCATTCCCCATAAAATCAGGGGCAAGGCAGAGATGGCCACGATCATTATGGCTTAACTCTGACTGTCTAGTTGCAAACTCAGGTCCTGGAGTCAGAGGCCCCAGGCTAATTCCTCCTCTAACCTACTCGTTAATAATCAGCACATTGCATCTCTGTCCTTCAGCTTTCTCAACTCTAACATGGGGATGAGGATGTGAGGCTAAAGTGATATGCTGAACCAAGTGTCCAGCCCACTAGTTAGCACTCCCAACAGTCAGCTTTCTTAAATCTTCCATTGAGCACAAATGAACCTCCGAGAGACAGTGGACTTGCCTGAGGGCACCTGAGTTATGGATGTCAACTCTGGTTTTGGAAGTCATCTTGTGCTTTTCTCATTGCCACTTAAACCTGGACTTGGAAAAGTTGAAACAGGAGAAGCAAACAACAGAAAAATAGATTTGATGTTCAATGCAGGCTAATCCCCCACAAGGGTGAGCACTCATGCTTCCTGACCATAGTCCTGCCTCTGAGAGTCACTTGGGGAAGCATCTTCTAGAACCTTCCGCTCCTGGGGCAGTGGCAGAATGGATGGGAGAGTGTGCCGCATGGACCCCATTCAGGCCTTCCCCACTCCTACTACCCTCTAGGAAGAAGCAGCAGGCCTAGTACATGAAATGCGGTCACTTCTGCATGGTGGCCTTCCCCAGAGTGGGTGGGGCTGTAGGTTTGCTCTCCCAGAGGGGATGGTTTGAACCTTTCATTACCCAAACCACAGTTCATGCCTGAAGACTGTGGTGAAATTAATTCTGTGGGTCTTGACTCAGAGCTCTGATTACCCATCCTTCACTTAGATGAATCACATTATTTTTCCCATTTTGGTGGTTGATAATCTCCCAGTGCCCAAGGGAGGCAGGAAATGTGCTGATGGCGAGATGTGAACATCTCAGAATGGGCCTGGCCTATGGTGGGCCAGGGCAGCCAGGTGGCATTAGGAAATACCTGTCAGGTGTACGTCTGGGTGGGTGAATGGAGTGAACAGCGGTACAAAAACCTTTCTTGGTTTCCTTAGCATGCTCCATGTTTTGTTCCCATTCATTTGGAAGAGAAGTCTCATATCTGCTATAATGATAAGAGGTTGAAAAAATGTCTGCTCCTCTGAAAACCAAATATTCAGAGGTCAAAGCTGAACAAGGACTGGACATCAGGAATCCTGGGTTCCACACTGATGTGCCCCGAGTGGTGTGTGGCTTTGGACACGTTAGCTCAAGTTTCAGTTTTCTGTCGAATGCAGTCAATAATATCTACTCTGCTGATCTCACTGGGGGCTGAAAGGCATAGTTGACAGTTCATAGAGAAGCTTTGTTGAGGGCATGGTTCAATTTCTATTTATCCCTCTCTTTTCACAAAGAAAAACTGTTCAGTGCATTTTTGGTTGAATGAATGAATAGGTATATGAAAGATCACTACCATCCCTAAATAACCCACTTGAATTTATCTTTTTATGTTTCTGTATCTTCTCCTATCCCATGACTTGATGAGGGCAGGAAGGGCATCTTCTTCATGATTATACACCTGAAACCCGCATCAGGGTCTGGGGAGCAGTAGTTCTTGGTTGTAAATTTAGTGAATGCAGAATAGCAGTGGTATGGTTCCAAAGATGCCCCCAAACCCAGCTCCTTCTCTTGTGTTAAGTTTATTTATTCTGTCAATCCAAGTTGGTGTTAAATGTATCTCAGTTCACTTTACTTACATGTTTTGTCTCTTCCATGAACTGGGAGGTCCCAAGGGAGGGACCTATCTTCCTGGCAGTTTTCTAGGCCCCTGGAGAGATGCCTTCAGCTCGGTGGATGGAGCTATTGGTATCAGTCTGCCTGATGCTGGACCAATGAGAACTTGAAAAAAAAAATCCAACAGTATCTTTCTTATTACAAAAGTAATAAACACCCATGTTAGAAAATTTGTAAAGTACAAAATACTATGAAGAAATTTTAAAACCTTACCCTAATCCTTCCACCCAAGAGCTATTCTACATTAGAGAAATTTAATTTTATTTGAATTTAGCAAGATAAAAATGTAAAAAAATTACTTAATTCATGATGTGTTTCTTCCATGTAAGAAATAGTTAATTCCTAAATAATTTCTTGTTCCTGCTCTCTCTTTTTCTGAGCAGATATGAAGAAGTTGGCGTTCATGTGTTTTAACACATATTTGATGAGCATGACTCTAAATGTATAGTTATTAAAACTTGGTCAAAGGTCAGAAGACACCACTGAAATCTAAAGTAATAAGCACACAAGATAATTTTTCTTTCATGAAGTAAATAAAATTATGCTTACTTTTATGATTATTATTCTTCAATAAAGATTAATAGGGAAAAACTCATCTATACTAAAGATGCCCTATGAAAGTAACAAAGCTCATTAAAGATGAGCAGACGCATTATGGGGAAAATGGGGAAGAATGGGAGTTCAAATGCATCCATGCTGTCGAAGACTAGCTTGTTCTCTCCTTTCTTCTGAGTTACCTGAACAATAGAATTTGAATTGATTTATTTCTACTAACATACATTAAACACTTAATTTATACATGGCAGATGGTGACCTGAATTCAATGCATTTTATCCTCAAAACTTCATTATTTTGCAGATGAGGAATTGAGGAGTTGAGAGTAGGTTGGCTAAGATCCTACAGCTGATATGTGGCAGAGTTGTTTTGGGTGAAAGAAGACTTTTATTGTATCTTTAGTAGACCCCTAAGGACTTTAGAGAGACCATCTAGCCCAACCATCCTGTTTCAGTATTAGGAAACTGAGACTTAAATGATACTCACAGATTCTCAGGCAGGTATTAGCAAGCTGGGCTAATCTCCAAGTCTCCTTATTCTTATTCCAGTGCTCCCTCCACAATTCTGACCTTGAGTACAGTCACACAATCTTTCCAGGGACTAACTATCCTTAATTATCAAATCTATGTACTTGGGCCCATTGGGGATGGTGGCTTTTACTCTCAACAGTTACATTATCTCTGTGTGTGGGACCCCCAAGACCAGTGAGTCTGTCTGCAGTGCTGTGACAGTTAACAGCATTGTATGTTATCAGATCAACTGGTTGGAAAAAAAATAGAGGTTTAGATGACTGCTGGTTCCAGAAATGTGAGACAGTGATGTGTGAGAAGGTGCAAGCCATCATTCCCCTTCCAACTCCACCCTTGTCACTTAGCGTTAGAACCCTAGGTGAGAAGGTGCTAGAGGGAACACAGCTACCGTGTGTTCTTAGCCAAATCACTGGTGCCAGTTAGCACGTGTGGGCACAGACCATGTGCTAAGCTCTGAAGAACTCCTTCCTTTGTGTCTTCATTTTCACCACCAGCTTCCTGTTGTTTTTTAGCAACGGGTTGGTCATGTTCCCCAGGTTTCACCCTTTCAACATCTGAATGTCATTCCTTTGGCTAACTGACTTTTTTTCTCCACTTCTTCACTGGGTGATGACAGGAGAAACTGTTAGTTTTTAAAAAGTTGATTTAATGGTCCACTTGCAAGAAGCCACATAGCAACCAATCTGTTCTTAAGATTTGGAATTTATTTGATTCATCTTCTCAGATGACTTATTGAAATTGTCTTTAGAATGTGTCTAAAATGGGTGTTGTGTGCTCTACTGATGGCACCAGACCCAGAATTTCCATCCAGGTATTTATTTAATTGTCTCTTCTAATTCTCTCTACTGACACTCATCTTGAAGTTTACTTTTGCCATTTTGTTGGAACAGCACTCCACCCCTGCCCCAAACATTTAACTCCTCTCAGATAAATCCAAGCCCAACCCTGAAATTCCCAGGTTGGCCCTAAATCAATGCCAGACTGTATGGTATGTTAGTAATGGCTCATACTTCAGGGAGAAGAATTTTCATGAGTAGTTTCAGAGATGCAGATAAAAGAAGCAGAAAACCCACACTTAGACTATAGCGATCATTACTTAAGACAAGTAGGAACGATGTGGTGGAAAGAAGAGAGATTCGTTGTTTGAATACAAGATGAATATTAGAAGTAGGTGTTGGAAAGCCAGAGCCTCTCCAAATTTAAGCTTAACTCTTTAAGGACATTTGAATTTGGTCCTGAGACAAGGATAGGGAGATACAGGGTCTTTCAAAGGGGAGGATGGTTTAATGGTGTGGGCTATTTCTTGGAGCTCTGACAATCAATGGACAGGCAACTCTTCAGAAAGGTGTGCTCTTGACCTGTGAAACTGAGCAGATGCACCAGCTTCTTAATTGTGTGGAGACACCTCGTGAAGGCATGGACCTGGCCAGGCTTTGCTTTCCTCCCTTGTCAGAATCTCTGCGACACAATCAAATATTTCATGACAAACTTGAGGAAATCACCTCTCCTCTGTGCATTAGTTTCCTCCTTGGCAAAACAGTGGTGTAGGATAGAGATGCTTTTAGTGACATTGTTCTATTGACACTATGATTCGCTCTATACTAAGGTTTTAGAATCATAAAACTGAAAGCATCTTAGAAGTCATCTGGTCTACCTTCCTGGCTCAGTTAGTCTTTTCTGTGTCCCAAACCATGCAAAAATGTAATGGCTTAAAACAAAATAATGTATTATTTCTCATAATTCTGTAGGGGGGGCCAGTTGTTTCTCTTCCTCTTTCCCTGTGCTCATTCATGATTGCTTTCAGCTATAGGGTCAGCTGGCTGGAAGGTCTAAGACAGCCTCATTCACATGTCTGGAAGTTGATGCTGGTTGTTGGTTGGGGGTCCTTATTCTCCATGTGACCTTTCCTGTTCTAGTAGAGTAGACCAGCTCCCATACAGGGAAATCTCAGGGCAGCATCTTAAGAGGGGGAAAGCTGCAAGGCCTCTCAAGAACTAGTCTCAGAAGTCACACAAGGTCACGTTCAATGCATTGATTATGATGAAAACGTAGGTATGTTAACTCCCTGAATGGAAGGCTACCGGTACGTTCACTCTGTAACACACGCCTCTCTGATGGCCATTTTCAAATTTATTCATTAGCCACAGTAAGTATTATTGGGCATGTACTGCATGCCAGGGAAAGCATACCGGGATACTTTTGGTGGATTCAGAAATGAATGATAAAGCATCCCCCTTTCTGCAAGTAATTCACAACCTATACCTAGCATGACATTCAAAAGGGGTTAACTGACCACGTTTTAAATAGGACTGTAACTGACTTCTATAGTCTCTATAAGACTATGAGTCATAGGTAGAAATGAAAGCTCCTTCTTATCTAGATTTCAGTAGGCATTACCATATATTTTTACTAGGACAGTTGGGATTCTTTTCCACTTTCCTCAATCTTTTCCTCAGTAATTTTAATACATGAAGAAAGACAATATCCAAATTATCATAAATCTGTCGGCATTCCATTTCAGAACAGAGGCAAATGGAGCTTCCATGTATCTGCAATGTTGTATGTATCTGGATTACCGTTTTATCCTTTAATGGGGTGGACCTCAGGGTCAAGTTTTATTATATGCATCTTAAAAATGTAGAGCTGGAGTTTCAGAGAGGGGAGTAGAAAGGTGACCTGAGTCAGGATGGGACATTAACCTTCTGACCTTGGAGATTGATGGGTCTCAGGCAGCACTGCACTCCTGAGGGGAGGCTGTTTGGGCACAGGGAGGAAGTCCAGATGCCCTGGTGTTTCATTTTAAGCTTTGAAAGGCTAAACTTAGGCTTGCCTTTGCCCTCTAACCTGCCAGGGCCACCCCAATGCAAAGACCACCGTTAGAGTTCTCTCCTTCATCTTCTTGGACTTTAATTCTGCTCATCCCCCTCCTTTGGGTACCTGATGCCCACTCGTCTACAGCTGCTCCATTCCATACCTGACTTCCAAGAAAGAATCAGCTACCAATTATTTACTCTTCTGTGTGAATGTCAGTTAGTGGATGAGTATGGTATTTTACTGGAAAAAGGAAAGCTTCATTCATGGGGAAAGGGATTCTGGTCACCAGCAAGTAGGATATGAGAACATTCCCAAGGCCTCTCAGATCATGCCTGCTATTTTCTGCTCTTAATACCCATTCAGAGAGTCCAATATTCTAAGATGGTTGAGTAGTAGAGTTTTAAAATTGAAATGGTCACTGATAATTCTTACTAATTTGTTGGTGAAAAAAAACTGAGATGCAGAGAGAAATAGTTGTTTTCCATGTTACACAACTAGTTAGTGGCAGAGTTGGGGTTCACACCTGAATAAGTAGATCTCTATATAAGCAAAGTTTAAGCTAGATATTATTTTCTCTTACAGATAAATTGATCTACACAGAGCTGGACAGTTTTCAGTTGCATAAATCCTCATAGATTTTTTTGAATAAGATAGTAAAGGGTGCCAGGGGTTTTGATACAAAAATAAATGAATAAGGAATGGAGAGGAAGCGATGGACTAGTCTCCAAGTTGCTATTGTTATTGTTGCTGCTGCTGCTGCTACTTCGATATGACACATGAAAGTGGCATCAGAAAAATAACATTTGACAGATCAAGTCTTAAGCTGTAGCATTCAGACACAAGTTCACTATGTGGTCTTGGCAACTGGTATAACCTCCTTACTCATCTGTTAAACAAAGAACAATAATCTCTAAGCAAATCCATAAACTCTCCAGCTCTGGAGCTGGGCAGATGAGATTCTGAGGCAACAATCAGAATGAGCACAGACTTGGAGTAACAAGGGAGTAATGGTTGGAATAATGGAGTAATGCTTGGAGTAATGGTTATTAGCTATTGTGGGGACAGCAAAGAGGCCAGTTTGGCTAAGAGGAATGATTTATGTTTGCAACTTTTAGTGAAATAGAGATAATAGTTACTTTCTTAACATGATTAAATATGCCTATCAGGGACAAGGAAAGACTGAAAACTCATGTCACCATCATAAAAAGTTGCTCAAGAAGTATTAGACCAGTGGTTCTCAACCTTGGCTGCACATTAGAATCACCTGGGAATCTTTTTAAAATACTGGTTTCTGGGCCTCATCCTCCAGAAATTCTGTTTCTTTGTTACTAATGTTGTGGCCCCACCCCATTAATTAAAAATTAATTAATTTTTAATTAATTTAAACAGAATTTCTGGAGGATGAGGCCCAGAAATCAGGATTTTAAAAAGATTCCCAGGTGACTCTAATGTGCAGCCAAGGCTGAGAACCACTGTATTAGACGATGCCCTTAGCTCTTTGATGTCTCTTGGGTTTGGACCACGTTAAAACTCAGGACATTTTAAGAGTTCTGGTCCTTTTAGGAAAGAAGTGGCTCTTCAATGGTAAAATGTTTCACATCATTGATAAGCAAGTAGAGGAAATAATTTTAGGCAGATGGTCTTCAAGTCACAGTTAGACATCTACCTCCTGTCTTCCCAGTGGGATGTCTGCAAGGGTAAGCACTTCATAACAGCTCTTTATTACAATTCTTCCTGATTGGATAGATAGAACAGCCTTGTGGAAGGAGCACTACTCATATCTTTATAAAGATAGATATGATACCTACTCTGTTTGTATCACAGAATTATTTTCAGGATGAAATGAAAAACTGTATATGAAAGTTTTATTGTTGAAGAAAATGTATGGCTATGAGGGGTGGATCTTCTCTGTACCCTTCAAGCCTGTGGGTCTTCAGCCTCCAGAGAGCCCAGGCGACTATATCTCTGTACTACCTATAAAACCAGTCTTTTCTGGGTGCAGTCAAGGCCCTGATCACTGAACCCACCACCCAGAGTAGATGGCTCCCTGAATGTCAGCCAGCATGGACTTGTGTTTGCAGAGCAGGTACAGTTAAAAGGCCTTGGACTTTGGAATTTTAAAAAGGGAACCAACACCAACATCCCTGAAATAAATTGATTTGGTTGAAACTCCTCCAAAGAAATTACCTTAATTCTGAGACTAAATATGCTGTGTTCCAGCCCAAATGGACTTTTCTTGGCCAATTTCTTGAGAAGTAAACATTCAAGTTTAATAGGGACAGGGCAGTAGAACTTGCCGTTTTAGCTCACTGATGTCACCCATTGCTTTTTGAGCCAAAGAACAAGAAAATCCAACCCTTCCTTCAAGTATGAAGGCATCGTGTGGGAACGGCACAAATATGTTTGTGGTTTCTATATATTTTCCTCTAAAGAAAAACACAGGCATTGAAGAGGATACATTTTTCAGAAACTTGACAGACATATGTGCTTCTCTCAGAGAGGGTCCCACCTGGGAATTTTGGCTGTCTGGTCTAAAAGGCTGTCTTTTTATTCCTCGATTAAAAATATGATAAAAATAAGCTCAGAGGTTCTAAACTGTGAAGGAACTTAATGTTAAGTCAAACAACAAAAGTCAGATCAGGGATAAGATCTTAGTGTTAGGGAAAAAGAGAGCTTTTGAACTTGAGAGGCAAGTGTTCATTTTATCGGGGAGGAAACAACAAAATGAAGAGCGGGGAGAGTTGTCGAACCCACTCCAGATCACAGGGCTCTGTCTTCAAGGCTGGACTGAGGCTTAGGCTTCTTGGCACCAGGAATTTTCCATCTTTTTGGATAACAAGTCATTTCTTTTTTTAAATGGATTTTTAAATATTTAATTACACTTATAAAAGATTTTGCTTAAAGAATTGAAAGGGGGTGATGTCTGAAATAAAGTTTTGGATTCATATCAATAAACCATATGCCGTGATACCACAGATAATGGTCAAGTTATTATGTTCTCTTTTTTTAGTATATTTTTGTTGATTTCAGAAAGGAAGGGAGAGGGAGAGATAGAAACATCAGTGATGAGAGAGAATCATTGAGTGGCTGCCTCCTGCACGCCCCCTACTGGGGACCAAGCCTGCAATTCTGGCATGTGCCCCGACCTGGAATTGAACCATGACCTCCTGGTTCCTGGGTCAATGCTCAACTACTGAACCACACTGGCCAGGGAAGTTGTTATATTCTCTTAAGGCCACTCTGAAGTGCAGTGTTCTCACCCTGCCAGGCAGTAATGACTCTAAGTGATAAAATGATGCAGCAGCGACACCTCACTTTATGTAACGAGGCAGGCTATAGCCCCCTTCCAATGGTAGCTGACTCCACTCAAGATCTGTATCACAGGGTCACCACCTGGGCAATGAATCAAATCGCTGATTTCAAAGGTACTAGCACAGCTAGTCTGATCCTAGCAGAGCTATGGTCCATCTCTGGCACTTTCCACTGGGGTTTTCAGAACACTTTGGCACATCCATTTTGATTCTGTCCATCTTAAATAATAACTACGGAGGTAGGCAGATGGTCAGAAATCAGGAAGCCAATTCCAGTCCAGAGGTGATCCATGATCCAAAGAGGAGGCAAGGATTGGAGATTCTCCATTGTTATATCCACAATAACAATGTGCTTGAGCTCCCAGAAAGTATTTAAACAACAGTTGGTGATCGAATATGGATGGTTAAATGTTAAGTTGGTGGTAGAATTGCTCTAAGTGTGGAGTGGAAGGGCGATCAATCTTCCTGGGGTGTGGAAAACAACAAGGTCAAGCAAAGCTTCAAAGCTGATATTCGATCTGAGCCTTAAAGGGAAACACATTGCAGAACAAATGATCATCCTCTTGTCTATTTAAGTCTCAGATTATAAAGATCTGTTACTTTAAAGATACCACTTGTATGTCCATCAAACATCCCAACTTCCCTGAGAAGGAAAGTGACCACTTGGACTCAGGGGTGCCAGGCTTGTTCTCATCAGAGCTACCCAGTCTGCCTCTGGGGGGTGTTCATCCTTAGGGAGCAGGCGAGGGCCTCAGACTCTCCTGCAGCCTCACCTGACTTCCTGCATTGCCCTTACTTGGGGCCTGGGGAATGGCTGTTGTTGTACTTGGCCTCTCTCCACCCCTGGGTACGCAATTACTCAGAAACTCCCAGCTGTCCCCAAGCCCCACACTGAGTTCCCAAACAGAACCTGTGAAAACAGATCTCCAGTGGCACCTTCGGCCACTTTTGGCAACTGCCCGGTCCACAGTGCACCAGCAGGCTCTCGAGGCCCAGATGCTCCCCAACCCAGGTGCGAAGAAAGCCTGGGCCGACACTGTCTGTGAGACACATCCAGGAAAGCTCTGCCCGGGAACCCGGGATCTGATGTGTTTCTTTTGGCTTCATCCAAACCAAATGGAGCTGAAGATCTGTGCCGGGGCCTGTCCCTTTATTGCAGGCACAGGCTCATACCTCTTCGGTCATGCAGGAACAGAAAGCCTCCTACCTGCCTGGCCCCCTGCGGGTTTGGAATGTCTGCTTCTTCCTGTATGGAAACTGGTGTTCATGTGGCCCCGCCTCACCCCTTCTGACCAACTGCTCCATCCGTTCTGTATTCAGTCCTGTTCCATGTGTTCTTTCTGCCTCCTTGCCATCCTCATTCAGACCCCCATTTCTTCTTCTTCTTTTTTAAAAAAATACATATTTTATTTCAGAGAGGAGGGAGAGGGAGAGAGAGATACAAACATCAGTGATGAGAGAGAATCATTGATTGACTGCCTCCTGCATGCTCCCACACTGGGGATCAAGCCCGCAACCCGGGCACGTGCCCTGACCGGTAATCAAAACATGACCTCCTGGTTCATAGGTCAATGCTCAACCACTGAATCATGCTGACAGAGCAGGCCCCCACTTCTTAGCTGCACTATTTCAATAGCTTCCTAGTGTTCTCCCTTCCTACATGGTTTCCATCCTCCAGAGACATGCTGTTGCCAGACTGACCTTTCCAAAGTGTATACCTTTGGTGACAAAATTCCCCTGCTCAAAACCCTACCAGGGCCAGCTCACCTGCTCCGTGACACCCTGGCACCTCATCTGGCATTAAGATATTGTTTGATCAAGGCTCTGTGGCTGAGGGGGTCAACTGAAACTTGTGTTCCCCACCTGGAGTGTGCAGTGTTTTTTGGAAGTGGCTGCCCAGCCTGAGATCACATTTTTCATCTCCTCATGTCCCCAACTCTACCCTGCATCTCATTTTACAAATGACATATAAGCAAAAGTGCTGTACATGTGTATGTGTATAGACACCCATATGCATAGATATACAAATATACATATGTGTACGTATATACATATATACTATCTCTAAGGAGAGTACAGGCTCCCTGAGGGCATATGTCCTGATTTACACTTCTTCGTCCCTCATGCAACACTGTTTTAAGATGTGGGGATACCCAATCAGGGTTTTATCAATGACTCAGATCAGGATTTCCACCTTGCCTGATGATAACATACTTGTTAAAAACAGACTCCTATGCCTCTTCCTGGAGATTCTGATTTACGTGGCCTGAGGTGGGATACAGCCTGCAGATCTGCCAGGAATCCTCTCTTCCTTAGAGTCTGAAGAGCACTTTGGTCTTATTATGTCCCTTGTTAAGATAGGCATTTGGGAGAAAAAAGTCAACTCACGCATTTCCTGAAACAGACTCTCAACCAACACGCTCAGCTTTTCTTCCTTCATCGCTGGGAGGACATTGTTTGGGAGGACAGAAGGTTCAAAGCAGGCTACAGAAAAAAGGCTAGAAAGATCTTTTAAAAAGGGAAGCAATGAGAGGTAGAAAAGTAAAACAAAAATCCAGATTTAGAGGAAAAGTAGCATGATTGGGGTAATTAAGCACGAAGAGGAAAGAGCAGCCCTCTAAATGGTCCTTTCAGTTTGTGAAGCGAGGAGGAGCAGAGGGAGAAGGGATCCATGGCAGGAGGAAGGCGGGTAATCAGTGCAGTGGCCTGGGACTTCACCGGGCTGTTGGGCGGAGCTCCGTGGAATGGTTGACTATGGGGTGTTGGATGGCAACCAATGCTGACTGCTGAGAAATGTTCAGGAAAGGACTGCAGGACTCACCGACAGCTGGGATCGCGAGGCCTCGTTCTTGTGCCTGCCCCGGGTGTATATCATCCAGTGTTCTACCAGTCACTTCTTCCCAGCATCGGTCTTGTCTATCACAACAACTGGAAATACCATTATCTGAATGTAATTGCATTTCTGCAAAGAGACCTCAGTCTCGGTGGATAATCTGACATCATAGGCCATGATGGATCATCTCAGACCATATGCCCTGAAAGACACGCATACCATACTAAAGCCAAAGATTATGTCACAAGCACTCTGGTCTCTCCATCGAAGCTCCTATCATCAGTAGGTTGGGCTCCAAATGGAAGCATGGAAGGCAGGAGGAGACCAGTACATTCACGCTGCATTCTGGGAGCAGCGAAGTTACTACACTAGTGAGCTTACTTCCCACCTCCTCCGCCCCGCAATACTGGGGGGGTCACATCTCTTACTCAGCCTTCCTGTTTATTTCTGCTCTCTCCCCCACCTATTTCATTTAAATTGAAGAAAAGTTAAATCCCATAGGTTAAGCAGATAAATGAGGAATATTATTTTTATTAAATTTATCATAAATCCCATAGTTTAACTAGTTTACATGGTTAAATAAGGAATGTTGGTTTTATTAAATTTGTCACACAGAAAAGCAGAACAAAGTAGGGCAGAAAGCATAATCCTGGGGATAAGCATAATCCTTTTGCTCACAAAAGACTTTACACTTCCCTAGAGTCATTTCAAAACTCCCTGATGCCCCTGGTGCCTGGATTATGTATTTGGATCTCTTTTTTCAATTGGAAAATGGAAAATGATGTCACATAGATAGCTTCCCAATTGACTTTCAACTATGTGGAGTAATCGATTTTCAAAATATTTTTGGTTCATGTACTAAGCCTGTTGAAGTTAGAACCATCCTCCAAACCTCCTCCAGGAATCTTGGATCCTTCTGCTGAAACTGTCCCCGCCTCCCCTTGGTCCCCATCTCTTCTTAGAGCACTTGTCTAGACCTACTGCATGTCACACCATGGCACATTCACTTCTGCCTTTCCCTTCAGGCACAGCGGAGGCTCCTTGAGCCCTGTGGGCATTGCATAGGTGTTCTGTGAAATCCAACCTTCATTTCAGAGAGCACTAGAGCGCCCCAGGAACCCCTTTTAAGTCACTCTGATGGCAATAAATGGCCCAGCTCCCCACTTCCTCAAACAGGGAATGATCTCAGTGGTATTGCAGCTCACGTTTGAAGCCAGATGTGGCTACACCTTTTTTTGTGTGTGTGACCAACTCACATCAGTCTCCAGAGGAACCAGGAACTTCCTACTGCAGAGATGCAGGTGATCACACACAGCCACCATAGGGAGATGTTTGTCACTGATCCATATTTCAACATTTGGTGATGGTTCCAGGTAAAGGGAGATATGGTAATAGTTTCCAGATACGTGGAGATTGCTGCTGGCTCAGTGATTGTCCCCATCCAGTTGGGAGATAATGAAAAGTGCCCCTTCTGTGATTCAAATCACTTCCTCCTGTTGGTTGACTTTTTTTGAATTGTATGAAGTTATGGCTATTCTGTGTTTGCAAAGGAAGTGGCTCATTGTTCTACATTTATTTTCAATGCTCTCTCCTCAGGATAATTTCGCTATGCAAATTTATCCTTATGAAGTAAATTTTTAAAAGTATAAAGACCTATGTGGAATTTGAAGTATTTCCTATAATTATTTCACAATAGCATATGGATTAGCAAATAGTGTGGGGTAGAGGATAGTAACGGAGATATTTACAGGGAAAAAGTGCACATGAAATATGGTTTGGCCAGGTTTAATACACACAGAATACACTTTAATACTTTCATATGGTCTGAATAATATCCCCATATTGATTTTTTCCTCATTTCTACCAACTCCACAGCAAATGTACGACAATGGCTCATTGATTTATTGTGAGTGTAGCAATGGGTTTATAACGGCATGAATCATGCCGATTGCTCAATTCACCACATGCCTTAATAAAAGTTTCACTTTAATAAAACTGAGCTAAGGCAAATATGCCCAGAGGCTGGCCTGACATTCCTTATACATTACCCTGCCTCAGGAAATTATTGCCATATATTTTACAGCAGCTACAGTAGGTTAGGGGATCAGGATTAAAATGTACTAACTACCGTGATATTTAACAGAACTCCTGTGTTCCCAGTTAACCCTCACGGGTACAAAATGAACAGGGCAATTAGGAGAGAGGATGGTGTAGGGAACAGAACTGGGGGAGACTCAGGCCCTTGTTGCACCATGAGTGTGGGAATACCTTTCCTGTTTTGCTTCTGCAGTGGTATGAGCACCAAAGGAGAAAAAGGAAGCTCAAGGCTTTACAAATTACAAATGCCATGCATGTGTCAGGTGGGGGTGTCACCCAGAATATATCATAGGGACTGAGCCTGCAAGACGCACACACAGCCACCCTTAGCACTGTGAACTCTGTCCTTTGCAAGATAGATCATCATGGTTGTTAATAACAATGGGTTTGCAGACATAACAAGTCTTACTCTATTGATAGGTGTTTAGGGGTTAAAAAGAAGAAAAATCAGCCATTTTAATAGTGCTACAATATTCTTTTACAAACTAAGGATTGTGCTTTGTCTTCCCTGGTAAGAGTTGAAAAGGGCCCTATCACACTTGCATTCTATTTTTTAAAAAACTAAGCTGGGGTGTGAGAATGTAGGCCAAAAGGAATTGTGGGCAGTGCTCAAGTGACTTATCAGCTGCTCACTATTGCTCCCAAAGACATTGTGATTAGATGATCTATATATTATTAAATGCTGATTGGTGCAATGTATATTAATCCAGAAGGCCAAGGAGGCATCTCTGGATGTCTAATCAGGACCAATGACCTAGTCTTGATTACAGACTGTGTGGTAGAGTAATGGAGTGGTGTGAACCTGTGGACAGAGCCACACCGATTTGGGCTTGACTCTTGTCTCTGTTGTTACCTTCTGGCTGTGTGATCCTGGACCAGGTACAAAGTCCCTCTGGGCCTCCATTTCCTCCTCTGGACAATGGGGGGTCCATTTGTTGGACTGTAAAGAGTCTGGGCTTAGAGAAGACATTGAATAATGCAGTTCCCTGTACCCATTCTCAGCTGCCTCGTGGTGACTAGTCTCCCTCTCCCCCACCCCATCCACACATAGCCCTTTCCACTTCCACACCGGCTCCCGCCTCACCCACGCAGCAGCCTGGTAGGGAAGGCACGTTCTCCCAGCGGCCACTCTGGTCAGGGGCCCTATCTCTCTGCTCCCACACCACCTTCATCGCCTTCAGCACTCACCAAACCAGCTTGGATTCATCTCAGTCTCATCTTTTCCCCACTTAAAATTTTGAGGGAAGAAACTGTATTTGCATGTTTTACATTCTGTCTCGCTCATTGAAGGTGGTCACTAAATATTAAATAAATGACGGATGAATTAATGATGTATAGCCAAGTCACATCTTAAAGAGTATGTACTGTCACCAAAGGGAACCCGATCAGGAGTTTTGAAAATAAGTGATGATGCAGGAGATGCTGGATGTGTCCAAACTCAATTAACAATTCAAAGTCATTGCTTCTAAGCCAGCATAACGTCAATAATACCCAGCTGATATTTATCAACTACTTCCTATGTGTAGGGGCTGTGCTAATCATGTACTTACCTCAGGCCATTAGTCCTTACAACTCTACAACATGCTATTGTTACTCCCATATTACAGGTCAACACACTGAGTCTTAGATCAAATAACTTTTCCAAGGTTGCATAGTTAACAATGGCCAAGCTAGGATTTGAACCTGTGTCTTTCTGATTCTGGAACCCGAGCTCTGACTCCTTGTTGTACTGAGCAAAGAGAATTGAGCACTGCCATCCACAAAGGGGTTAATGTTTGAATATGGGGCTGAGAGTCCCAGGGAACTAAATTCACTGTTACCTAGCTCTCTCTCTGAGTTTCACTCCCCCTGGTCCATGTTTTGAGGCTTTACGGCTTCTTTCTTACTCTTACCCGCAAAGGGACTCCAACAGGGGCAGCTGAAATCAAACCCACCGTCATCAACCAGGAACTAAGCTGTCAAAAGAAATGAAAAATCCAGGGGCAACTGCAGTCTTACCATTCATTAATGGGTTTATCGGGAACTCTCTTGACATTGAGCTCTAACTATGGCATTTAAGAAAATCCCAAATTTGAAAATAAATAAGTTGGCTGACATACAGACATTTTACATATGAATTTAATAAAATAGATTTTTCTTTTTGAAATCTTTGGTAATCTCTGAAATATATCAACTGCAACCCAGGAACATTGTATCCCAAGCTGTGATTCATGAAATGAAACGGAAATGTATTATGTAATTCAATTTGGAGAGTCCAGCACAGAGCTCATTAGGGCTGTTGCTGGTGATGTGGACTGTAGTTCGGAGGCCCTGTGGTTTGGGCAAACTTCTCCCAGTCCTTACCTCCCCTTCCTCTGAGAACATTATAACCAAATATCGTCACCCTTTAAAAATAGCAGTCTTGAGCATTTTGCCCACAAATGAGGATCACTCAGGGAAACCTTAGGAAAAACTGTGGATTGTTTCCCCTCTCCTCCCACTTTACCATTAACACATCTCGTGATGAGTCAGGCTCAGCACTGACTCATGGCCTCTCTATGTAGTGCTTGGATCCAGACCAGGCCTGGCCCATACATTGGGCAGGTAGACACAAGCATGTCATCTGAGGTAACTGCAGCCCAGAGAAATGAAGGGACTTCCCCAAGGTCATGTGGTTCTTGAATATCAGAACTAGAACTAACTCAAATCTCTGGATTTTTTAAGCTCATCACACAGCCTAACTCTGTAATCAAAGCATAGCTTTCCTTACATGTGGCTATTTCTATGAAAACAAATGAGAACATGAGTAAGCAATGTACTATAAAATAAAGATTTTTGTCTTTATTTCACTTTTTATAATTAATGAGATTAGTTGAAACTCACCATTTTAACCATTTAAATGTCTACAACTCAGTTAATTTTCATACATTCCCAATGTTGTGCACCACTGCCACTTTCTAATTCCAGCATGTTTTTTTTTATCACCCTGAAGAACTCTGTACCCATTAAGCACTCTCCCCATTCCCCTTTTCCCCGAGCCTCTGGCAACCACTAATCAGCTTTCTGTCTCTATGGATTTGCCAATTCTAGACATTTCATATAACAAAACATACACTGTGTGGCCCTTTATGAATGGCTTCTGTCAGCAAAGTGGATTCAAGGCTCATCCATGTTGTAGCATGTATCAGTACTTAATTCCTTTTTTATGGTTGAATAATATTTCACTGTATGTTTATATTACATTTTATTTATCCATTTGTTAGTTGATGGACACTTGGATTGTTTTTCATTTTTGGCTATTGATGAATAATGCTGCTATGAACACTCATGTACACGTCTTTGTTTGAATTTTTGTTAGCTTGTTTTCAATTCTCTTGGGTTTACCTAGGAATATAATTTCTAAATCATATGGTAATCCTGTTTAACTTATTAAAGGACTACCGAAGTGTTTTTCAGAGTGGCTACACTATTTTGACATTCTCACTGGCATTGTAGGAGGGTTGCAAGTTCTCCATATTCTCACAGACATTTGATACTTCTGGTTTGTTTGTTTGTTATTTTGGTAATTTTTAAACATTGGAGCCATGCTAGTGAGTGTGAAGTGGTATCTCATTATGGTTTTGATTTTCATCCTTAATGATTAATGATGTAGCATCTTTTCATTTGCTCATTGGCCATTTTGGGGGGCCATTTTTATATTTTCTTTAGAGAAATACCTATTCAAGTCATTTGCCTATTTTTAAAAAATTGGGTTGTCTTTTTGTTTTTGGGCCATAAGAATACTTTTCTGGGTATGAGAACCCTACCAAATATATGATTTGCAGATATTGTCTCTCCTTCTGAGAATGCCTTTGCACCTTCTTACTATTGTCCTTTGCCTAAAAGTTTTAAATTTTGACCAAGTTCAATTTTTTTCTTTTGTTCCTTGTGATTTGGGTGTCATATTTATGAAACTATCGTCTAATCCAAGGTCATAAAGGTATATAACTATATTTCCTTCTAAGAGATGAATGGCTTTAGTGCTTACATTTAGGCCTTTCATCCACTTTGAGTAGATTTTTATATTATATATGTCATAAGATAGTGGTGCAAATTCATTCTTTTTTTGTGTGAATATCCAGTTATTCCAGCACCACTTGTTGAAAAGGCTATACTTTCTCCATTGAATGCTTTTGGTTGAAATCAATTGGCCATAGGTATATGACTTTACTTCTGGGCTCTTGATTCTATTCTATTGATCTATGTCTATTCTTATGTCAATACTATATTTTTTAACTACTATAGTTTGGTAGTAAGTTTTGAAATTGGGAAACGTGAGTCACCCAACTTTGTTTTTCTTTTTCAAGATTGTTTTGACTACTCAGAATCTCTTGCAATTTCATATGAATTTTCAGATCAGTTTGTCTATTTCTGCATAAAAGGCTGTTGGAAAGATTCCCTTGTAGAGCACGTCTGCTAGCAATAAACTCTCTTCATTTTTGTTTATATGGGAATGACTTAATTTCTACTTCTCTATTGAAATGGTTTTATTGAGATACAATTCCAATATCCTACAACTTACCCATTTAAGTGTACAAGTCAATCATTGTGAATATATTTATATATGTGTGTGTAACCATCACCACTATCAATCTTAGAACATTTTCATCATCTTAAAAAATATCCCATACCATCTGACTTTCACTCTTTCTGGTTTATTTTAAATAATTAATCAAAATATTTATTTTGGCTTATAATTATTGTCCTATTCTGTGGGAAACTTAAGCTATGATTTCATCTCTGAAAGATATTACACTTTATCTAAAGAAAAGAGAGAAAAAACTAACACATATACAACAGCCTGGTTCTGCCACTTTTAAGCTTTAAGACTGTGGCAGATCATATTTTTCCAAAGATGGACACAATAATGTCTTGGAAGGGGTTGAATATCATGAAATTTGTATTTGGGTAGCTTGGTCTGGGAGAGTATGCCTGGTGGTTACAGGACCAAAACTGAAAGCAAGTAGAGGGCTTGTACAGTGTCTTTCTGGCATGTAGTAGGTAGTCAGTGTTTATTGAAATAAGAAATGACTGAATCAATGAGTTGTGGATGTCCATCTAAAGACTTATTAAGAACCCATCTAGAATGGTGGCTTTAGGAAAAACGCAAGGAGGAGAGATTACTAACGATCTGAGAAGGAAAAAGTAGCTGAATCAGATGAAAGAGCAAAGATGGAGAACACCATTGTATTCACCTATGAAATGAGAATGAAGGGAAGTACAACAGAGAAACATGGTGAACTTGAAAAAGGCAAGTCAGTAGTTTTGGGGTCAGCCTTTGTGTTTTATGATCACTACATGCTATACATGTTAACATAAATAAAAAGCCCCATTAAAGCTGAAAATGAGAGAAATAAAAAGAAGGTTGTCCGCCCCGAAGGAAACATGCAATGCTTTGGTGAGCTGAGCATCTCTAATATTAAAAATCCTTGCAAAGACAGCATGATCCCAGCAGGGATTAAATGTAGATAGACATTGTAACAGAAGACTAAGAGGAGTGCTTTTTGCTCACTCCTCTGTATAAAACCTGTTGGTTAATTAATTGACTCAGTTATTTCCTCATTCAATAAATATGTCTTGACTATCTGCTATGTATCAGGCAGGTACAGTAAGAAGTCATGACTTCTTTCCTCAAGGAGAGACAGTGGGAATTTGATTCTGGAAGTAAGCAGAAATTGGATCATGTAGGACCTATTAGTTCTGATGAAGATATTTGGACTTTATCAATGTGGGACTGAGCCAGCTAATAGCCTCCTCTTAAAATGACTGCATGTGTGGAGAGAAAGAGAGAGAGAGAGAGAGAGAGAGAGAGAGAGAGAGAGAGAGAGAGAGAGAGAGACTGAGATTCAGAGAAGTTGTTTTACCCATTCTAAAGCCACAGTTTGATAACCCCTTGAGCACACAAACTCATGATGCACATTAAGCTTAAATTGTGAGTTTGAGTCTGCCTGCTACCTGGGAGGGATGGGGAACGGGAGATTATTTAAATGTGTGCTTCAGGAGCTGGTTGAGGAAATGGAGTCAGGATCTCCTTCAAAAGGAGAGTGAGTTTTCTAGATCGTGGAAGTGACTTCTTGACATAGAGGGCAGTTCTTAGAAGCCAGGGTGAAGTGTGCTAGTCTAAGTCCAATCCCCTGGCTTCAAATGAGGAAAACCCACATTTTCAAATTGCCAATTCACACAGCAAGTTCTTTCAGGGAGGATGTGTGATAATCCCCATGGAGGTGAACGAAATCTGCAACGCTAAGGGCTTCTCTCTCATCTATTAAGTGGCAGAGACCAAGTGGGCAAAAGCAAGGGAGGCTAAGCAGTCCTACTTTACTGTGGAGCAATAAAAGCAAAACTCTTAGAGAGATTTTCCCCAAATGCTTAGAGCAGTGGTTCTCAACCTTCTGGCCCTTTAAACACAGTTCCTCATGTTGTGACCCAACCATAAAATTATTGTCGTTGCTACTTCATCACTGTAATGTTGCTACTGTGATGAATCGTCATGTAAATATCTGATATGCAGGATGGTCTTAGGCAACCCCTGTGAAAGGGTCGTTTGACCGCCAAAGGGGTCGCGACCCACAGGTTGAGAACCACTGGCTTGGACAGAGCGGAAACTAGGTTTACCACGTAAGGACCTTCGTCAGTTCCCTAGTGGAGAGGTGGGCAGTTTCACCAAGTAGAGGAGAGAATGTGTTCCCCTTGGAAGCAGAGATCTTTGGGTGACCAACTGTGTGTCTAAGTAAAGACAATTGTCTGTGGTGCCCAGGACCCTCCGCTGGAAAACAAAACCTCTCATGGTGGAAAAGAGATTCAGATGAATGGGTTTGATGGAAAGGAAGGGGGTCTGGACAGGAAATCATGCCCTTCCACTCAGGCTAGCTTGTTGCTTGGGCTGCAATTCCTAAGGAGCCAAGTGGGAAGTGCTGTTCACACTTTACTGTCCCAGGCATGACCCAAGAATGTGTTTGCTGGAGAAAATAAGAGAACAAATGATGTTGCAGGGATTTAGGTTGGAGGTAAATTTGGATTGAAGGAGCCCATGAAACTGTGTGGCTCTCGGGGAAGTTCTCCACTTCGGATGCCAATGTACTTACCTTACCCCAAACCCAGCAATGACAGGCACTGTTAGGAATTCTTTGCAGCCTAGAAACAGTCCAGCTGTGTTGGAACTGCTCTAAAATTAAGATTTTTTTTGATAAGGTGGTCATGTGATTAAGAACAAAGATTGTAAATTTTGCATGCAAACCTGAGAGAAATTGCGAGGTTTTTGTACTGAGTATC
This sequence comes from Myotis daubentonii, assembly GCF_963259705.1. Classification (NCBI taxonomy): domain Eukaryota; kingdom Metazoa; phylum Chordata; class Mammalia; order Chiroptera; family Vespertilionidae; genus Myotis; species Myotis daubentonii. The sequence goes on from NC_081851.1 coordinate 73,345,763, forward strand.
AAGATTTTAAGGTCATTGTTCTATGAGGTTTGTCCAAGTTCTTGTTCTCAATTCCCATTGTGTAAAAGTGTGAATCAGAAGAGTGACAGAGCATTATGATGAAGTAACACACACACACACACACACACACACACACACACACACACACACACCACTCAGGGCAATGGAGCAGAAGCCTGGAGTAGACTGGAGTAGACAGAAAGCTAGGAGAGGGGCCAGTTGCCCCAATGACCAACATGCAGGTGCATTCCCCAAGAGTTCAGCTTCTCCACCTGAGGAGAGGGAACACTAACCCTGCCTTGCCCCACTTTTCAGGCTTATGGGAAGAATGAATGAGAAGACTGAAATCTATGCATTTTGGATGTACAGGTATAAAATGAAATGCTTTATAATCAGCCAATTTAAAAAAAATCATGTCAAGGACACTTTCTATAGCCTTAGCTATCTTTTAGATAGGACAGGAATAGAGCAGCTGTGGCTACAAGGATAAAACAGGTCTGATGACCCAAGTCCCACTCAAGTCTGTTTTATGCTTTGTTGTTTATGCTGTGCACTTCTGCTCTGGTCAGCAAGCTACTGAGATTCGAGCTTCCACAAATAGCCTCAGTTTTCCTTCCCTTCTCATGTAGCTTTTGCTGACTATCCTGTCCACTCTTCCTCTCCCTTCCCTGTACCCAACTCCCCAAGCAAGTTTAAATGTGGGTGAGTGTACTGTATCTTATCCATCCATGTCTGCCTCAGATTTCAGCAGGGGGACTGAGTGTAAACATTTTTTTTTATCAATTTCTTGGTAAATAAAAATACTTTTAATAATAAAAATGCAAAATTTCAGCTCAAAAAGAAAACAGTGGCATGACCTTTTGGAATGGACCACACTGGCCAGGAACTACTAACTTATCTCCCAAACACACAGAAGTAGAAACATTCCAGATTTAGGTTTCATAGTTCACATTTCTCTAGCAGGAGTTATCATTTTTACTATGAACTCTATGTAGACTAAATCCACACTAAATGATAGAACAGTAAAAATTACAGAAAATAGATAACCTGTTTCTCTTCATAACATAAATGTACCTACTTGACAGATCATTTAAACATTTTCAACAAATTGCTATTTTTAAATAGTAGAATGAAAAACAAACAAAAAAACTCAGTGGTATGGAATAATGGAAAAAAGACTGAATTTGTCTTTTAAGTCTCAGGCATAAAAATTATCTACTGTCCCTACTGAACTTATTTGAGCCCCAGTGTCCTCAATTACAGTATCAATATGGTAATAAAGTAGGCCCACAACACCTCTCAAGGCTTTGAAACCCTAGTGATACAGTGCATGCAACTATGATTTATAAATTCTAAAGTGCTTCACTATATTAGTTAATATTATTACAAAGATGAAACAAAGCTCTCCATATCTTCTGTGGAAAGGGGAATTGGCATTAACCATGATCATTGTGTAATTTCAGATAAGCAGACCCACTTAAGATCACAGTAGACATGCTGGAATTTTGAGAAATGAATGATCTAATTTCATTTTTGTTTTTGTAAAATCGTCAGACAAATTGTTTTGTGGTGTTTTCTTTCTTTCTCTTAACATCTGGTTTCTTTGATTCGATCAGAACTAGACATACCAAAAGAGTATAAAAAATATTTTTGGGATATATTTGCAGACACTAGTCATTTGGATCTTTTCATGCATTTTCTGGGTTCTTATCTCAGCCCAGCCTAGACACTTGAGTCTTTAAATATTTCTCATGTACAAGATGATGTAGTTATCAGGTGAACCTATTTATATTCAACTTAATTAAAGAGTTTGTTGAGACTATACTAGCCCAAGCTCCTTTACAATAGAAAGTCGGTGGCCAACGTTGTTGAAGTAATTTCCTATTGTGGTGTAGAAGGGAGAAAACCTCACTGAGGAGGTGGCTTCTTATGTGGGAGCCAAGTGAGAAGTCATAACTCCCACTTTCATTGGTACAACTAGAGCTTGTGAGCTTTCCAAGCTGACTTCTGACTCACATGACCAGGTCTCTCTCACTTCTTTATAAATATGATCACACTGAGACTCAGGTGTGATCATCCTGCCTGTTGAGGTCAGGAAGAGTTGCCCTCCAAGCCAAGGCCACCATGACCTCCCTAAGCTTATGCATGCCCACAGCTCAGCCAGGGTTCTGTCTCACGTTGGCTCAGCTGGACTTTTAGAAAAGTATGCAGAATAAAGATAAAGGACTAACCAACTAGTCAGTGTACCCCATGATCTAAATAGGTAGAGTGTAGAATTAATAGCAAAAGATCAAACCATGGCTCAGCCCACCAAGAATAGTCTTGCCTGCCAGTGTGTCTCAGTGGTTGAACATTGACCTATGAACCAGGAGGTCACGGTTCAATTCCCGGTCAGGGCACATGCCCGGGTTGCAGATTTGATCCCCAATGTGGGGTGTGCAGGAGGCAGCTGATCAATGATTGTCTCTCATCATTGATGTTTCTCTCTCTCTCTCCTCTCACTTCCTCTCTGAAATCAATAAAAAATATGTATATTTAAATATAGTCTCAGTCTCCGAACAACCAAGCAGTCACTCAGTGCTCAGTATGCAAATACTAGATGTTATGAATGAATCAGAAGATAGCAGCCCACCGGTTTTTCTCACACACTGAGCTTTTGAGTGTCAGTCTTCATTCATTCATTCATTTATTTATTCATTCATTCAAAATGTTGACTGAATGCCCAGGGATCAGGCAGCAGCATCAGGTCCTGACAACACCAGGAATGGCTCTTGTACCTTGGGAACCTAAAGTCTATAAGGGTAGAGAAACTTAAATCAAAAGGACACATATTCAAATATAAAATCACCACTGTGATAAGTGCTAAAAAGTCTAAGTATCAGGAAGGCTTCCCTATGGAAGGGACATTTGAGCTAAGATCTGAAGAGTGAGAATAGGTCAGCTAGATGAGGATTCCAACAAGAAGCAGTCACTTGAGCAAAAAACTCTGTTACAGGAGAAAGCAAGGTTTTCTGAAGAGTTGAAGAAACTGCGCAGTGTGTCATTCAAATGAGAAGTAGAGTAATACTTGCTGATAAGATGGTAGGCAGGGACCAGATCATTAAAGACTTTGTGGCCAGGATAAGAATTCTTAGACTGAGAATGACTGGAACACATAAAAGAATTTGAAAGGCTTTGTATGAAGGACAGTTTGGAATGGCAAGACTATATGTGGGACACCCTTTAGGAGGCTAAACCAGTAGTCAAGATGGTAGCTAAGAAAGACTAAAAAATGAGGTGGACAGAATGAAGAACTTGGTAAGAATTGATAGAACTTAGAGTTGGTTGGATATTTATATGATGGTGGGATGCAATGACTCTTGGGTTTGGAGCTTGTACAGTTGGATAGTGAAGGTGCCATCTCCTGAGATAAGGAACCCTGGTAGAGAACCAGGTGTAAGGAAAGATTACAGGTTCATTTTGCATATGATGATATTCAGGCATCCTTATGCCATCACTCTGTAGACAAAATCTCAGAGGAGAGGTCATAGCTAAACACGTAAACATGAGACTAAAGCTCAGAGGAGAGGTCATAGCTAAACACGTAAACTTGGTTGTCATTGCTACATAGGTGACAGGAACACTGACGAAGCCAGAAACGTGAATGAAAGTCAGTGATGTGAAAGGGCATCTTTCTGCTGATAGTCTTGCTCTGCCTCTACTACCAAGCTCTTTGTTCCCAGCCAGACACTGGAAGCTGCTTCTCCAGGTCATTTAGTCCTGGCGGGCTTCTCTTCAAATTAAACAGGAGTGTGTGTGTGTGTGTGTGTGTGTGTGTGTGTGTGTGTGTGTGTTTATGGTGTATATGGGTACAGGTTTATTCTGTGAATCCAGGCTTGGAAAGGTACCAGGGACTAAGTTTGTATTTCATTTTCTAACGCTCTAGTCTGCCAACGTTTTCAAAACAGAGGGAGAGAAGTGGCTTTTTCTGGGGCATAACCTGTCTCTTGTACTCTTGGCTGTCTGCAAAACTCACACCTTTTTCTGAAAGGTTTCCTACTGCTTCAAACTTTAAACAGTCCAATTGTATTTCTAATTTTCTCATAATTTCACCACCCACAGTTACTGGACAGTTGTACTTTTTCTTCTTCCAGCAGGTTTACTGGGACACCTACTTTTCATTTCCCCACCTGCCTTGGCACATGAGTCTACTGGTCACAGCACAACACCTGGCACTCCGCTCCAAGGTGCCCAGACATTATGTTCTTCAGAGAGGGCGCTAGCAAAGTCTCCATCTTTCCACTGGAATTGTAATTGAAGTTGCTAGATTTTCATGAACTTTTACTTCCTTGGTTTGCATTGTATTGTACTTTTCTCATGATTTTCCTCAGGTAGTTTTCCTCGCTTTTCTACATGAGAAAAAGGTGGCATTTTTGAAGGCCAGAATGTGAAGTTTGGGAAGGCAAGGGTTCTTGCTGTGGCTGACAGTTAGGCTTGCCTACGATTAAGATTTTAGGGCCTGTTTTTATTGCCTATCATCTTTCAGTTCTACTTTAGAAAATATATATTTTGTTTTGAATTTAAAACTAACCAATATGGGGTGAATGCCTAGAATAATCTACTGTACTGGGCTCATGCCCTGGGGATACCAAAATAAGAAAGATGTAATCCATGCCTCCAAGATACATATTTATTTAGTAGAAGTAAATGAAAGAAAGTGACCAACTCTAAGATGATGTGATGATAAAGGTAAAGGAGCAACTAATGTGAATAGAATAAATTTTTCCACTACAGCTTATAAGAGCTGTGTCTTTTAAGGAACTGGGTATGGCTAGCTTGTACAAAACAGACATATCAATAATTCATTTAACAGGAAATGATGGGGGTCTCCACAGACAAATTATGGAAACAAGGTACATAGCCAGAAAGTAGAATGTGGACCCAGATACTCAGAAGCTCCTCCATCAGTTAGATTTGCAACAAAAATTGATATTAATGGAATAAGTAATTCCAATGGAAGGCAGATGCACAGAACATACTAGTGTTAACAAACCGACAAATAGCATTAAAGTTTAACTTAAGAGCTGAGATATACAATGATTCCCAAAAGAAAGGACAAAGCATATAAGGCTTCCATCGTCACCAGACAAACATACATACAAATCATTTTAGTGGATCTCAAGTTTGTCTTAAATCAACAACCTTCTTCTCATGTTAATGTCTTGGTTAACTATCACGACTAAGAATACCTGCGCATTAAGTAGAAGAATTCTAGCTGACAAACATGACCCAGGCATTTGTAAGAATATGTTCAATATATGTATACTTATGTTTTTAGGTAACAGAAAGGAAAATGCTGTATAATCCCTCCCCCGCTTGTTAAGATACTGTCAGTAAGCACAGATGTGGAATAGTTGAAATAGAATTCAGGTTTACACGATGAAAGCATGGAAGTAAGTGTCAGATGGCTGTGTTTCTGAAAAATCAAAATCTCAAGAAGGAAAAATAAATAGCATCCTATGCTCAATCCTTCTTGCTCAATGAAACAGCAACAGTTTAGATTGTCTAAAGTAGTAGGTACAATGAATATTGTCACAAATCCTGTTCATTTTTGACACAATATGGATGCTGACTACCAGTAGTATCAAGAATATAGCTAGGATTGTTTGGATACCTGTCTTTATAATCATGAAATACCCAGGGGGTGGGGTCAATGCATTTCTCTTAAAAAGCTGTTTCTGTGTGTTACATAGAACAGACATGGTACATATGTGCTTATAGTCTTTGTTGAAGAAACTGTGCATTTAAGCTTAAGTGAAATCAACAAAAAAGAAAATAGATATATGGAGATGTGATTTGGAGATTAAAGTTAGTCTTAAAATGTGGAATGAAAAAAATATCATCCTTTAAGTTCTGAAGGGACATGGAAGAGGGAGGTAACAAATAGAAATTCTGTATTATCCCAGAGGACATAACTGGGGCTTAGAATTTATAGTGAGGTGAAACTTGGCACTCTAGGAGGGAGGAACTTCCCAAGAACTTGAGATATCCAATATGGAAATGAGCTGCTTCAGGATAATGAACTCACAATGACAGCAGTGTTCAAGCAGATATTGAATTACTGCCTGTCAAGGATGTCATAGAAGGAATTGATTTGTGTGCAAGGCTGGGCTAGACCAGTGACTTTCAATTTATTTTTTAAGGAGTGGAACTTTTTTCCCCCCAAATCACCTCTTACATAAAAACACAACATTAAAAAAATATATAACAAATAAAAAGAAGGCTGTTTTGGTGAGACCCCACCCTTTGGGTCTCCTCAACTCTCACATGACTGGCCTTGGAATCTCTTTAGAATTCCAAGGGCTTGACCAATCCCCCTCTTACTACAAAAATATTAAGGATTTATGATTCTCTTTGCTTCCAGGATTTCATGATTATTCTGTATGGGAATCATTCTTGTTTGAAATGGTTCATTACTAGGTTTCTTTTAATTTTAATTTCTAAAGCGTATGGATTGTCACAAATTAGGTTCAGGAATTTTTAGCCCAGAGTTTAGTTTATATCTGTCTAAACACACATTTGGACCAGTCAGGATATAGAAATTATGATTCCCCCCAAAAATGAAGACTTTTTGAGATCTAGTAATATAGGCTTTAGATTCAAACTACTTCAAATCAGATTGTGTAACAATAAGGAAGTACAGCATTAGTAACCAGCCCCAATAACTTTGATCAGCTTGTATTTAGTGTGTTAGGGAATTATGTGTTTCTTTCAACTCTGTCTGGCCATAGAGGCTCTTTTGAAGCTCACATGCAGGCAGTTAATCTTCCTAGGTTCATTGATTTATAACAGGGACAAAAATGCTCTTGTGAATCCAAATAACTTAAACTTGAAAAAGTTTCAGTCAAGTGATTTTGTCCATAAGCCACTAATAAAATTAAAGAGATGTCAAACAGAGAACAGATGTCTCGCAAGGTCATTGCTGTGCAGGTGCAAAAACGAGTTAACCAGTTAATCAGCTTGGGAGACTGAACATGTTAACTAACCTAAAAAAGATGGATGAAACAGGCAGGTCATGATTTATTAGTCAGCAGGAAGGAAAAGATGGCAGTTCTGACTTGAAAAATGAGGCTGTTTTATCAGTCTCTCTGGTGTGTATGTACTCTTAGCAGGACAAATTACAGTCTATGTACAGAAGAGAGAGACATTGACATGTATGTTTACCGCCACCTCAGTTATGAGAAGGAGCTGATGGCATTTTGCTTGTGTGTCACCTGTAGAATATATGGGTAAAAGGTGGTAGGTGTATTCTTGGGAAATTAGGAGGAACCTGTTAGAAGCAACATACTAGCTGCAACAAAGCAACGTGGATGCATTGTAAAGACATAGAGTTATTTTTTAATGAGATATATAACACAATACCATTTCCATGAATTAAAACTACATCAATACAAAACAATAAGAATCATATTTTGTCAGAGCACATGCAAACACATGAGTGCCTCTGGGAGAAAGCATGAAGAATAGGAGCTGAAGAATGGGAATAAAAGAGGCTCAAGACAGTGATCAAACCATTAGTTGTTGTACAGTGTAAAACTAGTGGTATGAAGGAGAAATGTCCAAAGCAAAATTTGGAAATGAGGAAGAAATTGATCACATCTGTGAGGATTAGAGAAAACTTCTCTGAAGAGGGAATACTTGGCTTTTCAGACATAGAACAATATGGAAAATTTGGAGAACTTAAATAATTCATGGTAACTGTAGCATACAATGTGAATTGAGAAATACTGGGAGGTGAAGTAAGTACTATAAGTGGGGTACAGATCATAGATGGTCCGGTATGCCATGTAAGCAGCTTGTATTTATCCCAGAGGCAATGGAACTAATGGAGGTTTTAAGCAAAGGAATAATAAGAATGGACTGAGTAATATATAGACCACTCAAAGATGTCATAGGCCGGGTGGAGTCTGGATTTGAACAGACAGAACTGGGAGAGAGGGAAATCTGTGGGAATATTTGAAACAGTCTGTATAGAGAAGATGAATGTCTGAATCAAGCAATTAAATACAGGGATGGAAAAAAGTATGATAGATACTTGGAAAAGATATGCCCCAGTATTAAGGTATACAATTGATAGGACATTACAACTGACATTGAGAGCTGAGAAAACAATGTTTAGGGTATCCCCCAGGTTTTTGGCTTGGGTTAAGAAAGATAGTTATGCTATTTAACAGTGAAGGACATTCAGGAGAAGGTTTAGGAGTGAACTGAGTTCACTGTAGCATGTTGAGTTTGAAGCACTTGTGGGGCCATTCAAGCAGTGATATCTAGTAGGTAATTAGATCTGTTGTCAGGAGAGGAGCCTGAGCTAAAGATACAAATTTGGGAATGAAGTAGTGAAAAAAGTACAACCTCTGTTTCAAAAACTCGGGGGGATATGTAGAAGGAAGAGAAAACAGCATCAAGCACTTAGTACAAAGCAATAGAGAGAGGTAAGGAGTACAAGAAGGTATTCTGGTATAATAGAAGAATGAGAGAAAGAGAAAGAAATCTGTAATATAGAAGGAAACGTAGGAGAAATGGTGTATTGGAAAACTAGGGCATTGAATACTTGATGAATGAGGAGGAAAGGCTTTCTTCCATCCCGCATGTCTATCCATTAGCAAACCCTTCTGATGACATCCCCAAAGCTCAAACCTCCATCACTATCACTGTCACCTGAGCCCCTGCCAACATGAGCTCTCTACTGTGATAGCCTCTTAACTGGCCTCTTGCCTCCACAATCATCTTAAATCATAGCCAGAGTACTTTATTTAAAACATAAATTATATCATGTCACTTTTCCACTTATAAACCTTCCATCACTTATTCTTCCAAATAGAAACGAAATCGATAGTTTATCAGGGCCCACAAGAACCAGCAAAATCTGCCCCCTGCTGGCCTCTCCCACCCTCTTCATGCCATTTCCTCTCTTGGCCTCCATTGGCCTCCATTCTGTTCTTAAATGACAACAAATTATTCCCCCATCCCTTCTGTTTCTTTCCTGAAATGTTAGTGCAACTTGTCCATTCTCATCTTCCCTGATCATTTTACTCCCTCTTTACTTGCCTAAAGTATCAGAAGTGTGGTGTTCTGTGTGAGAGTGTGATTAGTAAGGGAGACACCCAGGTAAAAGGCTCACAGGAGCAGGAAAGAACTGGGATTTTCTCTATAGGAGAGGAGAACTGTAGTTTTTACCTACACAGCCTCATGTGTGTAATCACCTCTCCAAATCAGTTATAGAATACTAGAGGTCTGGTGCACGAGATTCATGCACTCAGGGGGTGGGGGAGTCCCTCAGCCCAGCCTGCACCCTCTCGCAGTCCGAGAGCCCTTGGGGGATGTCCGAGTGATGGCTTAGGCCCTGTCCCTGGGGAGTGGGCCTAAGCTGTCAGTGTCCTTAGTGCTGCCACGGTTGGTAATTAGTTTCCAATGATGAAATAATTAAATATTTCACTCTGAATTCCCTCCCGCCACCACCACTGCACTAGCTAGCCATGACCCCAGCTTCTGGGCTCCTGGCTAAGCAGTGCTCCCCCTGTGGGAGTACACTGACCACCAGGGGCCAGCTCATGCGTTGAGTGTCTACCCCCTGGTGGTCAGTGCACGTCATAGTGACCAGTCATTCCTCTGTTTGGTTGATTTGCATATTATCCTTTTATTATATAGTACATTCTTTGCCAACCAAAGTTCCCACATGCTCCTTTCCAATCAATCCTCTCCCTCAATACCTGCTGACAGAGGCAACCACCTTTGGCTTTTGTTACCAGCTTTTTGGGCTTCCCTAAACCTTATCAGATGTCCTGATGGGGAAAATGATGGTAAATTTGGGGCTTGACTAGATTTCAATCCTTCAACAGTCTATGTGACTGTCAAGACTATTGGTTTGCCCTGGCCAGGGTGGTTCGGTTGGGCATTGTCCCGTGCACTGAAGGTTGCCAGTTTGATTCCTGGTCAGGGCACATGCCCAGGTTGTGGACTCAATCCCCAGTAGGGGGCATGCAGGAGGTAGTCAATGGATGTGTTGCCCTGACATTGATGTTTCTCTCTCTCTTCTCTCCCTTCCTCTCTCTCTAAAAGCCAATTAAAAAATATTTTAAAAAATCTACCAGTTTGGCTTTCTCATAGTGAACTGCCTCCACCTCTCCTAGCACCATGACCGGCATAGGGAATAGCCAGCATTTGTCAACTGGTCCTAGAAATGACATTTTCTTCTCTGGAAATTTAGATGATTTAGCTACTTTTGCTTCTACAAGTATCTTATATCTTTAAGAATATTATTTTAAAATAGTTTTCTAGCCGAAACCGGTTTGGCTCAGTGGATAGAGCGTCAGCCTGCGGACTGAAAGGTCCCAGGTTCGATTCCGGTCAAGGGCATGTACCTTGGTTGCGGGCACATCCCTGGTAGGAGATGTGCAGGAGGCAGCTGATCGATGTTTCTCTCTCATCGATGTTTCTAACTCTCTATCTCTCTCCCTTCCTCTCTGTAAAAAATCAATAAAATATATTTTAAAAAAATAGTTTTCTATTGTTTCCCTCATGGTTGCAAGCAAAAATGTTGGGCTACTACATCCTGTTATATATTACTTGAAAGTAGAGGTCGATTTTCTTTGTAAAAACTATTTAAAAAAAGATTTTCTAGCAAGTATTTACTGGGCACCTATTTTATTCTTAACATTGTGCTGACGGAGTTAGAAAAAAAGAATCCAAGCAATGGGCCTTAACCAAGGTAGCTGACATCCAGTTGAGAAGGAAAAACATACCCAAGTGAAGCAATTAGCGAGTGTTGTGGGGTTGTCAGATGTAATGGGGAAGTAGATAACTTCAGTTAAGTTCTTTGTCTTCTAGATCACGGTTTCCTCAGCAGCAAATAAGAGGTTTGATTTCAATTAGTGTTATCAATACACTGAGCCAGATAACTGGGGCTGGCCAGCTGAGTAGTTGCCCAGATAGCCATCTATATGAGGTGTTAAAACAGCAGTGGAAACAAAATAAGACGGAGAAAATGGAGTTTATCAGGACTCCTCTCAGGAAGAGTACCATCTGTGATCTGAGCTTAAGCTATTTGGGAAATTGGGTGAGATTCACAAGGAACAAGCTTAAGAAACAGCAGATGGAGGATAGACCCTTCTACAGGGAGGGACTCCAGTTTACCACCGGGCTGTTGTTCTGTTAAATGGTGAGCTTGGGTCCCATCCAAAACGCCTGGGCAGCCGAGGGGAGGCTGGACCTCACTGCTAGCAGTCTTGTTTTTCTGCCCCCTTCATGCGGTGTTCACTATTTCTACATAAATGAACAAATATTTTAAAAATACAGTCTGCCTGGGACACATAAGTATTAGCACTGCATGCCTCAGCCCAGTTCTGTAGCAAATAGCTCGTTAACAAATGACATTTTACATAAAACCTCAGAATAAAAGCAGATAAAACAAAACCCACTTTTGTTAAATTAGCTATAAAGAATCAGGGCTTGTTCACTCAACTTCTCTTTAAACCTGCTGAGAAAATATTGTCAAATCCTAGTCCTCAGTGGAATACTGTTTGGAAATTATTGACCAAGAATATTTTTACTTTTTTTAACATTACTATTCTTCAATTCTATGATAAGGTATAGACACCTAGAGAATCAGATTGTACTTATTTATTTATTAAATTCTCAAATGTCATTCATCAATATTAATATTATCAACTCTCTAATTTAATAACAGATATTTTGAGAAAAATAAAATGATTACATGTTAAGTGTAAACTTATGTTCTTAAAGTTTTCTTGAACTTATTCTTTCAGTCCTTGTATTAAATAACACATTTTTATTTCCATGAACTCTTTCTTGTTCTCTGATTGACGTGTAAAAAATAGTAACCTGTTCTTGTTTTATGGATGCCCCCTCTTGAACCTCTCTGAGGCGTAGAATTTTTTGACATTTGCTTCTCTTTTCTATATTACCTTCTATTTATTTCTCAGGTTTTGTGTCTATCCTGTTCCTTCTCCTTTGAATATCTGGTTCTCTGTAAGTTTCCCAGAAGCCTTGACTAAAATCTCTATTTCACAACAAGGAAACAGCAGCCTTAAATGACACACTAGATTAGATGGGCTTAATTATATCTTCAGAGCATTTCACCCCAAAGCAACAGAATATATATTCTTTTCAAATGCACATGGAACATTTTCTAGGATAGACCACATGTTAGAACACAAACAAGTCTCCATAAATTTAAGAAGATTGAAATCATATCAAGCATTGTCTATGGCCATAATGGTATGAAACTAGAAATCAAACAAAGAACTGAAAAACACACAAAGTCATGGAAGCTAAATGACATTTTACTAAACAATGAATTGGTTAACAATGAGATCAAGGAAGAAATAAAAGATATATCTTGAAATAAATGAAAGTGAGAACACAACAACCCAAAGTTTATGGGACACAGTGAAAGCAATCCTAAGAGGGACATTCATAGCATTACAAGACTATCTCAAGAAACAAACACACAAAAAATCTCAAATAAACAATATAACTTTACACTTAAAGAAATAACAAACAAAGCCCAAAGAGAGTAGAAGAAAGGAAATAATAAGGGTCAGAGCAGAAATTAGTGAAATAGAGTCTAAAAATATAATACAGAAGATCAGTGAAAGCAAGAGCTGTTTTTTTTTAAAAAAGATAAACAAGATTGACAAACATTTAACTAGACTCATCAAGAAAAAAAGAGAGAGGACCCAAGTAAATAAAATCAGGAATGAAAGGAAAGCAGTAACAACAGTCCCATAGGAATAGAACGGGTTGTAAGAAAATATTATGAACAACTGTATGCCAACAAATTGCACAATCTTGACAAAATGGATAAATTTCTAGAAACCTACAATCTTCCAAAACTGAATCAGGAAGAATCAGAAAATCTTATTAGACTTATTTCAATTAATGAATTTGAACCCATAATGCAAAAAAATTCCCAACAAAAAAAAAGTCCTGGGCCAGATGACTTCACAGGTGAACTAACACCTATCCTTCTCAAATTATTCCAAAATATTCAAAGAAAGGAAAGACTCCAAAGCTCATTTTATAAGGCAAGCATTATCCTAATTCCAAAACCAGATAAAGACACTAAAAGGAAAAAAAGTTGTAGCCCAATATCCCTGATGAACTTAGATGCTAAAATCCTCAACAAAATTTTAGCAAATCAGATCCAGCAATACATTAAAAAGGTCACACACCATGATCAAGTGGGAATGCAAGGTTGCTACAATATCCACAAATCAATAAATGTAATATACCACATAAACAAAATGAAGGGTAAACTAGGGTAGAAGAGGTCACAGATCAGAGTAGAGGGGCGGGGGCGGGGGGTGAAAAAGTGAAGAGATTAAGCAAAGAAAAACAAAACAAAACTCATAGACACAGACAACAGTGTGGTGATTACCAGAGGAAGAAGGGGGTAGGTAGAGGTAGAAGAGGGTAAAGGGGGGATAAGTTAGGGCAGAAGGAGACTTGCCTTGGGGTGGTGAACACACAATACAATATACAGATGATGTATTAGAGAATTGTACACCTGAAACCTATATAATTTTATTAACCTATGTCATTCCAATAAATTCAATAAAAATTTTTTAAAATTCATATTAAAGAGTGAAAATCTATGTTGATGAATAAAGCCTGATCTGTGATTTCCTCTGTTGCTTCAGGTCTCCTGAATGTAATTCAAATTCGAGGGTGCTGATTATCAGGCTTCCTCCCTCCCTCCACTTGTGCTTGGCTGAAATAAAGAGAGCCAACTTGAGGGTACCAACTCTTGTATGGGAGCCCAAAGTCCTCCCAGGCAGATTGCTTAATTCCTTTAGGAGCATTTCTCAGGTCTTTATCCATTGGGCAGGGTGAGGTATCGGGCTGACCCAGCAGAAATTCAGGGGTTGCTCTCCATCCACCATCTCAACTTCTGCCTCTTCTCCCATTGTCTCCACCTTCACTCATTCTAAAAAATGGCAATGAAAAATGAGTCACGTGGTAGCCTTCCTCCTTCTGTGCATGCTCTGATCTGTGACCTTTTACACCTTTGTTTATTTAGTATGACCCTAATGCCTAGGATTTTTAAAAAATGATTATTACGCCCATTCTCAGTGCTTTTTATGAATTTTTCATTTTTGTGTTTTATTCTGGTGGCATTCTAAAGAGGGGGTGGTTGGGTAGCTCCATTCAGCACATGGGACAATAGGGGCTACATTGCTGGAAAAGAATTTATAAACAATAATAAGACCAATGGAAAGAAAGTCTGGCATTTATAATCACCAAAATCAGGGATAAAATGCTCTCCCTACACCGCCCCCACCCCAAGGTATTTTTAAAAAAATCTAAGTTGTTGCTTTGGTCACTGTAGAGTTTTAATCATAAATATGTATGTTTCAAAGAAGCACTTTATTATTATTATTATTATTATTATTATTATTATTATTATTATTTTACTATTTATTGTCTAAAGAACATTGAATTCTAAAGGGAAGTTAATTTGGAAACCTCCCAAATATACAGTTGACCAAGCACAGATAGAGTCAGCTACATGCTTGTTTCAAGCATACGTTTGTGAAGTTTTGGAATCATTGCATTTGACGCCCCCTGTGTTTCCAATCCCTTTGGTACTAATGCTCCTGCATTCACACACATTCACACAGTAGATTTGAAATAAACATTGACAGTGTAGTGTTGTAATGATAAAGGAACAGAAGTTGAGTTACTTTGTCTCATTCTATGAGACCATTTGGAGTTTTATGTGTATTTAAATTTAAAACAGTGATATACGGAGCAAACTGTGAGGTGTAATACTTTTTATGGTAAGTACAAATTGCAGTTCATGCATGAAATCTTTTTAAAAGTTAGAATAATATCTTTAAGTGGGAATTTCTTGTTTATAAGTTAACTCTTTGTTTAAAACTATGGAAAAACCCAAGGAAATAATGTCTATTACTGCAAGCAAGTAATTTTGTTATAAAGGAGAAGGGAGTATTAAAAGATGATTCATTCCAGGTGTCAAATACATTCTGCATGCCACTGCTTTCCATCGTAGGAGTGGGTTGGAGAGAAGAAGGAAGTCAATGCATGTCTTTAGTCTGCCATTTTGACCGGAAGTAGGTGCCATGAGGAAACAGAGCTGTCAAGGGGTTAAATAGCTTTTCACAAGCAACGTGAAGTCAGTAGTAGACCTTATGTCCCACTCCCATTACTTTGAACCAGACTGGTCTTTGCACTCAGTGTCACTCAACCTGTGCAGGATATGCACACACTTCCAGCTCCATCAGTTGCTCTGGCTGAGCATTACTTCTCAGCCTGCATCAGCCCAGATTCCTCTCAACTGGCACATACAGTTTTCTTCATCTAGCATTTTTCATATTATACTTGTGTTTTGCTTCCATCTAAACTACAAGCTCTTTAAGAATAGGAAGGATATCTTATGGCCCACTACATCCCCTGTAGCACAGGGCCTACTTACCATAGGTACTCAGGGGTGCTTTCTGATGGACATGGTCATGGTAAGACTGCTAAGAAGGGCTAGCCCTCAGGGGTGACCTACTTTGAAGGTGAATTTAAAAAAACAAGTAGGGCCACTCCCTCTTTAAAAAAATATATGTATTTTATTGATTTCAGAGAGGGAGAGAGAGATAGAAACATAAATGATGAGAGGGAATCATTGATTGGCTGCCTCCTGCATACCCACTGGGGATAGGCCTGCAACCTGGGCATGTGCCCTGACCAAGAATTGAACTGTGACCTCCTGGTTCATAGGTTGACCCTCAACCACTGAGCCATACTGACAAAGCAAAGGTAAATTTCTTTTTGAAAAATTTTTTAATGGCCAGACTAAAAAGTAAACTCTAAGACCTAAGTGCTTTTTACTTCTTAGTCAAAAGTGAAACATGAATATAAAGCAATGAGATGTCCCTCTAGTTTAATTTACGGGATGGCTCAAAAGGTATTTCCAAAAGTGTGATTACAGATGTGCTCTAAGCGAAGGCAAGGCCATTGGCACAGGCAGATAGCCTTAGTCAGAGGGACTCCTCTGGAAGACAATACTCTAGATCTGCTGCTTTGGTTGCCTAAATAACTTCCTAAGGTAATAGTATTTTCTTAAAGCACTAAGTCACATTGAAGGCCTTGGTTCAATCTGAAACCAGAGATTGAGACAACCTTTAATTTGATAAGAAAGTAAGCATTTTGCTCCCTTTCATATTGGAGAAAGTCATTGTAATCGGACACCTTCTGTTCAAATGTTGCTCAACTTCAATTTCAGAGAAAAAATATAAAAGGGTAGGGTAGCTGTGGCTGACAGGAGAATTTTAGCTTATATCACTAGATCTGCCTTTTTGTTTAAATCCAGACACACAGCTGAACAGATTGAGGAAGTGGTGGGAGAAGAGAGAGCCGTACAAATTCAATCTCGAACAACAAGATCTTTCATTTGGAAAGATAAGGATGTGTTTAGATAAAATCAGGTCTTCATGGGTGGGGAGGATGAGCTGAGCCTTTTTAACAAACACAAATTCTAGATATTCAAGAGTGCTAAGTTTAGAATGAATAAAAGGAGTATAATCTTTCAACAGAGGGAAGTGAATACACTTCTGGAACCTATTAGCTTAAGAGCTGGTACTGGCTAAAATACAAGTAGACTGCAAAGAGGTCCAATTCATTCATGGATGACAGATATGGCATGGGTTATTAAGGGAGGCCGGGGTGACTGGGCACTTCTCTGACCTCCGAGGCTGATGTCAAATGTGGCATCCCAGCCCCCTAGGACTCACTCTTGGAGTCATCGTCAGAGACAGTCTCCTGCACTGCAAGGACCAGGGGACTGGCTCAGGGGCACCATTCCGATGTTCTCATGTTTCATCTTACTAGGCTAAATATTAACTTTCAGCCCAAGGTGTCTGTCACCAAGTCATCTGTCTTGGTAAATGCTGTTGGGGTCTTAGCATTGTGAGGAGGCCATGAATCTTCCCTGCTGACAGTGAGAATATCCACGCCGAGCTGCCATAGAGATTTCAGCTTCCCACAATGTTTATGACAGTAAATTACGCCATAGAGTGCACCAAAGATTGTTTACATAACCCCTGATACCTGGGGTATTTGTCAGCCCCCACTCCATGGACGGTGACTTTTGCAGAGCCAGAAAATGTTTAAAATATAAGGCTACAGATAATGCATAAAATGATCAGAGTGCTTTGCAAGAATCACACTGGTTTATTTGGACCTTTCCCTTAGATCTTGTCTATTTTCTTTTCTCCCTTTTCTCTTTGGTCTTCTCATTATCAATCCATTTCCCTCCAGCTTTGTTGTTAGTTTCAATTCCATACCCAAACAGAGTATCTGGGACTCTCCCTTAAGCATATCTTTGGATCCTCAGCTTGTCTCCTTACATAGCCATTTTTTTTTTTTAAGGAAGCTCAGCTATGCAACTTGGCTGTCTATGTGTGCAGTGATTTCCAAATCTGTAGATCCTACTATAACTCTTATCCAGACTCTTTGCCTTGTTTCCAGTTGCTTCTTCATAGCTTTGTGGTTACATTTACCTTACAAGTTTAATCTTTAGCAGAAAATCCTGGGTTATAAGATCTGGTTGTGAAATAGAGAGGCAGATTGCTCCAAGAAACAATCTCTATAGAGTGTCATTCCAATCAAAATTGAAACTTTGGGGAAATATTTATTTGTTGCATGCATTTCTCAAAATAATTTTGCAACTTGTGTGTGCCCCCCTCTTGGAGGTAAATTTGTCCTTTGACATTGTAATCTTATTTTTTAAAAAAGCCAAAGTTATCTGATTTAGATTCAATACATCTGGTAGTAAATTAACTTACAGATTTAAGAAGTTCCAACCTTTATACAATTCTTACTTCTATCAAACTAAAGTTTATTTTCTCATGCATCTCATTCCTTTGGTATAACCGAGTGACTACTTTGTTCTCAGAACTGCAGAAGAGTTGCTGATACTGAGATGAATGATACACAGTTAACGTTATTGAAATAAATGGTCTTGAGGAAAATTTTGATTCCTTGATTCTAACAATTCATCATGTCCATTTTTTAGGGCTTTGAGCAAGTCATGACTAATGAATGGATTGTGAAATTTTAAATTTGGTGGTGACGACCTGAGATTGTTTGAGTGGGATGAAATAGAAGAGAATGGATATAATATCTTTTCTAGCTTTATTGAGATATATTTGAAATAGAAGAGAATGGAATAATGTAGATCAGAATTGGATTCCAGTTCTGCTTAGGATGTAGAAAGCCACACGATAACTTTGCTTCTACCCTATTAATGAGAAGAGACTGAATAATCAACAAAGTAATATTTTTCTTAAGTCCATAATAGAGTTAAGGTCACAAAGCAACCAGGTAAACTTAATTCCAGGAGTGACAAATCTCTCCAATGAGAGATAAACACATTCTCACCTTTGTCAGAACATGGGAAGAAGTGGCTGCTGTAGAGGGGAGTAGAAGAAGACAGCTATCATTGTAGTGAATTCTTATAGGTGGAACATGGACTCATATGACAGTTTAGAATAACTGGGAGCCCCAAACACAAGAGAATCTGCAAACTCTTTTCTACTGGTCTCCCCGGGTGCTCAAAAGGAAGGTTGTAGACTGGGCAGGGGAGTGAGGACAGGGTGCCCACAGATGTGTGGGGATCACCTGCTGCTGGTACATGAAAATAAAACACCACTCACTTCCTGAGATCCTTCTCTCATACCAAAGGACAGGCCTTCCATGCTGGCCAAAGGGCTGGACACCTTCTCGGATCCAGGATTCTGCCCTGATACAAAGCTATGTATCAGTGGACGAGCAACTCTGCCACTCAACCTCCCTACTACCACCATCACCGCCCCTTGGACACAAGTCAGAATTTGGCTGTCATGGTGAGGCAATGGCAGGGGCACCAAAAAAGATCAACCCCCTACATCTGGATCAGGAGAACCAAGAACCCTTGCTGTGAGTCTACCACCAAGTAGCAAGTAATGCTGTCTTCTGCTGGAGTTGGTCAAGAGCATGGAGACAGGTCCCTCTGTGGTACAGGGTGGCAGGGACTTCTAAAAGCTGATGGGGGAGCAAGAACACTGCAGCAAACTCTTCACAACTCCATACTCCACACTAAGCTCCAGGTAACAGCAGCCCACTGCTGGAGGAATTTGGTCTGTGGTGCACCAGAGGTAACCGTAGCAGTGAGGAAGGTTGAACCCAAATCAATTATATTGAATCAACTCCCCCTACTATGGGCCTGACTGAAGAAGCATCATGCCCACCTCAGGATGCAAGTACATTTTTAACTCCATCTATATTCTTCTTCTAAGCAATAAAAATTACAAAGCCCCCAAAGCAGGAACAAACAAAAAAACCCAACCCACTGTGAAGAGACAAAAAAAAATCATAGAGATTAGATGTTGGAACCATCAACTTTGTAATTTAAGATAGCCGTGATTAATAGTTATTAATTATATTAGCCACTGGAGAATGGAGACAATGCGAAAGAATAGATTGATACCAAGTAAAGTGATGAAAACTGTATATGAAAAAGAGTTTATGAGCAGATTGGATACAGCTGAAGAATGAGTGAACTTGAAGTTAGGACAATAGAAATCATCTAAACTGAAACACAAAGAGGAAATTCAAGTAGGGCAGGAATGGGAGGAGAGGAGAACATCCAAGAATTGTGTGGGGCAATATCAAAAGTCTGACATATGTGTAATTGGAGCCCCAGATGGAGGACAAGTGAACAAAGCAGACAAAATATTTGAAAAGATCAAGGCCAAGACTTTTCCAAAATTAATGAAATGTAATAAATCAAAGATCCAAAAAGCTCAAGAGATCTCTAAGCAGGATTAATTACACACCTAGACACATTGTATTCAAATTGCTCTAAAGATGAAGAGAATATCTTGAAGTCAGCTAGAGAAAGAATACACTTTTATAAGTTAAAGATGTTGTAAACCATAGAACAATAACTGAAAAGTATAATTAAAACAGAGATCTTACTAATGAATTAAGGGGAGACAAAATGAGCACAAAAATAATGAAAAAGAAGGCAAGAAAAGAGGGGAGAAAGCTATTAAGAACAGATGAAACAGATAGCAAACAACTAGCTAGATGATATATTTATGTCCAACCATATCAATAATTAGGTCAAATGTAAATGGTATACACACTCCAATTGAAAGCAATGGAGATTTATACATATATAATCAATCATCGTGTTGTATACCTTAAACTTACAAATATATCTCAGTAAAACTGAGGGGGAGTGAGAAAATAAATGATTGCCAGATTGGATAAAAAGCAAGATAAATCTATATAAGCCTAGGTTAAGAGTATAAGGGTGGGACAAGATACACCATACAAACTTGAACCAAAAGAACGCCAGAGCAGCTATATTAGTATCAGACAAATATACTTCAAAGTGACATTATATTATTATAAAGTAGTCAATTTATCAAAATACATAATAGTTCATAATGTGTATGCACTTAGCAGAATTTTGAAGTACATGAAGTACAAATTTGTAGAACTGAATGGAGAAATAAACAAATCCACAGTTTAGGTGGAGAACTTACTACTCACGCTCAGTAAATGATAGAATAAGTAGGCAAACTTTGTGAAGATATAGAAGATCGGAACTACACCATCAATCAGCTTAAGCAAATTGGTATTTGTAGAATGAACACTTTAGCCACCAGTAACAGAACACACATTAGTTTCAAGTGTACATGGAACATTCACCAAGATGCACTGACCTCTGGGACATAAAAGAAAACTCAACAAATTTCAAAGAATTAAAATTACTCAGAGTATGTCCTTTTGCTAAGGATGGATTTAAATTAGAATCAATAACAGAATGTTATTGGAGACAGTATTGTAAAATACTCAAATATTTCAAAATTAAATACTAACATACTTCTAAGCCAGTGGTTGGCAAACTCATTAGTTAACAGAGCCAAATATCAACAGTACAATGATTGAAATTTCTTTTGAGAGCCAAATTTTCTAAACTTAAACTATATAGGTAGGTACATTGTTATTAATTTAATTAGGCTACTCCTAAGGCTTAGGAAGAGCCACACTCAAGGGGCCAAAGATCCGCATGTGGCTCGCGAGCCGCAGTTTGCCGACCACGGTTCTAAGCAATTGTGTCTAGAAATCATACGGGAAATTGTAAATGAAAATACAGCATATAAGAATTTGTGTGATGTAGCTATGGCAATACTTAGAAGGAAATGTATAACAGAATAGAATAGGATAGAAAATATGAGGACATTGCAAGGATTTTAACTAGAAACTACATATATTGCAGCTAATATTAGGCCAACTGCTATGAGTCATGTGAGAGATGCATTTGCTTGAAAGATACATAATAAATTTACACATTAGATGGAAATGAGGTGTTTATTGCTTACTGTTTTCTTAGTTAATTTTGTTTGATTATCAATAAAGCAGGGATGCTAAAGTGTAGAGTTTCTTTTCTTTATTTTTTTAAATACTCACCTGAGGATATTTTTCCATTGATTTTTAGAGAGAGTGGAAGAGAGAGCGAAAGACAGAGAGAAACATTGATGTGAGAGAAAAACATGGATTGGTTGACTCCTATACGCACCCCAACCAGGGCCTGGGCTGGGGACAAGCCTGCAACTAAGGTATGTGCCCTTCACCAGAATCAAACTCGGAATCCTTCGGTCAGCAGGCCAATGCTCTATCCACTGACCCAAACCGGCTAGGGCCTAAAGTGTAGAGTTTAATGTTTTTATCAGTATAACACATAGTTTTGAAGCAAAGTGAGAATTTTTTTTCTCTGCTCTTAACAAGAGTGGAGACTTTCAACCAAATTTCAGTTAGGAACTTTCAGTGGATTTTTCAGCAAGAAAGTTTAGAACATGATACTTCCTGAGTTTGTAACAATTGTGGTATTTAATTCCAATTAGTGTAGATTGCATAATAAAACATATTTTTATTAGAAAAACAAAGAATATGCATGTTCAAATTCAACTCCTCTATGAAAATTGTGATAATATTGAGGAAATTATTGATTCCATCCTAAAAACACTTAATAATAAAGTTTATTAAAAATTTAGTTTTAGCAAATGCTAAAAACACAATGAGAACCACAGAATACACTGTATTTTTGTTATGAAACTTTAAACCTTCAAAATTAAGAGATAAAATCTACTTGGCAACAAAGTATGCCAAATTTGTTGATAAAAATTCTCAAATATTTTCTTTGGGAAAAAAACAGAGTTATTGCAACATTTTCTACCACATTCTACAACCATTAAGTAATAATAAATAGTAATACTATATAGTGTGGCAAAGGTACAATTACTAATATAATTACTGGAAAATTTATTTTTTCCATATGTGTTGATTCTGTATACCTTCATTTTGTCTTATATAATATTTATTATTAAATAATATTCCAAAGCAGTGTTTATGACATCATTATACTCCACTACAGATTTTGCAATCCAATCTAATTGAGTGTCCTATTTGTAACACTTTTCATTTATATGAGATAATTGTAGCAAGACAATTTTATAGAGCATTTGTTTAGTTGTGTAAATTTAACCTAGATTAGAGTTCTAGATTTGAATTTCTTCCGAAGAAAAAAATGTTAGTTAATATAAATGAACCTGGAAAAATTATAAAAATAATTGCAGGCAATAAGACTGAAGACCTATTAGAAAATATATAGAAGTTACTAAACTGGTTAGTGTCTATTAATAGTGGTTCCATTTCAAAACATTTGAAAATACTTCACAAATCTTGGGATTCTCAAAAATTCTGCTGATTTTCATGGGTATATTTTAGAAATCCATTGAATAATTTTTTATTTATTTTAAAAATGTTACTAGGTAACTGGGTTATGGAAATATCTTGTTCAGAGATTATAGTTAACCACTGCTGTCTACTACATCATTCTGAAATCCCTTGGTTTATGGAAGAGAAAATAGTAAGCACAGCATAGGAACGCACGAATGAGAGTCACATTTTTAGTTGTAAAAGAATCTCTCTTGGAAAATATTCCTACAGATGTCATATGGGTAACAAGTTTGGCTACTTAACTGATATTTTTAGCATTCTTAACAAATATAATTTAAAACTGTAGGGAGAACCAATGCTATATTTCAACACATCAAATGTATCCAAGATGTTCCAAAAGATGTTATGGCAGACAAGATTCAAAAATAGTCACCCTAGTTGCTATGTTTTCCCAACATTGCTGTAACATATTGAAAAGAATGCTATTAACAAAGCCAATTTGAATAAAATAAATTTAGAGATATTGTTACAGTTCGCTTCTATGTCCTTAACTTTTAATCATTATTTTCCAGGAGAGAAATTTGAAACATTAAAGAAAAATGTTTTCTTTGCAAACCTTGAAATAATAATGGATTTAAACTTGGCCCACCACAAAGAAAATAAATTTTATATCTGAGCTCTTCATTTATACCCAAGACTATTTATAAGAAAGAAGTTACCATTACTTTGGATTAAGATTACAAGAGAATTTCCATTGCTAAATAGGAAAAAAATTATATATTTATAATTAGCATTCACAATCACAATGACATATTTGTATAAACTAAGATTTTCAATACTAAGCTGATAAAAAAAAAAACAGCAATAGAAAGAAATCAGTTTACAAGTGTAAGGTGGAAAAACAGGAACTGGATTGCCCATTCCACCTGAAACAACTTAAATATCAAATGAACAAATGAAAATCAGACAAAATCAAGGAAGTGACAAATATCGAGAAATCAGTTATCAGGTAATAAAAAGCAGTGATCTCTGAGATATGGGAAACAAATAAGGTAAACCTTACAATTAGCCACTGAAGGGAGAGGGAACCCGAGATCTTATTAGTCTCTCTGAGATGAGGAGACAGAGCTGAGACACCAAAGCCGCTACAGTCCACATGGCAGAGTGCCAAAGAAAGGAGACATGCATGGAGAGAACATCTACAGATTTGCAGAGGGTTCTCCCTGAGTATTAAGTAGAGGGCTGAGCCTGTTCTCATCAGCAAGACTGGAAAAACCTTCATCTCCACTGGGCATTGGCTAGAATTCTCCAAAGAGTCTTGCCTCAGTTGTGGGGATTAATTAGCCCTCAAAATCAGGCCTAAAGGGACCATGCTGTTTACAAATAATCAACTGTACTATAGGACAATGGTAAAAGAAAATATGTATAGGAATACAAAAATATTCAGCGCTTTGCAAAGTAAAATTTACAATGTGTGGCTTCTAATGAAAATTTACCAAGTATGCAAAAATCAAAATGAAACAATCAACAAAACAACATTATAGAGACAGCACTCATAATGAGGAGAAACATAAATCAATTAAAATTGATGCATACTACATCAAAATAAAAAGCTTCTATGCAGCAAAACCATCAACAAAACAAGAAAGCCCACTGCATTGAAGAACATATTTGCCAATGTTATATCCGCTAAGGGCCTAATCTCCAAAATTTATAGGGAACTCATACATCTTAACAAAAAAAGAGATAAATAGTCCAATCAAAAAATGGGCAAAGGGCTTAAATAGACACCTTTCAAAAGTGGACATACAGAAGGCCGAAAGGCATATGAAAACATGCTCTAAGTCTTTAATCATCTGAGAGATGCAAATCAAAACGACATGAGGTACTATCTCACACTTGTCAGAATGGCTATCAACAAATCAACAAACGACAAGTGCTGGTGAGGATGTGGAGAAAAAGGAACCCTTGTGCACTGTTGTTGGAAATGCAGACATGTGCAGCCGCTATGGAAAATAGTATGTAGTTTCCTCAAAAAGTTAAAAATGGAACTCCCATTTGACCCAGTAATCCCACTTCTAGGAATATATCCTAAGAAACCAGAAACACCAATCAGAAAGGACATATGCATCTCTATGTTCAGAGCAGCACAATTTACAATAGCTAAGATTTGGAAACAACCTAAGTGCCCATCAGCAGATGAGTGGATTAAAAAGCTGTGGCACATCTACACAATGGAATACTATGCTGCTGTAAAAAAGAAAGAACTCTTACCATTCACAATAGCATGGATGGAACTGGAGAGCATTTGCTAAGCAAAATAAGCCAGTCAGAGAAAGATAAATATCACATGATCTCACTCATTTGTGGAATATAATGAACATTATAAACTGATGAACAAAAATAGATACAGAGACAAAGAAGCAACGAACAAACTGTCAAACTTCAGTAGGAAGATGGGGAGGGGTAGGGGTTGAGGGTAAGAGATCAACCAAAGGACTTGTATGCATGCATATAAGCATAAGCAATGGACACAGACACTAGGGGGGTGAGGGCATGTGCCAGGCGATGGGGGTGGCTGGGGGGAGGTCAATGGGGGAAAAAGGAGACATATGTAATACTATATGTAATACTTTAAACATAAAGTAAAACTTAAAAATAAATAAATAAAATTGATGCATACTGACGTAGATGTTAGAATTACTAAAGACATTAAAAACAGTTATAATTGTATTTCATGTGCTCAAAAGGATGGAGGACAAATTAAACGTGTTACAAAGACATGCAAATTATAAAAATTATTTATATCATACTTTTAAAGGTTAAAACTATCATGTCTACTGTATTTATTTAATGTCAGATTAGACATTGAAGATGTATAGAGTAATGAATTTGAAGACGTAGCAGCAATAGAAATGATCCAAAATTCAAACACAAAGGAATAAAAAAGGAATGGAGTGTCTGTGAGCTGTGAGACAACTTCAAGAAACAATATATGTGTAAAAGGAACTCTGAATTAAAAGGAGGCACACCCATATTTGAAGAAATAATGACTGAGTAATTCACAAATTTGATGGGAATTCTAAAGATCTAGATTTTAAAAAAAAAGCTCAATAAACTCCAGGCATAAGAAACATAAAGAAAACTTTAGGAATATACATTATATTCCAAAAGTAATGATAAAGAGAACATTTTGAAATCAACTAGAGGAAAGAAGACACACAGGAACAAAGACAGAAATGACTGCATATTTCTCATCAGAAACTATGCAAGCAAAAAGACAGTGGAGTAACATAGTGAGAGTGCTAAAAAAGTCACCTAGAATTTTATAACCAAGAAAATATCTTTAAAATAAATATTTTTAAAAAATATTTTCAATTATACAAAAGCTGAACCAATTACTGCAGTAGTTATTCACCAGCAAACCTGAAGTAAAGAAATGTTAAAGTGATTAAGATCCAGGGAAAATGGTACTGATGGATATAGGGGTCTGCACAAAGGAAGGGAAAGCCTATAAAATGGTATCTATATAAATGTTTCTAATTACTTAAATATATTTAAATTATAATTAACCTAAAAATAGAAACAATGTATGGTGGTATTTATAAAATGTAGGAGAGTAAAAAATATGACATCAGTAGCACAAAGACCAGGAAGGGAGAAATAAAAGAATACTATTCTAAGGGTCTTAGGCTATATGTGAAGTGGTATAATATATCTGGAAGGTAAACTGTGATAATATGTATGCTTTAAACCCTAAATCATCCAATAAAAAGAGAATTATAGCTAACGAGCTAAAAAAAGGAGGTAGAATTAAATAATGAAAATATCTGAAAACTGGAAACAAACCAAGTATCCATCAACAGGTGAAATGGGTAGTATATTCAGCAACAATAAAGAGCCATTGAAACACACAATATAAATGAATCAGAAAATAATTATGCTGAGTGAAATAGCTAAATATATAAAATTTTTTGAAGTGCAACATTTACTAGGAGGTTTTTGTCCTAATATTCTTCCTTCAACACCCTCCACATTATAGGCAAAAAAAAAAAAAAAAAAAAGTTCCAGGACTCAAATATTTCACGGTAGTAGCACAATCTTAGGCAATGATTTTTGACGGTGGTGAGGTTTGGAGTTCTGTGTTCTAGTTCTAAGTTTTCCACTAACTAGCTGTAGGACAATGGGAAAAGTCTTTAAAAACAAACAAACAAACACAAACATGAACATTTGCTCTGCTTCTACACTTTTAAAACAAGGTGATTGGGTTATAAGATCTCTAAGGTGGCTAACAGCTCTTAGTCACTGAACCACATCAGACCTTGAAAATCTAGGCATGAAACACAAGGGCTGAAACCAGAAAACTGTTAGGCTTTTGTGGGGGATGTTGGGCTGAGTTAAAACTCACAACACCTACCTCAGGTAGCTCCCTCTCCAATGGAAGTGGCCAGAATAAAAATAACCAGGGTGTGTGACAGATGCTCCAATAGTGATACGCATTTTCTTTCAAAGAGTGATTATGAGCCCATGCTTCAACATAATTGACAGAAATCCTCACACTTTTTATGTTGTCTACGTACATTACTTGGCTTGGCACAATACATGTCAAATACAGGAATTCTGTCTTTGTTTAAACTTGTGCATGGCTCTATAATCCAAAAGCCTAGTCCTGATTGTCAGTCATCTCTCTCCTCTGGGTTCCAGATTCATATTTGTACACATCTACTTTATGTCTCCACTTGGAGATCTCAAATACTTCTCAAATTCAACACACTCCAGACTGACCTCATCTTCCCTCAGTGTTTTCTTTCCTTGGATTGTCTTCGCTGTCTACCTAGTTACATTCAGTTTACTGAGTTAATATACTATGAGTCATAACTAGTGATCTATATATAGTCATCCATATATAGTGATCTTTTGATGGGAACTCAAAAGTTATATATATATATATATATATATATATATATATATATATATATATATATAGTGAGTAAGCAAATATAATAAAAAAAATCCTTGATACTTCCTTAACCTCACCCCCCCAATACAATAAATTATAAAGCTCTGTTAACAATCTCTTCAATTCACCTGTTTCTTCTCTCCCTCCACCACTCTAGTCTAATTTCCTGTTAACTCTTGACTAGATTATACAATAAACTCCAAATGGGACTCCCCACATCCATTCTTGCCTCTTTCCAGTCTGTTCTACCTATTTTAGTCATTGTGGAATCTAATCTTGGGGCAAGACTAGGTCTAATGTTGCCGCTCTGCTCACCCTATGAAAACCCTTCACACTGACCTCCACAAGTTTAGCAGCCTCTTCTCTCGTTTTGCCTTAAACTCCTTCAAATGTCTTCTTTCAATTCCTTTAATGCCCTGGCTCTTGTTCACCAAGGTCTTAAGGGCATGCTGTTTTCCATGCCTCTAATGTCTTCCTATATCCCTCTCCCTTCTCTCATTTAATTTAATCCAACTCAACATGCAGGTCACAACTCCATGTCTTCCTGACTCCATGACTAGTTCAAATATCCCTGTTTTACTCTTTCACACACCATGCACCCCTCCCTTACAGATTTCATCATAATTGAGATTTGGGTGTTTATTAGGAAGAAGTCAGTTAGGCTACCTCTATCTCTTTCACCTTCAAGACTATAAGCTTCTTGAAGGCACCTGACTTTGTGCTTTTCTGTTCATCACGATATCCCCAGCACTTAACCTCATGAGTGACACATATCAATAAATATTTGTGAAATGAATGAATGAGTGAGTGGCTATGAAGTATACAGAAGAGGGAATTCAGGGATACTAAGATATTCTTATCTAGCTGCAGTTGAATCTGACCTTGAACCTTCCTAGCTAATGACGTCAGCCACATTAATAAAGGCCCAGCGCAGTCCTCCTTCTTGCTGAAGACTTCTCTATTAATAACCAGAGTATAAGGCTCTTGTTCTGTTCTACACTCCTAGGGTCTCCATCGTCTGCTCAGCCCTTTGTGTTTGGCCTTGGTAATCACTGCCCCAGCTTATTGCAAAGACCATGAGTGCATGAAATGTGTCTTAGGCTGACGAGCACCATGGTGGCAAGCCAAGTGGCAGCAAGGAATGGCCAGCTTTAGGTCCTTTGTTCCCCCAAAACCTCTCAGACTCTGCTGGACAGACAGACTCTTCCACTGCTCTGTCCTTCACACGCCCCTGGCTTCTGCCTCTTTGGCCAAATCCACTTATTTGCACTCAGCTTCATTTAAGCCAACAAATAAACACAAACGTTCAGGTGCTTCTATGGCACTTGCTTCATTTTGCCCTTCTGTGCCTGTCTTGTATGTCTTCAGAGAAGTTGGGTGGTCTAACTCTTTCACCCTCTTCCCGCCCCCAGCACAGTGCCTTGATGGTATCCCCCTTCAGGGTCATGTTTGATGACTTCCGCTGACTCATGAAAAGTAGCAGCAATATAAGTGCTGGAGTTTTCCTCTTCTCTTAGTTTGGACACTTGACTTGGACACTTGTCCAGTTGCCAGAGCACTGGATTATGAGTCAGCAAACTCGGGTTTTGGTCTGAGTCACCTAGTCTCAGATTTCTCATCTATTCACTGCAATGAGTAGTTGTTAAGATCAAATAGGATGATGGACATGGGGATATTTTGTAAAATGTAAAGCATTCTACAGATATAAGCGATTATTATTATCTCTGTGAATATGCAAAGAAACCCAGGCTGAAGTAGCTGTGGCTTTCACTTGTGGCTCCTCTGAGCTAGGCCTGGAACTCCCAGTGGGTGCCTGAGGCGACATAGGCTTTGCGCTTTACGTAGCCAAAGGGAGTGATTCATTAGTTGCTGTTATGAGGCCTATATACGCAGCACCACCTGGGTGTGCGGTCAATGGTGCCAAAGTTATTTGGTCACCGGAATGTGAGAGAAGTGCCTGGAGCACATCACTGGTGCTTGGTGGGCGGCAATAGGAAACTTCCTTCCGAAGAACTGGGCGATGAGATTTGATGCTGGTATCTGTTAGAGACCCAATTGACAGTGAATGAGTGAAGGTCACAGCATGCCTGCAGCAGGCATGGGAGAAGAATGAGTTATAGCTGGCAGCAAAGGGTCCACTCCACTCTCAAAGCGCCATGTGGGTCTGACTTGGCCACACTTTATGGTGATGGTTGGTTTCTACTTCTGCTCCTCCCGACTGGCTGAGAATTCCTTGAGGGCAGGGACCAGCTTAGTCATCTTTCAATTTCCAGCCCTTGAGACTCCCTAATGCAGAATACGTGCTCAGAAAACCTCCAATGACTACTTGGAAGACTTAAAAGAAAGAAAATGATGGTGAGGACTAGGGCTGTGGTCTGGCAGAGGGGGAGACTTGTGGCCAGAGAGTTACTAAGTGATGTGCTATGTGTGAGGATAGCGGCTCAGAGGACACTCCTTCGGGAGGGTCACACCTAAACTGCATTTCTAGAGGAGAAGGCTGAAGCCTGGGGAAGAGCAGAGGAAATGATGGTTTGGAAGGAAATGACGGTCAGTAACGTTACACTCTTAAGATGCTTAAAAATTCCAAGGTGCTTTTACACCCATGAGCTGAGTCCTCACAGAGATTCAGATGCAAAGAGGGCAAACCTTAGTGCACATTCATAGGTCAAGAAACCAAACTCCAGGTGGATTCCAGAACTTGCTAAAGTCACATCGCACGTTGGAGGGGAAGCCAGAATGAGAACTCTCTTCAGTTTATGTCTTTGCCCTTCCCCTGGAGCACGCTGCTTTGTGTGCTGGTGCATCCCACACGGTCCTTTTCGGTGTACCTACTAGTGTGC
Source organism: Myotis daubentonii (assembly GCF_963259705.1). NCBI lineage: Eukaryota > Metazoa > Chordata > Mammalia > Chiroptera > Vespertilionidae > Myotis > Myotis daubentonii. The sequence continues at coordinate 73,376,363 of NC_081851.1, forward strand.
TTGACGGAGTTTCCAGAAGTAATCATAGACTGGGCAGGAAAAATGAACTCTTATCAGAGCTGGGAATGGAGAGATTTATCTGTAGCCAGTGCTTTCTTTACAAACAAAAGGAATTCACTGCTTACAGTGTACATCTCAAGGGAGTTAAGGACAAGAGAGTCCAATTCATAGTGACATTAACAAGCTGACCGGGTATGGAGAGCAGAGCTGAACCTACCTGAATATCTGAAACATAAAAGAAAAAAATTGGGGGGTGGGGGTTTGAAAAGATAACAACCTTAAACTTCCTTCTGTAGGACTCATTTATTTCCTTCATTTCTAGACTTATGAACATTTAAAAAAATCAAATCCATATGCTTTGGGATTAACAACATTTAAATCATAAAACAGCATTGCATAAGAGCTACTTGTTATCCAAGAGTCAGCATGCCTTTGGTCTTCTAAATGAAAGTTTATTTGTAAGCGACAACCCCAAAATAGTCAACTACCACGTATACTCTTCATGACCATGGGCTTTCTCAGCCTCAGTGTGTGACCTGGAAGCAAGTTGTTTTAATTCTCTGGACCTCCATGTTCTCATCTGTAAGTTGGGGTTTATTGGCTCATCCCTCTGTTTCTTCCTGGCTGTAACTTTATGTGTTTCTGGCTTGTGGACATTACTCGCTCACAAGCATGAGAACTGTTCGTGTTCTGGCTCTGCCACATATGAATTCTACGTGATTTAGTCCTGTTGGCCTCAATTTCTTTATTTATAAAAATGCAATAGTAGTACTTACCTCATAGAGTTGTGAGGTTAAATGAGTTAACACAGGCAAATGCTGAGATCCAAGTCTGGGATATAGGACGCATTATATAAATGGATGCTCTTTTGCCCACTGGCCGAAAATAGCGACATAATGACAACAGCTAGCATTGACTGAGTGCTTCCCACCTAGGCAGGTGCTACACCCTTTGCATGGATTGTCTCCTTCAGCCCTCGCAATGACCCTGTGTGGCGGTAATATTGTTGTCTCCTCTTTTGTGATGAGGGGAGGATAAGAAGCTTGCTCCAAGTCGTACATCTAGTAAGTGGCAGAGCCTGGAATGACAGCAACTCTGTGGAGTTAAAGTAGGAGTTTGAACCACCATTCCGTACCGCCTTATCTACATACAGCCCTGGGCTATCTCCAGCACCAGGGTCGGAGACCTCTAATTTGAAAACCCCTCTGAGCTAGGAATGAAAATATGATTTAGAAAGTAACAAATAAACACCAATCTGTACTACAGACTCACATTAGTCATAAATCCTCAATACTTCTAATTTATTCCTCTTATAAAAGTCACTTTTCCCCTTTAACATCAACTTATTATTTCTGTGTTTCTGATGATCCCTCCCATCCCCACGCAACTTGTGATCATCCAGTTAAAATCAGCCAACTACTCAAGGATCTACCAGTGTAGATAAGAAAGAGCACTGGAGCCCTTTTTAATTTTAATTTAATTTCATTTATTTTTTAAATCCTCACATGAAGATGATATGCTTTTATTGATTTTACAGAGAGAGGAAGGGAGGGAGAGAGAGAGAGAGGGAGAGAGAGAGAGAGGAAAACATCAATTGTTGACTCCCATATGCACCCCAACCAGGGATAGAACCTGCAACCTAGGTATGTGTCCTGATTGGAAACTTAACCTTCAACCTTTGGTGTACAGGATGATGCTCCAACTAAGTGAGTCACCTGGCCAGGGCTAGAACCCTTTTTAATAATAGCAAAAACCAAACCAAGCCAACAAACCCGGCACACAACCTTAAATAATGAAGGGTATATCCACAGTGTGTCTACTCTGCTCCTATTGAAAACAAAGAGGCAGCTTTATGTATCTACTAGAGGCCCAATGCACGACCTTCATGCACTGGGTGGCGGGGGGGGGGGCGTCCCTCAGTCTGGCCTGTGCCCTCTTATAGTCCGGGACCCCCAAGGGGTCCTTAGCGCTGCTACAGAGGCAGGAGAGGCTCCCGCCACTGCCGCTGTACTCGCCAGCCTTGAGCCTGGCTTCTGGCTGAGCGGTGCTCCCCCTGTGGGAACGCAGTGACCACCAGGGGGCAGCTCCTCCACTGAGCATCTGCCCCCTGGTGGTCAGTGCATGTCATAGCGACCGGTCATTCTGCTGTTTGGTAGACTTGCATATTAGGGTTTTATTATATAGGATACATCTCTGAAATGTACATATAAAAAACCGTTCTGTGGGTAGAAGGCCTCATCTCATGCCATTCTTTTCCCCTCTCTTTGGGCCTCAGTTGAACTGACCATCTTTCTGTTCATGAAACATGCCCACACCCCTTCCTGCCTCAGGGCCTTTGTACATGCGCCTCCCCTCCTCTCTTCCCAAATTTCCTCTCAATGTTGCTCTTTGCCTCACTAATTTCTATAAATATTCCAAAGTCCACTCAAGCTGTCCTGATTTCAGAAGGCTGGCCAGAGTGCCCCGCTGTATACTTTCGCAGCACCTGAGCAGCGAATGGTTTAAGGTCTGCCCATCTGCTACAAGGAACTCTCCTTAAAGGCTGGGCCTTCTTTTCTGCCATTTTCACCATTGCATCCCCAGTGGCAAGCACAGTACTTTGTCTGCTCAATCATGAGTGAAAAGCTCATAGGTCCTTGAAAGGTAATTATTATATTTTACTCTGGGAACATGGTGCAACTCAATCATTAGCGCTTGAAGAGATGCCTGGGACTGAGTTTGGAATTCAGGAATCTGCTTTTTTAACACTAATCCCATTTGCACCATTCTAGCAGACAGGACCTTGAGCACCATGATAAAGCAGAGAGAACATGTGTCTTAGAGTCAAGACTGATTTGAAATCCCATTCGTTTATTAACTCAAAGAGTATTTAGAGTCCCAGATACCAGGCTGGATGCTGAAGAGACCACAGGAAACAGTGCCTGCCTGGCTTCAAGAACCTTATATTCTGGTGGGAGGGGGAGGCGGACAACCATTGTGATACACTGGACAAGTAAGCAAAGGGGGCTCTGGGGACCCGAGCATGAGAGGAGACCTACCATCACGTGGCTGGTCTGGAAGTGAGGGCTACACTGAGACCTGGCGGAGGAGGCTACCTGGAGAGCAGATTAGTGAGGCTGGGGCATGTCGGGAGGCATGGCTGAGGGTGTAGTTGGGGGATAGAATGGGCAGGCAGGGGATCTCTCTGTGGCTACAAGACAAGGAAGAGGGCAGATTGGAAGAGGGCAGTGTAATTCCTTAATGGGGGCCATTCTAGATGGTTCACAAAATGCCAAATCATTTCCAGGTTTCCATATATGGAGAGTGGGTGATGGTGCCCTGTTTCCTGCTTCCTTTGGACTCATCCTAAAGTTTGAAGTACAGTCCCCCGCCCCCCGCCCCCTCATTATTTTAATGAAATTGCAAAGATCAGAGATTGGCCTCTCATGATATGTGAAGGGCTCAGCAATCACCAAAGCAATAAAGTAAGTGGGTGACAGCACAGAATTTCGTAAGTATTAAAAATTAATTTAGGGCTTTTATATGAAACCCCCCAAAGGTCCTGATAATAAATTCTCGTTCTCTTTTCCTCAGCCAGTCCTCCTTCTCCATCCCAAACTGTTCTGCACTTCAAAGGCTCCCGGTCCCCAGAGGAGCTCTCTGGCCAGGAGCAGGGCAGCGAGCATGGGAACCAGCAGACTTAGGGCCCGGTCCTCTCCCCTGGCAGAGTGCGGCCGCCTGTCAACTTGGGTCACTGTCCTCTGGGTGAAGGCACATTTTACAAACACTCTGAGCCAATGACTCTAGATGTTTTGGTCTCCTGTTAATATCAGAGAATACATTTCTAAGCTCAGCAATGACAAATAACCCCTTGCAAGTTAATAATACTTCATAAAACAAATATTCCAGCTTTTGTTTGGTTCCTGGCTTTCTCTCGCCCTCTTCCCTTCTATTGTTCTTTCTCCTCATTTTTCTTTTCTCCTCTTTGCATATCTGTCTTTTCTCACACTCCCTCTATAGTTCTAAGTTTGGTTTTGATTGCTGACATGCTGTTCCAAGTATCCAGCTGGCTAAGTGATACTTCGATAACCTCTTGGAATTTTCAAATGGGATTTCAAAAAATTACTTGTCTTTGTTGCAATGGTTGTGGCTTTGCCTCGGGCTTTTTTATTTATTTATCATAACATTTCTCATAATATTAAAAAATGCAAATTCCCTAAACACCCACCAATAAATTTGGGGTTAAATATGCATAAATAAAATGTATGGTTAAAAACAAAGACATGTCTTGACAGCTATTGATGTGAAAATGCATTCTTTTAAGTTTTTCAATTACAGTTGACATTCAATATTATTTTATATTAGTTTCAGGTATACAAGCATAGTGGTCAGACAATTAATTATATAGTTTATTAAGTGAGCCCCCTGATCATTCTAGTACCCACCTGGCCCCATATATAGTTATTACAATATTATTGACTATATTCCTTTACATCCCCATGACTATTTTGTACTTCTTAATCTCTTCCCCTTTTTCACCCAAACTCCCAATCTTCCTCCCCTCTGGCAACCCTCAGTCTGTTCTCTTTATCTAGAGTCTGTTTCTATTTTGTTTTTTTTTTCTTAGGGATTTTATTTTTATAACCGAGTCAAAGGGCATTTTATAATTTGTAATTTTTTCTTTAACCAAGGCTATGTTATAATTTACTTGTTCCTTCTTTTTTATCCCTCATATCTCTCTTAAGCTTTCTTTCTACATCTCTCATATTCTCCCCCTCACCCCCCCCCCCCCCCGCCACCTCGGTACTATATCTCATTTATCTCACAGCCCTCCCTCCCTTTCCCCTTTCTCTTCTTTTTCCCTCCAACATCCCTTCCTCCCTCTCTGGTGTCTATTTTCTCACTGGTAAGCTTGAATATTACGGGAGAAAAAAATGGTACTAGAACCCTCACGAGACCAGCGGTGGCTAGAAGAAATAAGGGCTTCCAGGAAGATTCTTTCATTCTTTTATTTTTCACAACAGGATGCTTTCATTTCACCCATCCCCCTGGGTGTGCCCGGTGGGTGCCTGGCCATTTCTCAGCCGCCAGGCCTGGGAGCTTTCGCTGGGAGTCGTGAGGTTCCTGGGCTCCCTCAGAAGTTCCAGCTGCCCCCGTAGCTGTTGGAAGTAGAGGGCTTCTACATGCTTTCCTGATATTCCTCGGGCTCGTTTTCATATCGCTTCAGTGCCTTGTGCAGCCTGTGGTAATGGCCATAGAGTATGGGGCCTCTTGATCGCTTAGACTTGATCGAAGGGCGGGGAGTTCTTGGAGAGGCTTGCTTTCTTGAACTGCCTGGAAGGGGTCTCTTAACCTTCGCGGTTGTCTTGGGCTCCTTTTCGCTTCGGTGCAGTGCCTCGTTCACCTTGGGATAATGGCCGTGTCGTGCGGCACGTCTTGACTTCTTAGACTTGACCGAAGAACGGGGAGTTTGGGGAGAGGCTTTCTTCCTTGAACTCCCTTGATGGGCTCCGTTTACCCTCGTGGTTGCCTTGGACATCTTGCCTCCGCCTCTGGACCTCAGTGGACTGGTGGCCTTCCTTTTATTCCTCCCTTTGCTGCTTAGGGCTGGGTTTTCCCTGAGTCCTAAGCGCTTGTGAGTTTCTTGGTCACCTTTGCCATGTCAGTGTCTTCTAGTGGTCTGCCTGCGGCCGCCTAAGCTCCGTATTTATACTGCTCCCCGGCCAATGAGAGGCCACACCCTCTGCTTTGTTTGCTCAGCAAGGCTCCGCCAGCCAATAGTAGCCCGGGAGGGGCTCAGACAACACAGAGTCCTGACCAACCACCGGGGAGGGGAGATGCTGGCCAGGCCAACACACTCCTCCCGGGGACCACTGGAGGGACTCTTTTTTTAAATGAACAGTTGTAATAAGCTTTCAGCTTCTTGGTGGAGATACCTTGTGATCAATTTCAGTCCGTTTACTTCCCTAGGTCGAGGGTCTCTCATGGGGTTTTGTCCCCTGTCCAGAGTCCAGCATATGGTAGAGGTGTTAGATCAGTAGATGTTCTGATTTCTCTAGAAAATCAACCTGATTCATTTTGTCATGCCAGTGTCCGTCTCGACAGGGCTGCTTCTTTATTTTCTGGGTTATAAGACTCCTGTTCAGCCAACCTTCAGGTGGCTCTCACTGAGGGTTGCTCTGTAATTTAGTTGTCATGTTGATATGGTTGTGGGAGGAGGCGAGCACAGGTTTACCTACTCTGCCATCTGGAAGTCTCTCCATGAATGTTCTCATGTAATATGAGCCCTCGATGGTTTGGCTCAGTGGATAGAACGTGGACCCCAGGACTGAAGGGTTCCAGGTTCCATTCTGGTCAAGGGCACATACCTCAGTTGCAGGCTTGACCCCCGGCCCTGGTCAGGGCTCTGGGGTGGAAGGCAACCAATTGATGCATCTCTCTCACATCAATGTTTCCTCACATCAACAAAAGAGAATAATATGACATTCTTAACAGAAGCATATAAAAATGGCTTAGCAAAGGAACAGTTTCATTATACAACTAGTTTCATTATTTTAAATATGTTTTTGTTGATTTCAGAGAGAGGAGGGGAGAGAGAGGGGGATAGAAACATCAATGATTAGCCCTAGCCAGTTTGGCTCAGTGGATAGAGCATCGGCCTGTGGACTGAGAGGTCCCAGGTTCAATTCCGGTCAAGGGCATGTACCTCTGTTGCAGCCTCCTCCCCGGCCGGGTTTCTGACTGGTGCTCGAACAGGAGGCAACCAATTGATGTGTTTCTCTCACATCGGTATTTCTTTTGTCTTTTCCTTCTCTCTTCCACTCTCTCTAAAAAAAAAAAAAAAAAAAAAAAAATCAATGGAAAAAATCCTTGGGTGAGGATTAAAAATAATAATTATTATGAAAAAGAAACATCAATGATGAGAGAGAATCATTGAGCGACTGCCTCCTGCATGCCCTCTACTGGGGATTCAGCCCACAACCCGAGCATGTGCCCTGACCAGGAATTGAACCATGACTTCTCATTCATAGGTTGATGCTCAACCACTAAGCCACATGAGTCAGGCTAGTTTCATTTTAATACACGTTTCTTCTTCTCTCTGTTGTCTTGGTTCAAGCCCTGAGTAAATATGAGTTCAAGAACACGTGCTAAATTTAAATGCCCATCTCCCCCCTTCAAACATATGCATCCTGGCCCTGGCCAGGTAGCTCAGTTGGTTGGAGCATCATCCTGATACACCAAGGTTGTGGGTTGGATCCCCAGTCTGGGCACATACAAGAATCGACCAATTAATGCACGTAAAACTGAAACAACAAGTCGATGTTTCTCTCTTTCTCCCTTCCTTTCTTTCTAAATCAATATATTTAAAAAATTTGTTTTAAACCATGCATCCCACACATCCCAGCACTTGCTCTTTTACGCAGGGATCACCAGCACTTTCCTCCGCTTCTTAACTCTCCCTGTTTTATAGCTTCCAGGGGAAAGGGGCCTGGCTGCTTAAGTACCCCTGGAGGCAGGATGGACAGCGTCTCCAAATCTCTAACAGATGTCACGCTGCATCTCAGGATGAGTCCATTATCAATTCGGAACCCGTGCTATGGTAACGTTTGCCAGGTTTTCTTTCACACTTGTGATGAGGAAATGAATTGAGCACCAGCAAGGGGACGAGACAATAACAATAAACAGACATGGAGTTACAAGCAAGGCAGCAGTAACAAAAACAACCCCAGCCCCCTGACGGTGGCTCTCCTTCCAGCGCCAGGTTGCAAATCACTTTGTGTTTCCTTCTCCCTGAGCTCACACACATTCAGAGACATTGGCTCTGAAAACATGCCCATTTGAGTTCTTGTTCAAGGAAATATTTAGATAGGAGACACGGGACTGAAGAAATTCAGTCACCTCGGAGGAAGTTATCAAAGGAGATGGGAGTGCTGGGCCTGGGAAGTGAAAAGGACGACTTAATTCTGTGTTCCTGTCTAATCAGAAGCACTTGCAGCCTCAAAAGCAGATCCTGATTGCAGCGGACGCCAAAGGCATATTTTCCATGTTCAAAGCGGAATCCATCATCTTCTCCCCCTTCTTCCAAACCTGCAGTCTCGCATCCAATTTACCTAATGCGTCTCTGTCGTATTCACTTTTCTAAAGCTCTCGACTCTCCACTGCCTGGGATGTTTTCAGGAAGTTGGTGTGATAAAAACACATGACTTAGCTTATTCAGCCATTATGTACTGAACGCCTGCCTTAGGACTACGGAGAGCAAAAAGAGATGGCACCTAGTGTAGCGGGAAGAGAGTCATATAAATGAATACAAAGAAATATGAGAAGTGGAGTCACAGAGCTCTTAGGTGATGCTACAAAGGAGAAAAAGACAAGGTTTTAACCTAATAGTTCAGCAAGGCTGGAGGTTATCAGGGGAGGCTTCATGGAGGAGGTGACATTTGAGCTGAATTTCTAAGGACAAGTAGTGTTTCCCAGGCAGATAAGGAGGCTACTTATGCAGGGGCATAGAAGTATGAGAAATCATGGTGTTTAATGGAGCAGAGATGAATTACAGATCCAAAAACAGGGGCACAGGGGGGGAAAGGAGACATATGTAATGCTTTAAACAATAAAGAATTAAAAAATAAAAGAAAATCATTTTGTAATTTTTAAATATTTGAGTACCTCGTATTTTAATAAAAATATTACTGCTGTGCTCAAACAAAACAAACAAAACAAGGGCACAGGGGATGTGCATTTGAGCGGGTTACTAAGTAGACAGGTAGGTAAAATTTAGAACACGACAGAACAAGGATCTGGAAATTATCCTATAGGAGAGAGGAGCCCACTGCTGGAATTTTAAGCTGGGGGTGATGTAATCATACTTCTACTTAAGACTGATCGAGGGTGTTCTGGAATGAAGAGGCACTAGGAAGAAAGTGTTCAGTAAGAGTACAAAGTAAAATTGATAGGGGTTGCCGAGCAATTAGATGTGAGAGGATAGCCCTGGCTGATTTTCTCAGTGGTTAGAGTGTCAGCCCATGAACTGAGGGTCTAGGGTTCAATTCTAGGTCAAGGGCACGTACCTTAGTTGCAGGCTCCATCCCTGGCCCCCCGGGTCGGGATATGTGCAGGAGGCAACCAAGGTCTCTCTCACATCGATGTTTCTCTCTCTCCTTCTCCCACCTCCCCTCCACTCTAAAAATCAATGGCAAAAAAATCCTTGGATGAGGATTAACAACAACAACAAATAAAGATGTGAGAGGGTAAATAATGATAAATAATAAATTAATGTAGGCCACTAATCTGTTTTTTAAAAAAGTCTTTAGTGGTCTCTCATGACTTACTAAATTAAGTTGAATATATTTAGCCTGATCTTCAACCATTGGGGTCCAATCTATCTTTCCACCTTTATTTCCCAATATTTCTCAGCTGGGGGGAGAAGTAAAGGAATGCTCATTGCTTGTCCTTGTTTTCCTGATTCCCTGTCACTGGGCAAGCTTTCTGCCCTGCATCGACAACTCTTTGAACTCTTCTAGTCAAGAGCCAACCCCAGGCCACCGGCTCCCTTGTCATCTCCCCAATTTGAATAGAACCTCTTCCCTCTTGGAGATTTCCTAGGGCCCTAGGTTTGTTTCCCTCACTTTACTTATTTCTATGGTGCTTTGTATTTGTTTACTAGTCTTCTCTCTTGTTCACTCCCTTTATCAACTCAGTTACACAGGCACACCTTATCTTTGATGCTTTTGCTTTATTATGCTTCGCAGGTATCACACTTTTTACAAAATGAAGGTAAGACCCTCTATTAGCAAAAAAAAATTATGACTAACTTTTTTGTGCTGCATGCTTTATTATGATGTTTTGGAGTGGAATGTGGAATATTTTTGAAGCCTAGGAGATTCTCTTATTCATGTTCTTATCCCCTTCATACCTCATATAGAACATTGTACATATAGAACATTGTAATGTTTCTTCAAGTGAAAGACTTTTACTTCAGCTGAGTTTCCCTAATTGCATGAAGTGGAGAGTTAGAACACTGAGGCAGATAATCCAGATGAAAGTATCTACTTTGGCCACGATATCTGGCCATTGCTATGTGAAATCTCATGACAATATTAACTGAGTCGAGATTTACTAATTGAGCAAAGAAAAACACATATTAAGTTTTATGTCCCAAAATATCATATCCATCAATAAATCTTGGTTATGTTTGGCACATCTCAAAGAGACCAACAGATTGTAAAGATATTATTGATAAGATTCTATAAGCTTATATCCTGCTATTAATTTTTATACCAAATTCCTATTGGCTTTAATGAGAATTCTGACATTTTTTTAAGACTATGACTCCATAAAATTTTTCAGTGAATTTGTTTTTAGTTCTATAATGAGGTATGTGTGAGTACCAGTAGAGAAAAGTGCTTTTGGACATATTTATGGACCATATGTATTTATTCACTTAGAGATATTTGAGTAAAAACTCCCCTCAAAGACCATAAACATAAAATATCACATCAATTGCTGCATCGTTACTATTTTATTCCTTAATATGATCATCATCATGATGTTTCCATGGTGTTCGTCTTTGAGTGGCAATGAGTACATTTGTTAAAAGATTTTTAAAAAACAGTTGTTCCATTTCTACATGGTTCTTAAGGATCCATGTCAGTGCCATTTAGCTGATGTGGAACCAAAGCTCAAGAGAGAAAACTAATTGTTTGAGAGCACGTGAGGTAGCCTGGCTGCCTTTGTTAGTGAAGATTCTAGCACAGCCTTCAAAACCCAGTTCAATCCCACGCCTCCTGATAGGTTTGCCTGGCCATTCTGAGCCACACTGGGCCTCCTGACTATATTGCACCTACTTTGTGGGTGTTGGTCTTGTCTTCCCATCTAGACTGCAAGTGCCTTTAAATATATGAAAAATCACACTTATTGCATGCTTAGTATTGCCAGGGACTAGGGATACAGGTAGGAACAACCCAGTACAGTAATACCTTCTCAAAGAATGTGGGCAAAGCGGGAGAGTAAACCCACGACTGCAGCCTGGCAGGAAGAGTGCTCCGTGGAGGACAGCAAATGGGGTGTCGACGGGTCACAGAGAAGGGGCTGCTGATACAACCTAAGTTGATAAAACAGAGGCTCACGGAGGGCAAGTGATTTGCCCCATGTAATGACCCCGTAAGTGGCCGTTGCAGGAATTCAGCCTCGTTGTAAACCCTGGATTCCAGGCATTTGAGTTTTTTTAAGATCAAGTTACCCCCCTTGAACACCTAACTGTGTCTGACATGGCCATGCCCTCTGCACCTACAAAACCATTGCCAGCACACAGGAAATGGCTGTTTTGTTGAGTTATTGAACAGGAGGTGATGTTGCTTCTTACTGTATTTTATGCCAAATATTAAATTAACACTAAATGACTCACTAAAGCATTTGCATGTTTCAAAAGGTGAAAATAACCCTGGGGGCATGCTTTTCTGGAATGAGGGAGGTTAGGGGAAGGTCAGGAAAGATTATTGCTCTATATTTCTTGTGCTGGTGAAACTGAAAGAAAGAAACAAACAAGGCCACTGTTTGACCCACATGGATGGTAATGGGGTACAACTGGGGTCTCACAATGAGTGATGGGGAGAAGGCTGTTGCAGGATTAGCAAGTGGGCTTTGGCTGTTTATATGTCTTGTCAATCTCAGCTGTTTTTTTGGGTATCAGAGAAGATTCAAGTGCAGGGTGAATTTTGGACATAAGTGGCCCATTTTTTATGCCCGTTGCTCCACCATTAACCTTCCCACTCAGTCCTGGAAATGCAAAGCCCAGCATCTTCCATCTGCTCCACGTTATTTATGATGATGCCTCTAATTATGCTCAATTGAGTTGCTGTCGATGATTAAAGGTAATAGGTAATAATAACTTGGCCTCATCATTACCACCATTATTATTAGCTCATTGATTGCAATAATTTCTAAAATTACCCCTTGGAATAAAATATGTTAAGCACCTGGTTTATCCTTTTTAGGAACATCTGCTGTAAATGTGTGATAGGGTAGGACTGAACGTGTCTTGCTCTGAAAGGAAAGCAAACAATGTTGACATTGGGAGTCTTGTCTGTGCTGGTATGGCATATTGTGAGATGATGAGAGGAGGAAATAATGATCAGTCTCAAGTTCAATGCTGAAATTAGAGCTGTTAAAAAAAGGGGAGGAGAAACACACACACACACACACACACACACACACACACACACACACACACCCCAGAATATTGTGTGGCTACTGCAATCTCCTCCCTTGGAAAAATTCACATCTTGAAAGTGGCCCACATCTTTGCCACGGCTGTGCCTCACCAGGCCTCTATACCAGGACACTGGGTATGTGGTGGGTGGGAGGAATGGGAGGCGGGAGAGGTGACAGAGCCATATATGGAGGTGTCAGCGGTTTATAGGGAATCCTTTGAGTAGGATCCTCTTCCTAATACCGTGTTCCTGCCTCAGCTCCAGAAATCCCACCACCGGCCTTGCATTCTTTTTGATCAAGTGTTGTGTTCTCAAGGCTCCTCTTTGGGATTGAGTCCGCCATGCACGTTGTGTTTATTATGTCTTCATACACTTCAGTTCGTGACAGGTTTTCCTCCTTTTTTGGCTTGGAAGTGACTGTGGAGACAGACACTGCATGTTCTAGGTGATGTAAGGTACTAGGGAAAGATAAACTTGGGAACAGTACTGCTTCAAACTACTGCCTACTGTTCTGTCTGCTGCGGTAGCCACTAGCCATGCATGGCTATTTGTATTTAATTAATTAAAATTAAGTAAAACTAAGCTCTCATTTTGTCAGTTGCACCAACCTCATTTCAAAAGCTCAACAGGCAGTTGCGTCTAGTAGCTCCCTTTATGGCCAGTGAAAATGTGGAGCATTTCCATCATCACCACTCAATGGGGAAGGGCGCTGGTAGGCCGTTCTAAACATTCGTTAGCTAAGGGTTGAAAGCAGGGGACTTCTGCTGGGTGTAGATCCTGATTTCCCACAGGAACCCCAAAAATGTTTGAGTAGCTTAATCACATATAATCCATCCCAGCTCTGAATAACAAACAGGATATGTGCCTCTGTTACTAATATATAAAATAAATTAGTGGATAAGCTGCTCTCATATATGTTGCCTCATTTACTCTCAATAATCCTGAGAGAGCAGATTACGCCCATTTCATAAATGAATAAACTAAGGCCCAGAGAGGCTAGAGAATTGATCAAAGGCCACACAGACTACCAGTGGTACCTAGCATGCCATAGTGGTAGAAATGGCCAGGCCTTTAGAATCCCATTTCAATGCCATTTCCTATACACATACATGGGAATATATGCATATTTACTCTTTCTTTATAGAATATTATTCCTCAGATGAACAAATTGTATTGTGATCAGACCAAATGTAAATTAAATCTTGTAAGTGAAAAGGAAAAAAATTAAATTTTCAATTAAGTTACTTTTCCAAATCCGTTAAGCTGGTCAAGAAAATGCAATTCATTTTTATATATAGTTATTGATGAATAGTGATTTAAACATAGTCACTGAGCTCAACACAAAATAGATTTTCTGATTTCATAAATGTTGCCACACTTTAGAATCACGTTTTGGAATCCTTAGTAATTGTAAATCTTTAGTTCTGCTCCCTACTTTGAACAGGCCATCACTTTCTTGTTATCCCGCATGGCTCTAGACTGCTCTGGGCAATCCTGTGCCATGGTACCCCTGGTTTTCCAGGGACCTTGCATATAAACCTTCTGATTGAATTCACAGAAAGCAAGGAATATATATGTCACTGGTATATAAGTACTTGTGGAACTTCTATGTGACTCCAGGGGCATGATTTGGTCCTGGCATCCAGTCCCTTTAATGCTTTCAGGGTCCCTGAAGAATGTCATATTTCAGGAAAGAGCTCTGGTCACGTTGTATCATTAACTTTATGGAGTGCTGTAGAATAACATTTAGCTTGATTCTGATAGAATAAAGGTGCAAATCCACATGCATAATTTAGAAATAAAAGTCCCTTCTCTGGTCCCATATAAATACATGCCAGGTGTGAGAGGAGAACAGAACTGGTCTCCAAGGGTGCTCTCATACAGGAGGCTACGCTTTCTCCACCAGCTACTCCCAGCCCCTCATGTGAATGGCCGTCCTTTCCCACCATCCTATCTGAAGTTGCTTCTAGGGAGTTTTCAGGGATCCCCTTCACTCTTCCCAAACTCTCTTAGTAAAAATCAAAAGTGAATTTTTGGAGGCTCAAACTGGGACACCTGTCTCCTTTATTGGTTTCTGATGCAGAAAAGAGCAGATAAGACAGCTATGAAAGTTCTTTGGTAGCTTCTGTGCTATATGGGAATAGGAAGTAATTTTTTTTTATCTGCAGAAGACTTTAAATTTCAGCTAAAGAGTTGGATGCTAAGAAACTCAATGGTAAAATGGAGATTTCTGGACTGTCATTCCAAAACAGTGGATGAAGATCTTGGCTGACTTGGAACCATGGGATGGAAATGTATCAGAAAGCATGTGTGTCAACATTCCCCTCCTCTGTCAGGCACCCCTGTCTTGGACATGGCTTGCCGTTTATTTCAGCAGCACACAAAGCAGTGCACTGCTCCCTCAGGTCTAATCCCAAGAAATATGCTGGGCAAAGTTCTCTCCAACTCCTTCAAACTCTCTCTCCATTCTGGACCTTCCTTCTCCTTGTTAAGGTCTGCACCTTCTTTCTTACTTCACTGATTTTCTGCTTCTCAAGGTCACCCAGGTCATAGGGGGAAAGAATGAAATTGTTTCTTCTTAGTGATGTGTTAGGGACTTTCCAAGCCCTTACCCAGGACCATCCGCACTTCAAAAAGGACACCAGCAAGGGAAATGTTTTGTTCAAAGATATGAGTGGGGTTTCACAGGCACTGTAGACCATGACTCTGAAAGAAGCTTCTGGTGAAGATAGTCGCCAATAGTGAGAATCTCCCATAACTCAGATCATAGTTTCTAAGCCATTCCTTGGCTGAGGGGGAGGGAAGAGGGCAGGAAGCTTCCATGGGGCCTGAGCATCAGTCAGGAGGACCTAGATGAACAGTCTGCAGTGGGGGAGGCCCCCGGCCACAGAGCACTTGGAAGAAGACTAGGAACATGTGGTCCACTTGTGATCTGTGTTTACTCGTCTGTCTGGTGTGTCTGAGAGGAGGGTGCAGGCCAGCCAGAGGTCGGCGAGTCAAACCCTTTGAAGACAGACCCAGCTTCTGAAATGGATCTGGTGTTCCCTTGCTGGCTCCGTGGCCCACAGTAGTCTGCACACTTCTGAGCCCATCACCTTTTGCATGTGGATTGTTTACAAATTTCACTCGGAGTAATACCAGTCTGTAAAATGGTGAGCTCTCCATTTTTCTGGAAAAATACCACTCTCTTGAGCCCCATTCTGCCTGATAGCAGGGACTGTAGTCACCGAGGGTGGGTTTACATGGAAACCCAGTCAATCGGTGTTTTTCCTCGTCCCCTTTGTTAGCTCGGAGTGGCATCTAATTGTTTTTGGATGGGTTGGTATGCATGTGCTGACATTAAGGTGAGGGCTTGGCATAGTTTTCTTTGATCTTTGTGGTCATTTGATGGGGTTTGCTTCATTCACAAAGACACTCACCTGTGCCTCTCCTGCTGGGGTCCAGGATCCATCCATGGCCTCAGGTTTGTCTCATGGTGCTGTCCCTGCTGATCGTGGCTCCTTGTCAGGCCTCTTCTGGTCCAGACTTCCCCTCAAGGATGTAGATATATTTGATTGCTCTTGCAAGTTCCTAGGGATATCCAAGATTCTCCTGTTTACCCATTCCCAGCTTCCCCTCCTAGCTTACTGCACTGGGTGAATATCTGAGAGGCCCTGACTCAGCCTACTGGACAGGAAGTGAGGTGCCAGTCCTCTCTCTTCCAAGTACCATCTCCTTCTCACCCACACCCAAATATGACTACAGTTTACACCACCTTCCTCTGGGGCTGGGCCTGGCTGGATGAAGGGTAGATGGGGGCTTGAAGTCCCTTCCCTGAGACCCATGCACTAACTGCTAAACCTTGCCCCCCCCCACACTTTCTATCTCCACTCTCTACTCCCCAGAAGATTAGATTTATGTAATTTTTGGAGGGAAATCTGATTTCTTTCTCACAGTACTATTTATAGTATAATCTTTGTGTTCTGAGTCCACCCAAGTTGCTGAAGACTCAGAAAACCTTTTCTCTATCATAAAAGCCTGGCGCTCACAATGAAAGCCTTGGCTCTGCTTTGGGTTTCTAGATGATATTTTAGAAATAAAAAGTCAAGAATTAATTCTTCCATTCTCTGGATTCTCTCCTTCCCTAAAGCAATAAGCCAAGTCCCAAAACAAAAACCTAGGTTTTTAGGTAACAGTGCCATGAAGCAAATTTAGAATTCTCAGTAATGTATTGATTACTATTTCAGAGAATTACTACACTGAGAATTGCCATGATTCGCTTTGCCCATTTCAGATTTTCATGGGAATCAGGACAAGGAGGTTGAGACTATTTGGAGTACCAAGGAGACCCTCCCCCCCCCCCAAAAAAAAAAGAAAGAAAAAAAATATTCCCCAACCTGGCAGGTCATGAGACATTGAAATTATCTTTACCAGTATGCACCTTTGTAAAGGTAACATGAAAAAATGGGAGGCAAACTGGGAAAAAAATCCAGTTGCTTTCAGTTCTACCTTTTAGTAGCTATAGAATATTTGAGAAGACATCCTAACTGGTTTCTTCATCCATAAAATGGGCGTAATAATATTTACCTGACATATCTACTTCAGAGCTTTGTGTCCACATGAAAATCTGAGGAGATATTATTTTAATGTTTTATTCTCTATAGAGCAGACATAACTCTGCCTGACAATGGTAGTATGAAGCCAGATGATTAAGAAAGACCCATCTCCCTTAAATGAAAAGTGATCTCATTTTCAATTTTAAAGGATGGTTATTTTCTTTCCAAACATAATAGTAGTTTTCTCTCTCTTTCTTCCTTTCCCAGGAAGAATTTAGGCAATGCCTACTGTAACATAGTCATTTCACTGCATTTGTCTACAAATTTTACACAGAACTATATTCCCTGGTTGAACTTGCGCGTGACTTATCAATCACTAGGCATTTGATAAGTATGAGTACTTGTAAGTAGGATATACCCCGCAGTGGATTGTGGGAAGTACAAATAAAAGGATAATAATTTGGTGCCTGCCCTTGAGAGAGTCTATAGTCTACTAGGGAGACATTGTTCAATTATTTATTCATGCAACAAAGACTTATCTAGTCCTCTCATGTGCCAGGCACTATTCTAGGTGCTAAGATTACAGCAAGGAATAAAATTAAAAATAATTTAAAAATGGAGCTTATATTCTAGTAAGACTTGAACAAATGCATAAAACAAGAGTATTTTGAAATATAATTAATTGAAAAGTCATGTGGTACATATGATTAATGACGTAGGCATGAATGCAGGGGTGTTTGCAGAGTGCAACTTTCAGGGAATCATATTTAGAGCTGGAGTTTGAACCTTGGAAGAATTCCTTTAAATGGTGGGCAAGGAAGAAATAAAAGGGAAAGACTCAAGAAAAAATACAATTTATTTTGGAGACATGGAGGGATCTTGCTTGGCTTGAACAGCAGATGTGTTTTGGAGAAGACTGGGGACTTTGACTAGAGAAGAAATGTGGAAGACCATGGCAGCTAGATGAAGAAGTTGATTTTAATGGGTTGGGGAGTAAAGGGTCATGGGAAACTTTGGGTGGGATGGCAGTAGGGTATGAGGATACAAGGGTGTGTGACATGATGAATGCTGTCTTTAAAGCATATGGATTTGGTGCACTCAAGATTTAGGCTGCTGGGAGGATCACACATGAGTTTTCATTTTCAAAGTCTACACACCATGAAGATTGGAAATTACCAGAAAATTTGATTATTTGTATAATGATGATAAGTCTGGACTTTTAAAAATCTCCTGAAGTCCAGATTATTAATCAACTAAACAAATGTCCCTGTGTAGTTTATACAGATACATGTAGCTTTTATGTCTACCTTCATGACATTTATTTATGGGTTAAATGATGTGGATTTGATGAAATGATTTCTGATTTGTCTACTTGGAGTTACCAAGTCATGTTTTTATTGAATATCAGGGACTAAAAATAGGAATTTCAACTTCTTTGGAACAGTCCCACCACATACAAAGGAAAAGGGCTTGTGGTATTAATTTAGAAACACTTTCTTTTTCTTGATCTAGTGGTCAAGGGCAAATTGGCGACCAGGCATTATTTTCCAGAGAAGCTTAAGAAACTTATCATTGACAAACTAATCATCCCTCTATTAAGAAGTTAGACCACAACAGCCATGTGTTTTATTAGCCTTTGCTTTATTGAGGGAGGAGGGTTCCGTATGCCACTAAGACTAGGACTTGGTTAGGGATAATGTGGTTCAGGCTTTGCCATAATTGTTGGGAAATTCCCTGGATGAAATGTATGGGTCTGGGAAAGATCAGAAATGACAATGCTCACAATGACTTCTGATTTTCTAATTCCTTGGCAGGCCCAGTGGTCTCTCCTTGGGTAGCTCCTCATCAAGCTTTATAAGTTAGTAACGTCCCTAGTAGATCAAACAGTGCTTCTCGCCGTGGTCTGTCATGGAAATCTAAAAGGAAGAGAATGTGTGTTTGGTCAATGGAATTGGCACACAGAGCAGGCTTCTGGGGCATCTGGACATCGTTCATACTGTAACCTTTTATTTGTTCACTTAGAAATGAACCATCAGGGAAGCTTCTCCGTTTGGGAGATATTTGCAAAACAAGTTCTTTCAGGTTGGGTTTGGCTCCAGTCCCGTGTGAAGCAGTCACACTTCTTACTCAACTGATTTTGGATAAACCAGGAAAGCTTGGCTCCTCAAATTGTTTGATCTTTGTTACATTGCCTAGTTTTGCAGATTCTGACATCTGGAATGTAAATTAGAGCTACACATTGAATATTTCTGTTTCATGTTCATTATTGGTCTCCCCTGAAGATTGTTATTCGGAATTGGCTGCCAAGGACCTGCTATTGTAATTGACAGAGCTCTCATCCAGTTTTCTGGTTATTTTTCACTTTTCCTCAGTAGGCCAAGAAAAGACTGGTACACTTTTCAATTTTCATTAAAAACAGTAAGTCATCAGAGCTGTGTAACTTGATACTGGTCTGAGAAGTTTATAAACGTTTGTTAGATGAGCCATTCTAGACTCTTCTAGAACATTTCTGTGTAAAAATTTATTTACACTCTAGGAATTTTGGAGAATTAACATTTTGAACCCCAGACACATCATGTGATGCATCTTGTTTCACTTAATTCTGTAAAGTTTAATCAACAAATACTAGACATACAACTCCAGATGCTACTGGGAAGGCAAAGAAATAAAAAGAATAAGTTCTACTTTTGACTAATTGTATTAGTGTGCTAGAGCTGCAGTAACAAAATGCCACAAACTGGGTAGCTTAACCAACAGAGATATATTTTCTCTCGGTTCTGGAGGCTAAGAGTCTGAGGTTAAGCTGTGAGTAGGTTTGGTTTCTTCTAAGTCTCCCTCTGTGGCTTGCAGATGGCCGTCTTCTCACTCTGTCCTCACATGGTCTTTCCTCTGTGTGCGCACTTCTCTGGTGTCTCCCTGTGTGTTCTAGTCTCTTCCTCTTTTAAGGACCCCAGTCATATTGGAATAGGGCCTATCCTCTGAACTACATTTTAACTTAATTATTTCTTTACAGCTCCCATCTCCAAATATAGTTACACTAGAGGCCTGGTGCATGACATTCATGCACTGGAGCAGGGGATCCCCATAGCCCGGCCTGTGCCCTCTCGCAGTCCGGGACCCCTCGGGGAACGTCTGACTGCTGTGGGGAGCGGGCCTACACCGGCAGAGTTGGACATCCCCCAAGGGGTCCTTAGTGCTGCCGCGGAGGCAGGAGAGGCTCCCCGCCACCGCTGCTACACTCGTCAGCTTCTGGCTCAGTGGTGCTCCCCCTGTGGGAGCACACTGACCACCAGGGGACAGCTTCTGCATTGAGCATCTGCCCCCTGATGGTCAGCGCACATCATAGCCACTGGTCATTCTGCTGTTTGGTCAGTTTGCATATTAGGGTTTTATTATATAGGATTCTGAGGTACTGGGGGTTAGGCAGCAGCACATGAATTGTTTTTTTGGGGGGGAGACACAATTTAGCCTAGAAGTACATACTGGTGGTGAAGGAGAAGCTACATACTTAATGACTGTTATACACAGAATCAGCCAAATGTAGGAGCAAATTTCTAGAAGAGAGTGCTCCCATCTCTTTTGAAGAACTCGGAAACTTTTATGGATAAAATGGTTTTGAGATGAATATTGACAAACAGATTTCAAAGAATGAACTATTAAATTGAATTATGTGAAATTGCAATTTTAAAAATCAAAACAGTCAAATATCAGCAATTTCATGGGGACATACTAAAGAGTGGCATAACAATATATTTCTGTTCATACTCCCAGTACAGGGGAAGAGTGGGCAGATTTCCTATAAAAAGCCAAATAGTAACTGTTTTTGGCTCTGTGTAGTCTCTTTCACAACTACTCAACTCTGCTATTGCAGTAAAAGAGCGTACAAAGACAGCATGCAAACCGTTGTGTGCCTGCGTTCCAATAAAACTTTATTTACAAAAACAGGCAGTAGACAAAAGTAGTCAGTGGAAGAATCAAGGCAGTGACTCAGATCCCCAGACTTCTCAACTCATGACCTTTCCTCTGTGCCATATTAATTTTATTTCCCAGGAACTAACAACTTTCTAAGTAAATATTAGGAAGGCTTTTTTATTTTAATTTTAAAAAGTCTATTTGGGGAAATAAAATCTTCTAAAACTCTACCCCTTAATTTCCACCAAAAGAACACAGCAGGCCAGATTTGGCTCTGAGGCATAATTCGCTTAACCTTATGTGGAGGAAACTTGAACTTTCCTAAACTTCTATTTGCTGAAACATGTCTTCCCTGATCCTCTCACACCCTGCGCCCGGCAAGGAGCTCCTCTCCTGTGACATGCTGACCCCTCTGCTCCAAAGCAGAGCCTTCCAAATACCCAGAGACCAGAGAGAAAATACCTTGGCTCCCACTCAACGTTGTCATGTGGTAACAGACCACAAACCTAAGCCGCTTCCGCCTTGTTGTTTCACTCTTGGCACTTGCGTGTTTTGCTTCTATTTTATTGGCACTTTAGTGGAAAGGCGAACACACACACACACACACACACACACACACACACACACAACACAACCTTGTGGCCTCCTTTCACCCAGTGAAGGAAAACAGCAACCTCCTCTCTTCCATGACCTCTTTGGTTTCCCTGCAACGGGAAGGGCTCCTTCACAGTATCAGCTCCTTCCCAATGACTGAGAATTTCCAGCAAACACAGACAATCCACTGAGGGGGAGGATGTGCTGAGGTACACAAACACTCCTGTCTTCCTCAGGGAGGAAAAGGACAAGAACACATCCTCCTGGAGAAGACACAGCCGTGCCAGGGGGCCACCTTTCTGTTAGCTCTTCCCAAGTATTCACAGAGTCTTACTAGGCCTGGAGCTCATGGTGACCCATCAGGGCAGGACCCCTTTTCTTGAGAGCTTTCATCCAAAGGGGAGAAGACAGAAAATAAACAAGCAGCAACACATATAAATCATATAATTTCAAATAATAATTATCACTTACAAAGAAAATAAAACAGGGTAATGGGATGCAGATTGCGGGTAGCTATTTGAGAGCTGGTGAAGGGATTTGAAGAGAGAAGGGGCTGGCTATGCGATGAGATGCCTCTGGGTGTTACAGGCAAGAGTGAGGCAAAGGCTCTGAGGTGGGGAGATGCCTGGTAAGGTCATGGAACAGCCAGGCCAGTGTGGCTGGCATGGAATGAACTGGAGGAGGAAGATTAGAGAATGAGGTTGGAAATCCACTATGAGACAGTGAGGCCCCAGGACATACTAAAGAGTGTAAGACACTGTCCCAGATGCAAATAGCCTCAGACTGCTGCACTCTTTAAAGTTCTCGTGTCTTCTTAACCTCATGATTTCCTCTCCTCTACTAACAAGTTGTCTTAGCTTCTACCCATTCTTTCAATGTCCTGTTTCCAATCTCTGAATGAGAAACTTATAATAATCAATCTTATTAAAACTTCATGTACAAGATCAAATTGGACTGCAAATGAGGATGTGGAAAACTCTTCTATGATATTGTTCATGGGGTGTCTTGTAGCCTTTTAAAAGCTCCCATGCCTTTTGCAGACTGAACTCAGCTGGGTTATTGCTGGTTAAGGCTGTTGCATGTGGCTTCTGGATGAAAGAGGAGATGCTATAGGAACACTGTCTCCTTGCTTTATAATTATAACTCCCACACTCCTATATCTTTAGAAAGAAATCGAGTAGATTTCTAAAGGACAGTACCTGCCCCTTGCAGCAGTTGTGGCTTCCTAGGATTCCAAATATGCAGGAAAGACGTTGGTGGCTGGTGGAAGGATATAATGTCAACTTTGCCTTCCTCCTTCCTGCTTCTCATTAGGTTCATATGAGAATTAGTGGTAAAAATATCTTTGCTCCCTACTTCTCTGCTATTGCAGTAGCAAGTAAAATCACTGCTTTCCTATCTTTATGAAAGAAGTAGCATTTGGACAGGGAAGGTTTTCAATCAGGACAATGAGGGTGTTGAAGGTCAAGGCATACAGCCCCTAGTCAGAGCCTGACCATCTTTTGGTGTCAGCTCCCTCTCTTTTCTCCTCCATATTCTTGTTCTATGATATTATAACATGACATGCAATGGGCCGAACTTGTCAATGCTGTTTTTTCCTCCACAAACCCAGTTTTTCAAGTTCTATTTTCAGTAACTTTATTTTTAGGGGGAGCATTGAAGACCAGAATACTGTTTGGCAGCACCAATGTTGATTTTACCATCAGGTGTAGGAGACAGCCACCGTGAGTGACCTCAGAGACACACTATAACCCGGCTGCATCCTCCTTAAACCCTTCACTGAAATTCCATCACAACAGCTACAATACTTTGACTAATTTTTTTTCTTTTCCATCAAAATGTAAATGCCCAGAGGAAAGGTAATATCTTAAACTCTCTGTAAACCATCCCTTAGGGGAAGTTACTTTACTGACATTAGGATTTTATAGGAGGAAGAGCGGCCAGTGTGAGAACAGTGGGATGCCTGAAGCTCAGGAAGTTGGGTTGAGGTTGGGAATAGCTTTTGGTGGAGGTGAAGGGAATATTTGAAGGAGAAGACTCAAAAAGAAAGGCAAGAAACACCAATACAAACTGGGCTGACTTCACAATCACTGAGAGCTCTGGCCTCAGGAAATGTCGCTGGGCTAACTGTTTCCTTCCTTGGTTCACGAATCCTTGTGTCTTCGGTTTGTATTGGTTTTCATCTCTCTGTCCAAGGCACCGTGTCATAGCCACGCACTTTTACCTCTGTGGGGTATGATTTGCTAGGATTTCTGGATCCAAGTGTCTAAATCATCTCAAGACTTGGTTCATTTCTTCTATTATTTGGCTCTCCTTCGATGCATCTTATAAATAAAAGTGATCCCAAAGCTGCATGACCATTTTCTCTTACTACTCTCCCCTCCTCCATTCAGGTAATCCCTTTCCAAGTCACAAAGCCCTTCCCTGCCTTTCATCCATCTCCCTTTTCTTGAGTCAGTTTTTTATCTTGCACCTTGTGTCACCCATATTCAATGGCTCTTCTCATTGCCTATTATTCCTGGCTGTGGAATCTTGTCAAATCTTATTTAAAATCAAAGCCCTCTTTATACAGCCACTAAATCTCCTTCATTTCATGACAGGGATATCTTCAAGGACTTCCATCCGATTAGTAAAACATGACCTCCTCTGCCTGGGCCCCTGCAGCCTTCCTTCAATAAAGTGGGCTTCTGCAGGTGTTCTCCTGCCACAACTTTTAAGACCGTTTCCAAGAAATCCTCAGCTGCGCCCCTGCTATCCCTAAACAAACCAGATGTTACCCATGTTGCTCTCCTATCTCTCTGCTTGTCTTAAGAGGGATCTTAAAAGAAATATGAAGGATAGATCTGGCTATTTTCAAATCCTTGGGAATTACTAAACCAAAATGAATTTTAGTTACTGCCTCTTTACCTTCTCTGCTCTCCCCATGATTGCAATATTTTTTTTAAAATAAAAAAGGTAAAATGAATAGCCATGTGTTTCTACTGCTTTATATGATGCACTTATATTGTGTCATATATTTTTAAAACTTGTCTCTAGGACAGTTATCCTCAAATGTAAATTTTGGACTTGAGGCAGCTTAATATATAACATTCCTCTCAATACATAACATAACTCAGTTCAGGACTAATGGAGAGGTGAGCATAGGTACATGAAGAATAAACTATCACCCATACCACTTTGAATAAGTGGATTTTCTATATTAGGTAATACTTTTCCACTCAGTCTCTGGAACAGTTGAGTAATCACAGCTTCCTCCCTCAAAGTAGAGGCTACCCCACAGAGTCAAATGCACTCTTGATAGGCAGATAGATCCCAGAGGGAGGAGGCAGATGCAGGGTCTGAGCCAAGCACATCCGTTTTACTTTTCCTAGTTCATCACTCAGGAACACCATTCCTCCTTAAAGGGTAGAATGTGTAAGGCATGGGGGGAAGGACCAAGAAAAGAGTCTTCTATATGGAGTTCAAATAGTGGCAAATAGGATCTCTAGTAATATTATGTCGAATAAGAACAGGTTGTTTGTTTTAAAATGCAGATTCTTCCAGGCCCAATATGATTTAAGATCTGGGATAGAGCCAGAAATATCCAAAGATATGAAAGAACCCCAATAATTCTATTACAGGAGGTTAATGAACTGCACATTGAGGAACATTGCACTGGAGTCTTCTAAGATGTTCTCCAAAAAAAGGGGATTACATAGTCAAATGTTTTGGAAACATGGATTTAAAAAAAGTAAGCACAATTATTTCTCAATTTATAGTATTATAAGTGTTTGAGAGGAGGATATTCAGTATTTTCCAATTTTTGTTCAGAATATCTATTGTCATTGGAGGGATACTACTGCAGTGACACAATCTGAAAGGTGCTGAGTTGAATGTGTATAATGAGAAGTTTAATGATAATCTGTACTGGTTAGAACACACCTGAAGTTCAGTTTGAGGTGTTATTACACTTTAAGGGAGTTGCTGTAAACATGGAGTGTGTTGAAAGAAGAGTGAATAGGATTTTTAGGGTTTTGCTAATCGTATCACCCGAACAATGGTTGAAAAAGACTTAAAGAGATGCCTTGGCTTAAGTGATAGCTCAAACATGCACATCTAGACTCACTCCCTGTCAAAACCCCACCAAAGCCATGGGGAAGAGATTCAAGAACTGGGAAATAAAGAGAGAAGAAAACAGCCAGAATTAGCAGCTAGAAACCATACAGACCAAGAGTAAATGAGTTAGAAAAACCAAAAAGCTGAATGCAAAGCCAGAGTGGAGAAAGCTGGGAATAACATGTTGCCCATCACAGATTCAGAATGTTTAAGAGGGGCAGCTTCAGCTTCCCTGGTAACTGGGAATAGTAGTAGAAATGCAAATAAATAGGGTTGGGTAAAAACTGTTGGCAAGGAAGTCAGATCTCTATATCTTCCAAAATTTATGCCACTGGGTAAGTGACCCTCCCCAACCCCAGAGAGGATTATAGGTGTATTCTCTGAATCAGGTAAAACAGATGAACTATGGATTGGATATTGATGGGATGATGCTGATATAGTTGACGATAGAGTATCCTACTGAAAACAAGGAGATAATCAAACTCTATACATATTAAATAACGGATGCCAACTTCCCCCAACCCTTTCTTCCTCCAGTTCCAACAAGTCTAGAATATGAATGCCTCAAACAGGAAATTCAAAGAATATATGTTAAGGAATCTGATTATCCCAAAACGAAGCGCCAAAACCAAGTCTTCTTCACAAAACAGGCAACCAGATCACCCTACAGTGGATCCAAGTAAACAAACCCCAATACAAATGGCTATAAGATTTCCAGTCCCACATGCAATTCTAGAACCTTGACACTCCCCGTTAAGAGGCAGTATCTATTTCTCCTCTTCTTGAGACTGTGTTGGATTTTGAACTGCTTTAATAAGTGGGAGGTGTTGCATGATATTTTTTTAGGGTAGGTCATAAAAGGTGATATGGCTCCGGCCTAGTCGCCTCTCTCTCTGGATTCTTGCTCTTAAAACCTTGCCTTCATGCTGTGAAGACACTCATGCTAGTCTACGTAAGAAACCCACTAAAGTGAAATTGAGGGTCTCAACCAGAAGCTACTAGCATCAACCACAGGCCTGTGAGGCATAAATGCCAGACCCAGCCTTGGAACCTTTTAGCCGTGGCCTCTGACAGTGTGAAGTGGGAAGGTCACCTTCACTCTGCTCTGTCCAAATTCCTGACCCACAGAATCCATGAACATTGTAAATGGTTGTTTTCGACTACTCTGCTTTAGAATAATGTGTTATAAAGTATTTAGTAACTGGAATAAACATTAGTTAAACATTGAAAGAGTTAAACTTACGATAGTTATTTGGGAAGTCATCTCCCGTAAACATTGCAAGATCCTTGGGGGAAGAAATGTACCATTGGAGTGTAGAAGACTTGTGTCGGTGTGTATATGAGGAGCCAGGAGATCAGACTATGGGGGAAGGTAAATGGGTACAGTACTCCGTATCATCCATAATTCTCTTAAAAGCTTTTCTGGAATTTTAACCATTTGCTTTTTTCTTTGATTAAAAAATACATCGAGGATGAGACATGAACTCATTACGAGAATAATAAGTTTCAGGATTTTGTAAAATGAAGAGAAAATTTTGAATAGGCTGAATAGGAATTCAAAGACGACTTATAATACGTTCCAGAGCTCAGCGAATTTTTTCAGATTGCCTGCTGTTTAGGATTATATTCATCACCACTGCATTCAGTTACAGGTGGGGACATTATTTTGGAAACCTCTCCTTGTATTGTCTTTGTAACCTAGATCTATTGCCCATGACATTTTAGCTATTTAATAACTCTACTGTTCCAACAAAGGCCCCTGAGGAGTGCTTCAGCCGCCCAGTGTCCACCAACCTCAGCTCTCCATAGGAGCCATGAAAACCACAGGTGTGAGAAATCTGAGGCTTCCTTCTCTGAGGGGCCTCTCTTCAGTCAGTTCTGTTTTTGTCTTAAAATGGACCTTAAACTCTATGGAGTAGTTAATCTTAGAAATACAGAAATGGAAGATTAACCCCTGAAGATTAAGCGATTGTCTAAACATGTTAATTCCATGCGCTTGTTAATTTATTGCCTTCTGTCCTCATGATGAATGACAATCTTCCCTTCAACCTTCAATCCAGTTATTTCCATCACATGAGAACAAAAATTTCCTTTCGAGTAAGGAAAGTACATATCTTTCCTCCAGTGAACAACAGAGAGGCAAAACCATGCTTGTGCTGCTTTAAAAACGTGCGAAAGAGACTCTGAAGTTCCATGACTGTTCCCTCTGGCGTGACATTTTTCATTTGAAAGAATATTGTTTCCAGCTTGCGCCTATTGTAAAAGTCGGGTCCCAATATTTATAGAAATTTTAAAAATCTTTATCAGCCTTTCTCCTCCCAAAGAGATTTAAGGTTATTGAATCACTGGCAAGCCCTGTCGATTTTAGAGGTACTTGTTTTTTGCTAGGCAAAGTTACTTACACATGGAATTGGACTTCAAAAAGTTCACAGTTGAAGGGGGAGGTAAGCCATATGTAAACACTATTAAAATGCAAGGAAGAAAGTGAGATGGATCATCTGAAAGGTGGAAACATACTGGGTGAGAGTTAAGAAGAGGGAGAGGAATGTTGTGGTTGGTGGTGAGAAAGTCAGGATGGTGGGATAAGGGGAAGAGGTGTCAGAGAAAAGTGGGTTCCTGACAGGGTAGTTGTGAAGAACTCACTAAAGATGTGTTCAAGTGAGCAATGAAGGTTCAATTGGGCTGGACCATCCAAACTAGACAAACATCAGGATCAGCAAGGTCCTGCCGAAAGGGCAGATTCCTATACCCCACATCAGACTTAAAGATGCAGCCTCCATAGGAGCCAGCCTGGGCATCTGTGTTCTTAACAGGATCCTCTTAAGACTCTGATTATATCTGGACTTGGGAATCTCTAGGATGACGTGCAGGGTTCACACAGGGAATGTTGAAGACGAAGTAGTGAAGGTTGTGTGGTGCCAAATCCCCAAGGGCATTGACTTCCAGAATGGATATGAAGTTTATTCTTTAATTAGTGGGGTGCTGGGGGAGACCCCTGAGGAATACAGTAACAGATCAGAGTGGTGCTTTGAGAATAGAGACCTGCTGGTGTGTGCAGGATGGACTGGGAAGAAGACCACAGAAAAGGAAGATAATTAGGTGCTACCTGTAATTTCTCAGGAGAAAGTAATTAAAGCATGAGCTTTAGGACCAGCCACAGCCGGGCTGCAGAGGAAAACTTGGGGGTGGCTTCTAATCTCATTCACTCTCACCATTTCTTGAGCTTTTGAGATGTCTCTGTGATCTTGTCTCCCATTGAAGATACTCTCAGTAAACCCCTACGTACTCCTGACCCAACTTCTTCCTTTTTGGTTAAAATACCTGGTGCTTACATGTATGGGATGGTATTCGCTGGCATTATTTTAAGTAAAACATATGTTCAGGACACTGAGTCCTCTGCACAGCAAGATGCAACTGATTCTTTACCCAAACGAGATGAGTCAAGGAAGGGTGGAAGCCGTCGCATTCATTGTATCCAGCCAGCACATTGCATAAGAGTGGGCATATAGTAAATCACTTTAAAAATCTTGATTACTGATTTGAGCTCCAATTCCAGTTTCTGGAACTTATGATTCTGTCCCTTGATTCTTTTGAGAAGTCAGGGTGTGCTTTCCTGATATGCTTCCTGCCTGATAATCTTTCTCTGTGCTCTCTCCTAATACAGCCTATTCTCATAGTCTTAATGGGCCCTGATGACCCTCCAGGTCTCACAGGAGTCCCTTAGAGGAGTCGTAAGGAGCCTGGTGACTCCTCATTGGAATTAGCTTGCCTTTGAACACATTGCACCTATTAAGAAAAAGGCGCAGCCCGGCCGGCGTGGCTCTGTGGTTGAGCATTGACCTTTGAACCAGGAGGTCACGGTTCAATTCCCAGTTGGTCGGGGCACATGCCTGGCTTGCAGGCTCGATCCCCAGTAAGGGGCATGCAGGAGGCAGCCGATCAATGATTCTCTCTTATCACGGGTGTTTCTATCTCTCTCTCCTTCTTCCTTCCTCTCTGAAATCAATAAAAAATTATATTTTTTAAAAGAAAAAATGTGCAGTGGTTGACATGTTATTGGCCATGCATATGAATCCTTGCAGCAGTTAGCAACAGGTATTTTTAGCTCCTCTATATAAAGGATCAGAATTAAATAAATAAACAAACAAAAAAGAAAATGCTGAGGAAACTTCAGAGGAAAAACATTATCTCTCTAAAAATGTATTGGCTTACTAATTTCAGTTTAAACTTAACCAAAAATATTGTTTTTCAAAAAATAAACTGCTAAATAATCATGAGAATAACTCAAAATTGCCTGCTTTGATCTGTACGATGCCTGTTAGAGGCTGGACTATGTTTCCCCCAAAATTCATACGGTAGATCCTAGCCCCAGAACCTCAGACTATGACTGGTTTTGGAGATAGGGTCTTTAAAGAGATGATTAAGTTAAAATGAGGCTGTTAGGGTGTCCCTAATCCAATCTGACTGGCATCCTTCTATGAAGAGGGTATTTGGAGAGATAGAGAAACATCAGGGATGCATGGAGAGAGAGGAATGACCATGTGAGGACAGAGCAAGGAGGTGGCCATCTGCAAGCCAAGGAGAGAGACCTCAGGAGAAACCAAACCCCAAACCTGCCGACACCTTGATCTTGGACTTCTAACCTCCAGAACCAGGAGAAAGTAAACTTTCTCAGGCTGTTTAAATCCCCGTCTGTGGTACTTGGATATGGTAGCCCTGGTAGACTAGTCCAGTGCCCCCATGCCAAGCGGGGAGCTCAGGGGTCAGGAGGGTCTCATGCCAATGGGAGGCCCACCGTCTGCAGCAAAGAACCTCACTGGTGGTAAGAGATTGAAAAGACCATGGCTGTTCTCTTCTCTGTGTCTCATACTGACCAAGGCCTCTTTTTCCTCCATATTTAAAAATATTCCTTGCATGTAATTGTTATGTGTATCCAATTTTACTGTAATTGGGGGGCAACATGGGTGGTTAATATTGCAGTACTTAATAGTCTTTCACCCCTTGACACAAAGCATTTCCTTCTGGGTGTTATTTCCTGATTAAATCCCCCGCCCTCTGCTTCCATTTTCTCTGCAGCTCCTCCTACCCTCTGCTCTGTTCTCATCTACCCTCAACTTTCTCCTCTACTATTCAGAGTAGTTTAGCTCTCTCTTTGATTTCCTGTCTGCAACAGGCTCTATCTTTTTTAAAAACTAAAGCAGCTTATCAATATATTTACCTCAAAAAGGAACTATGGAACATCCCCTAGGAGGCAAAATAGGTGCATTTTCTTGTGTTTCTTGTTGTTGTACTTTAGATGATAAACAGAGACCGAAAGACACTAATCATAATGATTCGGTTTGGTGAATTTTGAGAATTGCATACGCTCACAAAATCACCACCTCAAACAAAAGGTCCAGTCATTCATCGCCCAGAAAGTCCCTTCATGTCCCTTTCTAGTTAATTCACAGCTTTCCTCACAGACCACCTGATTTCCATCAGCACAGATTGATTTTGTCCAAGATCAAACTTCACATAAATGGAATCAAACAGTGTGTGCTCTTTTGTGTTGGAATCTTTTCGTTTAACAGGCTTTTGAGATTCATTAACGTCATTGCATATACCAGCAGTTCATCCATTTTCATTGCTGAGTAGGATTCCGTTCTGTAAATACAGCACTATTTGTTTCTCTGTTCTCCTATAGATGAACATTTGGGTTGTTTCCAATATGTAGCTATTAGAAATAGGGCTGCTACGAATTCTATGAGGTACATGTCCTTTGGTGGACATACGATTTTCTGTTGTGATTTTTAAAAAAATATATTTTATTGATTTTTTACAGAGAGGAAGGGAGAGGGATAGAGAGTTAGGAACATTGATGAGAGAGAAGCATTGATCAGCTGCCTCCTGCACACTCCCCACTGGGGATGTGCTTGCAACCAAGGTACATGCCCTTGACCAGAATCAAACCTGGGACCCTTCCATCCCCAGGCCGACGCTCTATCCACTGAGCCAAACTGGCTCGGGCTGTTGTGATTTTTTAAGTATGCAGTATTTTTTTCTCTACTACTCCCAAATAAGTAAACTTCCCTAAGCTATCATCAAAATCTACACTTCATACCACATGTTGATTCTCAGGACAAGGTAACAAAGGCATGAATTCAGAGTGAACTCTGACCCAGAGATCTTCCTAAGAAGATCTATAAACCTGTGATACCTATTTCTGAGACTGTTTCCACAGGCTCTGATCTTCCCTGAATGCTATCTCTATAGATCTGGCTTTCCTGACAGTTACTGCTATCCAAGTTGTCATTATCTGAACTCTTGCTATCTAAACTCAGGGATTTGGATACTATTTTTGAGATGGTTTGGCATCTCTCAGGATCTCAACTCTCATTCCTGTCTATCTGAGACCCAAGCACAGTCAGATTTGAATACTGTGTTTCACAAGCCGCCATTTAAAATTTCCGGACCTGCCTGGCTAGTGTGGCTCAGTGGTTGAGTGTTGACCTATGAACCAGGAGGTAACAGTTCAATTCCTGGTTAGGGCACATGCCCGGGTTGTGGGCTCCATCCCCAGCATGGGGCATACAGGAGGCAGCCGATCAATGATTCTCTCTCACCATTGATGTTTCTATCTCTCCCTCCCTCTCCTTTCCTCTCTGAAATCAATAAAAATGTATTTCAAAAAATAATAAAATAAATAAAATAAAATTTCTGGACCTAAATGGAACTTCCCAAAGTTCTGGGCTTCTGTTTTGGACCACGCTTGCTTAAGTTCTGCCCATCATCTCCCTATGCAGAAGCAGCCTAGCTATTCTGTCATCAGAAAGCTCTGTTGTTGAACTGTACAAGGTCGAGTAAGTTATTTTGCTTTTCTGACCCTTGTTTTCTCTGTTCTATGATGAAATTGTCACTGTGTCCTAGTGTTATGAGGAATGCGTGTGCTAGATTATATGGCAAAACTCCAGGGGACTCGGGACTCTGGGTGGGCCGAGTTCTGGTTTCTTGTGAGTGTCTGTTTGCCCTGTAGACCCACCCTCTCCCCCTCTGCCCCGCTTCACCCCATCTCAGAAGTTGACCTCTCCAGACTGCATTGCCCAAGCTACCTCCCTTGACCTCTGGCTTCTGGTTGGTTTCAGCCAGTGGGAGGCACTGGCAAGGGCTTGGAGGCAGGGAGGAAAGGGAAGTTTGGGTTCTTATTCCTTTGGAGTCCTCCTCCACACTCCACACTAGCTGTGGTCTCACAGTGGCATTGCATTCCCCACCCAGCTCCTGGCAGGTGACCCCTCTCTCATGGCTATGCCTATGGCTGGGTCCCTTCTGGTTTCAAAGCTGTAAGGGCTCCCTACTACATGTAATCCCTGAGAGCTCCCATTCTCGGTTGCTTTCTTTCACTCTACTCATGCCTTTGTATGTAGTCCCTTTGTTAAAATCTCTCGAGTGACCCCTCTAAGTGTGCCATCTGTTTAATACCAGGGCCTGGCTTGTGCCCTCCCCCAGGCCCGCAGGTGGTGGCGTGGCTCCTGATGTACTTTGCTAGCTTCAGAGACTGTATCTCGCTGCAGCAGGAGCAGGTCTCAGCCAGAAGAATCCGCATTTGGAGCTGGCTCTGGGCGGGCTTCAACCGTTTATGTGCTGAAAATAAGGAGAATGTCGTTCTCTAAGAGGGATTTTTTTTTTTAACTTTTGGCCAAACACCTCTTCCCCCTCCCCCCTGAAACACACACATACACCCCTTAAAAAAAGAAAATGAAGAAGACCCTCTGGCTTGCATTTATGAGGGAGTTAAGCACGCAGTTCGCCTTTCAAAGCTCTTCACATGGAAAGGAAACCGGCCTTGACATTTACACAGTCCAGGAGAATTCCAGATAGAATTTGGACAGATTGGGAAGTTACCATCTTGGAGTGCGTGGGGAAAACAATCCTGGTGGGAAGATGTGGTGACATATATGAGACAATCCATAGATGTCAGGAATGTGCCGCTCTGCATGTGCCTCTCGGCTCCGCGACCCAATGGGATTGCCAAAAATATGCATATGTTCTTGATGATATCACATGAGAAGGCCATCCAATTAAAGCACTCCGCAATAAATGCGAGGAGGATAATTCCCGAGTATATTTATGATTGCTTAATGTCAACAAAGGGGTCTTTTAAACACAGCACATTCCTTACCCTGCACTCCCGATCATGCTAAACACATCCAAATGCACGAACTATAAAAGACGGAAGACGCGGGGCCGGCACCGGGCTCTTTGGTTTCTGCATCTGGCCAGCGTCCACTGGGAGAAATGTAAGTCAGAGTTTACCACATGGATTACAAATGTGCTGAATTGCAAGAATGATTATTAAATGAAAATATCCATAGCACCTGCAGCTTGTCCCGGAAAATTCCCCCAGGGTATTGTGGGTGCTTTTTACATTTTTTTTTTTTTTGAGGGAAAGAAGTAAGACAGGGTGAGATGCAAATGGCAACTCCAGCTGCTTATGGTAGCAACTCCATTAATGTTCCTGAAGGGTCTAGGGAGTCAATTCAATCAGTCTGCGCGGCTTCCATTCCCAGCACAAGTGGGGCGAGGGAGGGGCGGGGGCATTTCATTAGCCTGTTTCCTTTGAGGTTCCGATGATCAAGAAAATGAAAATAATAGGAATGTAAATAAATGGCAAGTGCCTTGAAAACGAAGCCCATCAGGGCCGGGGAAGCATGAGGCCGACCCCATCGCGCTGGCCCAGCGGTAGTGTTTACTCTGCTAGAAGGTCAGGGCATCTTCTGGAAACAGAAACGGAGCAGCTCTGTGGACCGTGTTGATTTAATACATGATTGTATATAGAGAGAGAACACTCTGCACATATGTAATATTTGGCCGGGTTTCAATTAGCTTCTGTGTGTGTGTGTGTGTGTGTGTGCACATGCACCTGAAAACAGACAAAACAAAAAGTTAGAAGTTCAACAAAGTGGTTAATTTCTGGAATTTGCACTCCCTAGAGTCAGTGACCACCCAACCCCTGGAAGGCCCTGGGCAAGTAGCTTGATCTCTCTGAGCCTTCATTCCCTCAAGTAGAAAATAGGGCTGGTGGTTCAAGTCCTACCCAGGTCACAGGTGGATATAAGGACCAAACAGGTCATTCGTGTCAAAGATAGTAAATTGCTAACTAAATATTGGTGGTTATTATTAAAGCGAATTTCCTGCTGGTAAACTCTCACATATGACTCTAATTCTATCAAATGGATCAGCCATAAACATGCCTCACGCATACCTGGAAATTGTAATCTGGCCAGAACATTTTCAATGTAAGTAACTGCTTTGGGGTTAGCTACTAGGAAAAAGAACGCATACATTTAAGTCTCTTTTTAGGGTTTGACAATCAAAGGTACATTGACGTAGTATGTGCTTGTAATTTTTTATTGCTGTTGTTTTTGTTAATCCTCACCCGAGGATATTTTTCCATTGATTTTTAGAGAGAGGGGAAAGGAGGAGGAGAGACACAGAGAGAGAAATCTTGATTAGTTGTCTCCTGCACGCGCCCCCCCCCCCCCCCCGCCCCACAATCACAGCCAGAGATTGAGCCTGCAACTGAGGTACATGCCCTTGGCCGAAAACAAACCTGTGGCCCTTCAGTCCATGGGCCAATGCTCTATCCACTGAGCTAAACTGGCTAGGGCCATAACTTTTTTTAATGGAGCTTTCACAGCATGAATATGACAGATATCTTAAAAGAGTTTAAAATATAGGTGTTTGTACCCCTTTTCTACCTGCCCCCCTTCCCACCTGCTGCCAGTAAGTGCAAACTTCTAGAGGAGAGTTCTGTGGTGTCTCCTGGGCCCTGGGGCTTGTGGTGCTGATCTGGGTAAGTGGTGAAAAGAGAACTGAAATGAGCCTAAGAAAAGTTGAATTAACTTACTTTCTAGAAGGGCCGGAGGAAAAGCAGTGATCTGGAGATGTTGGAAAAAGGCAGAAAAAAGTGAGAGCCACCAGAGTGGAGTTTTTGGATCATTTTAGGCAGTTTTGAGCTAGTGAAAAAAGAGATTTGGTTAAGACTTCATTGCTGTCTTTGACATCAGTCTTAGCA
The DNA here is from genome assembly GCF_963259705.1 of Myotis daubentonii. NCBI lineage: Eukaryota > Metazoa > Chordata > Mammalia > Chiroptera > Vespertilionidae > Myotis > Myotis daubentonii. Next base: position 73,411,735 of record NC_081851.1, read on the forward strand.
AGATCTTTTCGGATATGTCTCCTCAGGCAAGGGAAACCAAGGAAAAAATAAACAAATGAGGCAACATCAAACTAAAAGGCTTTTGCACAGTGAAGAAACCATCAACAAAAAAGACAACCCATTGAATGGGAGAAGATATTTGCCAATGCTACTTCCAAAAAAGGGTTAATATTCAAAATTTATAAGGGACTCATACAACTTAACACCAAAAAACATCTAATTAACAAATGGGCAAAGGACCTGAATAGATATTTCTCCAAAGAAGATATACAGATGGCCAACAGACATAGAAAGATGCTCAACATCACTAATCATCAGGGAAATGCAAACAAAAACCACCATGAGGTATGACTTCACACCTGTCAGAATGACTATCATTAAAAAAATCAACAAAAAACAAGTGTTGGTGAGGATTTGGCGAAAATAGAACCCCTGTACACTGTGGGTGGGTTTGCAAGTTGATGCAGCCACTATGAAAAACAGTATGGCAGTATGGCGATTCCTCAAAAAATTAAAAATAGGGCTGTTATATCCCCAGCAATTCCTCTCCTGGGTGTTTTTCCAAAGAAAACAACAACACTAATTCAAAAACATACATGCACTCCTATGTTCATTGCAGCATTACTTACAGTAGCCAAGATATGGAAGCAACCTAGATGTCCAACCTGGGATGAATGGATAATATATATATATATATCCCACTATATATATATATATGCATATATATATATATCCCACGTTCAAAGGCTATTAAATCGCATTGTTTATCCATATCTTCAGAAAAAAAATCACTTCTACTGTCGTGGTATCAACCTGCTTCCCTATTTATAATGGTCTGGCCCTCTAGCAACTTCAGCGCGAAATTATAGCTAATTTGCCTACAAACGTCAGGTGGTCATAATAATCTGGCCACTCAGTGTATATACCAATATATATACCAATGGAATCACTCAGCTATAAAAAGGAATGAAATATTTCTATTCGCAATAATATTAATGGGCCTAGAAGGTATTTTGCTAAGTGAAATAAATCAGACAGAGGAAAACAAATATGGTATGATTACACTTATATATGGAATCTAACAACAACCACCCAAAATGAATAATCAAAACAAAACAGAAAAAGACCCATAAATATAGAGAATAAGGTGATGGTTGCCACATGGGAGGGGGGTGGAGAAAATAAAATGATTCACTGAGAGAGAGAGAGAGAGAGAAAGAGAGAGAGAGAACTAGTTATAAGGGCATGTGGAGCTTGAAGGAGAGGACAAATTCTAAATTTCTAGAATGTCTTCTGTAACCTTAGTGAAGTAGCGGGCGAGTCAGCTGCTAAGACTCAGGTAGGAGACTCCAGCTGGCCTTTTGTCCCCTCCAGAGTCATTACCTTGCTGTACAATGAAGAGGGTGAGCTGGATAAAAAAATTTTTAATGTTTACTTTTTCATTTCAAATCACTTTTTTACTTAAATACCATTTTTATTTTAAATCACAGATTAACAACAACAAAACATTGTCATAGTATGATGAGTGAAATTCTGGGAAGATAATGGTTTAAAGCAAACTTTGAAGAATTTTTTTTCCTATATGTTGTGCATTTCCACTACCCTTTGCCATTTTCTCAGAATTCATAAAATAGTGTTTTGCCATTTTTCTTGAATGTCAGACTTTGATCTTTTCTGATTTGAATTGTACGTACGTTGAGCTGGAACACTAGGATGCTCAGCTTTATGTGGGTTCCATAAAGACAGTGAAAACGTGACCATCTGAAGAATCTTAATGTATATTTTGATGTTCAATAGCTAACAAGTTATATTTCCAGTTATGAAAAGATGGCATAATTTTCTAAGGACGATGTGATATAATATAGAAAAATCCCTAAGACCTATATGAATCTAACTGTATCTCTGTAGCAAAATGGAGAATGGCGGAAGGCTGAGAAAAAGCCCCAAACTCAGGCCTGTTGAGAAGTTTGTCATCACAGTGCAGACCTGCACAAGGAATCGGACCTTTTCCTACTGCCCAGCATCTTTCACTGTCTACAGTGAATCCTGGACCCTCAGTTTCTTCCAAGGGATGAGACTGTTGGGATCATCGACATATCTACTCATCTCCCCCTCATTTAAAATAGAAAGCACGAGGCCCAAAAGTGCTTTAAATGATCAACCCAAACTCTAATACTTGGCTAGGGGCTTCTGACCCCATAGTTCAGTATTCTTGGGACCACATCAAGCATCCCTGCAAAGTATCCTCACAAAGACCCACAAGCACAGGGTTCATCTCTAAGAGATGCACCGGAGAGGTGAGTGATGGAGAGGAAAGATCCCTGTCACATTCTGGAGCCAATTTCACGGAAATGCCTCTTGTTTCTCTGTCCCCCAGCGCCAAGGCAGCAGGCAACAAACAGCAAGGTGCTTTCCAGATGCAGAGCTGGGGGCAGGGGGTTTCCTGCTGGGAGGGCTGCCTCCACTTGTGAATCCATCTCTAGGAATGGCTATCCCTGTCTATCCTGCACAGGGCTGCAAAGCTGTGTTAATAATCTCCTCTGCCTTTAAACCGAATGACTGAGATTTCACCTGAAACATTCACATCTACTTAATATGCACACTCAGTGTTAGAGAGGAAGCAAGTTTAAGGCTCTAAAATAACTGCATCCGATAACACATTGGATTCCATTTTTCTTTTTACTTATAATACATTGACAAAGGCTGCAGGTAACATGAATGTAATGTTGCTAAGAAAATAAAACAAAACTCTAGTTTGAAATTCCTAGACTATATAAGGTCCCTTTCAAGTCTTCTTTCTATTCCTAAAAATTTGCATTCTAGATTTCGTGAGCAGAGCTTCACTTATGGGATTTAAAAGAAAAAGTACAAACATATTATATTTCCTAACTATAATCAAATGGGAAACATTATGTAAACCTGTAGCTCTTAGTTTAGTTCTTCTGCTTTAAATTTCAATCTTCTGTCTCTGAGGTATGTGCAAACCAAATGAGAACTGTGGGAAGAAAATGCATGGCTCTGTTCAAATTCCCAGTGTTTGAGTATTGGCAGCAATTAGAGATTGATAGGGTCACAGGAAATTGTGAAAAATCATTTTGTGTGGTTGCCTCTCCTCCTGCACCCCCTCCCTATCATGCATGCCTCTTTAATTATAAAAGGTCCTTGAAAATTTCCTCTGGCTTTTCAAGAGGACAGGATACTATGCCTGCCTTTAATGACCCAGCATAGCATCCAACAATACTCATAGAATAGTACATAAGTATTTTCCTTATGTCCAACCTAATTTCTAAATATAGACTCTGCTTCTGGCTATGATGCGGTAGCTTTGGCAGACTCAACCTCTTGTAAGAACAAGTAGAAGCTTGATTTTAGTGTCCAAAGGCATGAGGGAGCTAGAGATGCAGCAAGGACTTGAGGAGCCAGATCCTGGAAAGAAGGAAAGTTCAATGCTTTGAGCACCCTGATTTTTTACTCAACGCATTTGGAAATTTTTGGTGTAAGAAGTTAAGAAGTCAGTCAGAGAGCCACTTCTTCTGGGCAGAGAAGTGGTGGAACCTTAGAAAATATTAAGGACTCGAGAGCAAAGTGAAAGAATAAAGTGTCAGAAGCAGGATTGCATGTGAACATCAAGAAGATAAAAATCATGACTATGGAAGAAGTACACAGCTTTAACATAGGCCATGAAGACATTAAAATTGTTAAAGACTTTGCTTACCTGGCTTCCACCATTAGTTCAAAGGGAGACTATAGGCAAGGCATCAAGAGAAGGCTGAGACTCAGAAGGGCAGCAATGGAGAAATTAGGAAAGACCATCAAGAGCAAAGCTGTATCATTAGAGACCAGAGCTCTGATAGTCCACATTCTCATGTTTTCAATTACTATGTGTGGGCGTAAACGTTGGTGAAGAAGGCTGACGGGAAAAATCTGATTCATCTGAAAAAAGGTGGCGGCGCGGAGCTCTATAGATACCCTGGGCGGGAAAATGAACAAGTGAGTCCTAGAGGAAATGAAGCCTGAAACCTCGCTGAAGGCAAAAATGACAAAACTGAAGCTGCCCTCCTTCAGGCACATCATGAGAAGGCAGGGTTCTTTGGAACGGCCAATAATTCTGGAAAAATAGAAGACAACAGGAAAAGAGGAAGACCAAATATGAGATGGATTGACTCCATAAAAGATGTGATAGGCGTGACTCTATAGGAGCTGAGTAGGGCTCTTGAGGACAGGACCTTGCAGACATCACTCATTCACTGGGTCACCAGAACTCAGAGCTGACTCAATGGCATGTAACAACACCAGGACAGAAAGAGATTGGAGCTCTGGAGTTTCTAGGAAGCTAAAACTCGAGGGCCAAGATCCTAAGAGAAGAAAAGTACAGAGAGGTGAGCCTAACATTTGGCACCAGTTTTTTTTCTTTCCTCCAGGTATTTGAAAATTAAGTCATGTAGGACAAGGGGCTGAGATGCTATACAGAAAGCAGCTGAAAAGCAGAGCAGATTATGTAATGCCAAGACATTTAAAAATGGAGTTTAGTACTTGGAAACACAAGGGACCACTGCAGACACCTCAGGGTCTCAGCTCTAATTACTGGAGAATTATACTCTACAGGTAGAAGTCAACCAGAGGTAGAGCAACCATTTCAATAATATAACCCAGTCTCAAATCAATCCAATCTCTGGGTTTGAGATCATCTGTCCCCTCTTGTGTTCCAAAAGAGAGGTTGAATTCTCTCTGAAAGAAGATGACATCATCCAAAGTATTACATTATTTATATATAATATCTGACATTCAATAAAAAATGATCAGGCATGTTAATAAATAGAATAAATAAGTAAACAGACAAGAGAAACAGGTAGGTGACTAAGATATTAGAATTATTAAATATGGATTTAAAAATAATTGTGATTAATACGTTAAAGAAAATAGATGGCAATATGTATCATTTCACCAGAGAATTGGAATCTATATAAAATAATCAAGTGGAATTAGAGAACTGAAAACTTAATATCTGATTTTAAGAAATTAATAAGATAATTTAATAGCAGATTAGATAGAGCTGAAAAGAGCTCAGTAAGCTTGAAGTAGGTTAGTAAAAAATATTTAGAGTGAAGCATGGACACAAAAAAAGAAAAATATAGGAGATCCAGATATAGTGAAAAGTGTAATTCAGGTTTTTAAATCTCTGCACTGTTGATATTTTGAGTCAAAAATTCTTTTTTGTGAGGGTATATTTGTCCTAGATCAAATAAATAAATATTCCCCCATTGAAAGCTACTATTCTAACATAAGTATAATGTTAGAAAAATAATAGGGCAGAAGTGATGCTTAAAGAGAAATGGGTGAGAATTTCAAGAAGCACTACAAATCTAACACCTAGACATATTAAAATAAAACTACCAAAAATAAAGAGAAATGCATAAATGTAACACTTTTCCATTACTTATTTTTGAAAGAGTAACTTTAAGACAACAGAAGTAAAGGAAACTATGTAACAATAGAATGCTATTGCAAAGTGCTGGGGGGAAAATGCCAACTTAGAATTCTATAGCCAGCAAAAATGTCATTCAAAAATGAAGAGGAAATAAAGATGTGCTAGGCAAAAGCTGTGAGATCTCATTCCCAGCAGGAAATGACCTATAGGAAATACTAAAGGAAGAATAATGGAAAGGTTAAATGTAAACAAATATTGACTCTAAAAAACAGTAACAAAGATGTCATACAGAATTTTAAAAATATGTAGATATGGTAACAATAACACAGGATAGGAGGGGTTATATAGAAGTAAGCTAATATGGTAGGCCTGAGATAGCTCTAATGAGAAAGACCAGCTTGCAAGGTTGACTATGTAAACATCTGGGAACTTGAATCTGGGAAGTTCCCCATCATTCCCTGAACTGAGAAAGTGGCTCACTAGGCCTTCACTGTGCAAACAATATGATTCATGGTGAATGCCTGCTTTCCTCCTGGAAGCCTGGAATGCTGGTGCCTGTCAGACAGAGGGTGTCTATATGACCAGTACTCAATCAACATCCTGGGGGTGGAGTCTTTGTTGAGCTTCTCTGCCATTTGACACGTGTTGTCACAACTTGCTGCTGCAAGAGTTCAGCACGTGTTATGTGATTCCATTAAGAGAGAACTCCTGAAGTTAGATCCTGCCTCCTTCTGCCACATGTGCCTTTTCCCTGTATTGATTTTGTTTTGTATCTTTTCACTCAACTCAATTAAAGCTGTGAATATAGCTACATGCGAGTCCTGTGTGGTCCATGACTGGAAGCATCCACATCAACTGGGAAATTGATAGAAATGCAAATTCTTGGACCCTCCACTCAGACTCTCTGAATTAGAATCTCTGAGGGCGCAGGATTCCATCTTATCCAACCCTCCCAGTGACTGGTGTACATTAGAGCTGAGAACTACTGCTCTGTACCTGGCCTGATGCGGTCTCCCTATGCTTGAGGTACTCTCGCTCTCCATATTCCATCTCTGAGGCTCACCTGTCAATCTTCTTTCTCTAGGAAATCATTCTACACTTCCCAAGGCCAAAGAAAGTTTGTGCTGTCTTGCTGAAATGTCAGTACACCTGAGCTAATTTATGTCCAATTTTAACTTGTTCTCTAAATGGTTTCATGTGTGTATTACTATGAGCTTGACTCCTTGAGGGTACAATTTTTGCAACCTTCCTTCCACCTCTGTAGTAAGTACATAGTAAGTATATCTTCTATACTGAAGTGAAATCGCACAAAACTCCTTTCTGTTTGCATGGAAAATAGTGATAATTATCTTTAAGGTGAAGCATGATATCCCAAAATGCTATTTTGCCTTCTTCCTGCCTGAGATGAGGCCATCTGAGATCCAGGTGAATGGACTTGGGAGGCCTCTCTTGCTTCCCTTAAAAACATTCTCTTTCACTTGCACATATGTCAGGGAAGCCAGCTTTTTTCTCCTCTGAAAACATCAGGTTGTTATTGGAGCTTCAGAAGTGTTGTTGAATTTTTAAAGAGAGCCTCTGAGAAAAGGAGATAAGGCTTAAAAGTCCTCAACAATTTGCCTGCTCCCTTTAAGACCTTGAGAAACTTTTTAGGTACGTTAAAATGTTTTCCTTTAATTTTTGTTTTACGATAAGGCTAATTAAAGCAACACCTGTTTGGAATGATATAGTTGGTGCTGGGTCAACATTTCCATTGGTTTATAATCCAGCTGTGAAAACTCAATTTGAAGTAAAACTTGGGTGTATAATATCCAAACCCAGGGGGATTCAAAAGAAACACTAATATACCAGTGTGCATATTAGGGGGCAAAACAAATAGAAGCAAAGTGGTTTCAGGTGCTCCTTAGCACTTGCGTAGTGTGCAAACAGTTTTACGATCACGGTTTGTAGGCCTTCAGCTCCTCGTGTAGGTAGGATGCCTTTGGGTATTTAAAAGGAATGAAAACAGGCCAGTTAGTGTATGTAAAATACTAGCTACTGTGCACACATGGTAATGAGGCTTCTCTCATCAGAGGGGTCTTAAGACGTGCAATGACTGCTCACATGTTCCTCTGGATTTAAGACCCCCTGGAGGCATCCTGATGTGACAGGTGACATTATGTCTTGAAGACCAATGGGCTGCTTCAGTCACCCCTCTTCTATTGGGAGGCCAAAGCAGAGATTTATTAGCATGTCATGTAAAGAAACTGGAACTTGGGTTCAGTCTGGAAATAACACTGCACACTACAACTTGCCCTACAGTGGTTCTCAAATGCTTTTTAATACCTACAGAGAGACCAATAAATAAAGCAGATAAAAGTGGAGCTGCACAGATTGAATTAGGGGAAAGCTTAGAGCCCCCAGCTGCTCAGCTCAAAGACACTCAGAACCCTGCCGGAGGCCTGGTGAAATCTCTAAGGCTATGACCAGAAAAACTACTGTCCTGCAGGTAACCCAATTCAAAGTTTTATTTTGATATGCTCTTTGGAGAAGAAATTTGGCCAGGTGACCACGGAGGTAAAATACATGTTTAGCAGGCTTTACTTGAAGATAGCTTCAAGCAACCCCAAGGCTCCAAAGAATTGGTGAAGATGAGGGTTCTGGTTTCAGTTGACTCCATGAAGTTTTATATGTGGGACCTCGTAACACACTGAACCCCAGGATTTTCCCCTGGGAAATGGGGATGGGAATCCCTGGCAAGTTACTGTGGTCCTTTTGTTTGTTTGTTTGTTGTGTGTATTGTGTTTTTGTTTTTGTTTTAGGGCAGTGGGGAATCAAATAAAATGGTGGATTCTAGATGATTTTGCTATTCAATTAAAGTGATGGGGGAGTCCTAAGACAGAATAGAATGTGAGCTACTATAACAGAAGTATAAGTCACAGAGGAGAGGGAGACATTTTTCTTGGGACCATTCAGAGCAGTTGTATGGATCGCACATGGAGAGTCTCACCAACCCTGTATGTACCTTTACATCTTCAATTCCCCATTCTCTCTCCATCCTTCTCACATCCCAGATGTTTATGTTACCCGTGTCTCACTCATGTTTCTTGTCATTCTGGAACAATATCTGCTTGATCTAAAGTAACCGTAGATCGTTCTAGGTGGGCAAGGTGTTCGAGATTATGCTGTCTGTCTTCTACTTTTACAGTTGAAGATTCCAAGTTTAGAACTCAGGTCCCTGGATTCCTGGGCCAAGCTCTTTTGAGTAATGGTGGAGATGTCCAGTTTCTTCCACTGCAATGGATGAAGATGTTGCCACCATGACATTGGCCATGTTCCCCCAGTGTCTCTTGCTCTTTCTCTCTGGGATTATGGAGAGTAAGAAGGTCTCACACTCCAAGATTCCATCTTAATGTGTAGATGGGATAATTTTAATTGACAGAGAAATTGCTGGGAACTGGCCCTTTCTTAATGTGTAGCAGGCAGCAAGCAAGGGTCCTATGCCAACCATCTCATCTCAGACACATGATGCTTTGCCATCCTCCAGTAATCTACCACCTGACATCAAACCCTTCCACCAAAGTGTCAATGCTTGAAAACAACTCATGGGGATTTAGTTTAACTATAATAAAAATCTGTGTGAAAGTTCTGAATTTCTGATGGTTGGATTTTAAGTGTCAGCAGATGTAACACTGGGGGCCAAAGGCACCATCCCACATCCCTCTAATCTCACTGCGCCGTAGTCTCCTCTGCCTGCAACGAAGTTTGACTAAGTGTTTTCCTTACTATTCTTTCACCCCAGTAGCATGTTAGTTCCTTGCAGTAGTGCCCTGTAACAGTAAGAGGGTAGGGGAGAAGCCCAGGAGTGTGCAAGGCAGTCCAAGACAGTATCAATTTCAGTTCTGAAAATACGTTAGGAATGATTGAAATAATGTGGAAATAATAACATTGTACATTCCCTAGACTGTCTTTGCAATCAGGATTAGCAAAATATTCTTTGTCAGGTCATGTGCTCCGTGTTTTTGCATTTAAGAAAAATCTGGTTCCCTTAGCTAGGTAGCGAGTGGGAGACCCACAGGTGATTATGGTATATCCTGGGCTTTGGAGGTTACAAAGCTAGGGAGAATCCAGGAGAGGAGGTAAGGGCAATGAATGGCTTTGTTTTCAGTTTGACAACCAGTGATGGCTGGAGAACACTCTGGAGGCCCAAAGAACCATCCGTCAACAGCAAGCTAACCCCACCTGAGGGGATGGGGCTGGAGGCAATTGGGGGCTGCATGGAGTGTCTCTTGAGAGGTTAGAGCCCCCTTCTTTCCACTGGGCTTCCCCACATTTATCTCACACGACTCACCAAGCTGGAATTTGACCTGTGCAGCCCTAATTCCTTTTCCATGTGATTCTTCTGAAATATGGCTTCCCACAGAACATTCCCAAAACCAGTCACATTGTCCTAGGACTGTAGCGGACAAGTTCCAGAAATGAAATCAAATGGAAGCCACTTAATAAAGTATCTGGTGGATTGCACTGAATCAGCTATGACCAGCCCAAGCCCTTCATTTTATTAATGCCCAAATCAGGAGGTAACAGGAGAAAGACAGACATTTGGAAGCTGAAATTTCTGTTTGAAAGTTGGAACAATTAACCCTGGTTCTCAGAGTAGATTAGTGACAGCATGAGCCTGGAACTCAGATCTTCTGCTTGTCTACCTGCATTCTGAAAGCAGAGTCTGGGGAGAGAGAGAGAATGCTTGTTCAAACACATATTCCTTGGAAGTTTCTGTGAGAAATGCCAGGAGTGGGGCTTTGTGTGAGCCATTTCTTCAGGATGAGCTCTAAGCTTTCAAGCTTTCGCCAAGGTCCCTCAGCCCACAGGTTGAGGAGCAGCTGAGGAACGCAAACAGGTCCATGTGTCACAGTGTGCCTCCGCCCTGCATTCCTACTTAACACACTTAAGTCTAGCGCTGGGACAGAGGAAGTGTTTCGGGAGTTCTGTTTCCTTTGCTGCCTTTCTGTATATAGAGGAATGAGGCCCAGCTTCTAGCTGGAGGAAAAGTAAGGCATCCAGGAGTCCGTGAACCTGACAGAGTTTTGTCAATTATCACCTGTGACTGAATTTAAGGGATGTTTAGGAGGTAAAAATGACTGGACATGGTAACCAAATGAGTTGAGCAAAGGGTGAAGTATGGTGTGAGTCCCAGGGTAGGCACTGAACTGTTTGGTCTGGAACCTTGAATAACACATATGAAATAACAAATAAACAAATAAAATCTCATATAATTAGGTGCTTCATTGTGTACTAGAGACCATATGTTGTAGCTTTCAGATAAAGGAGATAATAATGAAGATTACAGGCTGAGTGGAGATTGTCTTTCTTATCTTGAAAATAAAACAAGAATTTCCACTCTTCACCCTCACCCTCATACCTGAGAGTGGGCTGGACTTAGTCACTTCCGAAGAATAGGGTAGGGTAAGGGAAAAGGAGAAGCTTCATAGTGGAGAGGCCTGGCAGATACTGCCTTAACCAAATAAGCAAAGTTAGTATCATCATTGTTGTGCCTCCTCATATGAATATGAAGTGATGGGGGAGAGGAGCTTACCTCTATGTATTCTATACCCAAATCCATAACCCCTGTCCAACCATGAGAAAAACATAGATTGGGAGACATTCTATCATCTATTTGGCCAGTACTCCTCCAGAGTGTCATTTATATGCACTGTATATAGCAATATATCTCCCTTTTTCCTGAAAAGCAAGGAAGACTGACCAGAGGGTATTGGGGAAATAAGACAACTAACTGCAATGTGGAACTGTGGATTGAATCTTGGGACTGAAAGAAGGCATTAGTGGAAGAGCTGATGAAGTTCAAGTAAATTCTGGAAGTTAGTTAATAGTGATGGACCAATGTTGATTTCTGAGTTTTGATAAATGGGCCGTGGTAATGTGAGATGTTGACAATGTGGAAACATAACTATTTTTGCAATTTCTCTGTCAATTGAAATTATCCCAAAACAAAAAGGTAATTAAAAAGAACACAATCCACCCACCAACTAATACTTTCCTTTGGCCCTATCTCTCTTCTTTCATGCTGAGCCTCCTGAAATACAACTTTCACTGTCCACACTTACTCTTCTGATTCATTCCCCAGCCCACTTCTTTCCAATCTCTGCTCTACAGGACTGAACTCTCTGTGGTGTAGTTGACACAGCTGACCACTCTGTCCCCAAAATTATATCCTCCTTTGTTTAGTGAGTACCCAGGATCTCATGGCTGACTCTCCTCTCTGCTCACCCTACACCTGCTCCTTGGATGGTCTCATTCCCTGTGTTTTCAATTTACATTCAATGTACACAGCAACATCTCTCCTTTTGCCTGAAAATGCTCCTGCCTACCAGGACTCCTTTTGAGTGTCCACAGACACTCACTCAAAATTTCTTCAAACTAAATTCTAATTCCCCTTCCCTCTACTCCCTGTTTTGGTGAGTGGCATTATCCTTCATCCAGTTGTCCAAGCCAGAAATTCGAGAGTTTACTCGAGTCATTCCTTCTATTGTTCCCCATGACCACTTGAAAGATCTCTCAACCATCCTCTCTTCTTGGCCTCCAGTCTGTTGCTTAGTTGAATCTTCCTTCCCTTCTCACCTGCTCGACATCTGCATTCCCTTAAATGGATTCTCTCCCTTTATTTCTGCATCTCTTCCATCCAACTTCCACATTTCTGATAAGCATATTTCTAGAAGGAAATTCTAGACTCCTCTTCTTAAAAACTTCAATGACTTCCTATCACTCACTCTGAAAATAATATACAAACTTCTTTTACATGGTACTCAAGAGCTTTCATCGTGGGACTGTCTATTGTCTCTTCAGGGTCACCTTTATTGTGCTCCTCCACCTGTTGCCTAACTCCTTGTAACTCTCCTAGTCTCAGACACATCACATCTCTTTCCCTCTTTTGACATCTGTGCAGCTGGACGGTTCTTTCTTTGCTGCAACTGAGCACTGCCCAGTACATTTCTTCAGATGTTTTCATGCCTCATCCTCTGATAAACTGAGGCACAGAGAAAATCAGTAACATGCCCCGTCTTAACTGATCAGCAGTTGTCTTTCTCATTGAGGGCCCTGAGCTGGTGGGTTTTCCCACTGTTGGTTGGTTGGGTTGGTGTTGACTTCCTTGAGATGTGAAAGGGGTTGGAGCACATGGTCTGGTGGTTACCAGAATTCTTTATGAAGGGAGGAAGGAAAAGCTGGGGAAGAATACGATGGTCCTTTATAAGTTTGAGACGTGATATTTAGAGAGAGAAAAAAAGGCAAAACACTCCTGAAAATGGGGGACTAGTCCGAAAATGTAAAACATTAATTTATGATAATCCCCAAAGAGAAACATACACTTTGGCAAGTGATCCCCAAATTGGAATGGCTGATGGATGGCCAGGGAGTGACTGCTGAGATGAGGGATGACGCTGTCCATGGAGAAGAGGGGCGGACATCGGTGAGTTATGGGCTCTAATTCCACCTGGGACTGCGAGTAAATAACAAAGTGCCAGAGAGAGGCTCCAGATGGTTTGTGTAGTGAGTGTGACCAGAACTCCACTGAGGAATCAGAGCCTGGTAATTCAAACCGGGCCTGCCTTTTAATGTTGTAGCCATTCACGAACTTACCAGAGTGTCTTGTGGGTGTGCCGGTGACCCCCTTACAAAAACAGACTTCCTTGGGAACAGCTGATACCAAGTTTGGAGGCCATGTCCCATCCTGGCCAAAGCCCACTGCTTCCTGGATGGTGATTATTGATCATTTTAGGGGAACCTCAGGCTCAGATCAATCAGCCTGTATACACATCAGCCCAACCTATCTATCGCAAAGTGGACGTTCTAGGCTGGAGGAAGCAGAACTTGAATAAGAAAGTGAAGTAACAATGCTTTTTAACCCCCACCTTCATACCTCGTTTTATACCCTTGCCTCCTGGGTCCACCTGGCTTAGACACTAATGAGGGCTTGTGTTCACAGAACTGCGTGAGAAACGTGGAGGGCCCCCGGAGACCGACGCCATCCGTGGCTCACAGGTGCAGCTGTCCAGCTGAAAACCTCAGCGAGCTTTTCCCGTGGCTCCTCTCTGTGAGTCCTGAGGGGCTTGAGCACCTGGAGCAAGCGAGGTGGGGTGGGATCCACCCCCTCCATGTGTCACCTGGAGCAGAGGAAGCCTGCAGGGCAGTGTTTAACAGCTGAAGGAGGAAATGGAACAGGAGGGAGGGGACTCATGAAGCAGACTGCCACCTGGGGACTGCCGGGCCTGATGAACTACTTAAAGGCGAAGTCCCAGGTTGATATCATTGATGTTTAGACTTGCATGTGTCTGAGGACAACGTGCACTTTCTTTGTTTTTCACTTTTGTTCAGTTACAGTTGGCATTCGATATATTAATTCAGGTAGCTTAGTGGTTATAACTTACAGTGATTTCCCCTCATAAGTCTAGTACCCACCTGGCACCAGTCATAACTATAACAAAATTATTGACTATATTTCCTATGTTGTGTTATAAATTACGGCACAAATTCTTTATGTTGGGGAAATACAGGTGTTGTTGTTTTTTAAGTTATTCTGTCATTCACAAACCACTCTTGAGTATATATTACCTGGAGGATAAAAAAAAAAAAAAAGCCCTAGCTGGTTAGGCTCAGTGGTTAGAGAATTGGCTTGCGGACTGAAGGGTCTCAGGTTTGATTCCGGTCAAGGGCATGTGCCTTGGTTGCAGGCACATCCCCAGTAGGGGGTGTGCAGGAGGCAACTGATCAATGTTTCTCTCTCATTGATGTTTCTAACTCTCTATCCCTCTCCCTTCCTCTCTGTAAAAAATCAATAAAATATATTTTTTTAAAAAGAAATATGGCATATTTCCTATTCAATGGGTGCTAAGTAAGGGACTCAGAGAAGAAAGTTACTGTCCCTTATAAAGGGTTCACAATCTAGTCTGTAAGACAGATACTCGGTTTGGAGGGGCCTAGAAGGGCTTCCTGGAGAAGGAGGCATTTCTGCTGAGACTTGGGAAGGGGTTTTGTGAGTACAGGGAAGTGTGTGCTCAACAATCCAGAGGAGAGAGAGAACCTGGGCTCTGCACAGCTCTGGGTGGTGGAGGCAGAAGTGGGGCAGGGACGGGGCAGGAGAAGCTGTGGGTGGGGCCACCTGAAGGTCATGCCACCACATGAGGACTTGAGGCTGGGGATTTCAAGGAGCCCTGGGTAATTCCTAGTAAGGGCAGAAAATGTTTGGAGACGTGTTTGACGTCCCTGGTCAGTTAAGTGGAGGATGGATGAGGGAGGTGAGACCAGAAAACCAGGGGGAACCAGAGAATGAAGAAAAGATGCCCCAGTGTTTCCTTATCTTGTGTTCTAGACCAGTGGTTCTCAACCTGTGGGTCGCCAACCTGTGGGTCGGGACCCCTTTGGGGGTCGAATGACCCTTTCACAGGGGTCGCCTAAGACGATTGGAAAACACATATATAATTACATATTGTTTTTGTGATTAATCACTATGCTTTAATTCTGTTCAATTTGTAACAATGAAAATACATCCTGCATATCAGATATTTACATGACAATTCATAACAGTAGCCACATTATAGTTATGAAGTAGCAACGAAAATAATTTTATGGTTGGGGGTCAACACAACATGAGGAACTGTATTAAAGGGTCGCGGCATTAGGAAGGTTGAGGAACCACTGTTCTAGACTTTTCATCTCTAGCAATCACGCAGAGAGCAGAATACATAATGTT
This sequence comes from Myotis daubentonii, assembly GCF_963259705.1. Lineage (NCBI taxonomy): Eukaryota > Metazoa > Chordata > Mammalia > Chiroptera > Vespertilionidae > Myotis > Myotis daubentonii. Next base: position 73,426,905 of record NC_081851.1, read on the forward strand.
AATTTCCAACAGCTGCTGTGAGTGGCTTAAAAGTCAAATGGCTTGTCCGTCCTCGAAGATTCCCAGGCTGCTTTCAGCAGAGTCGCAGGCCCATCTGCTCCCTTGGCTTAAAAGGAGGAGAGCGACCTTCCTGCGTTGTCCCACTGGCAATCTGTGCCCGCTCCACCTGCCCTTGGATGGGTATGGCCGGGGTCACCCAGGGTCTCTCCTTGCCAGGGGGGCAGGGAACACGGGCCGGCTGTCCTGTGCCGTGCAGGCCCGTGTTTATCTCGTGCTGAATTGCTAGAGAAGTGGTTGAAATCAGAGGCAAAATGCCACATTGCCCGCCCACTGCAGTCTGGGCTCACGGGAAGGGAAGATGATTGCCAGAGTGTTAGCTGTTCCCAATCCGCTCCTGGACCTTAAGCTGTCTTGAGCAGAGTTGCCAAGCAGCTTGTTAGAGACTGGCCTTTGGGTGGGTGTGGGTAGGGAGGGGGGAGCAAGCAGTTGGCTCTCCGTCACGCCTACTTGTTCAGAAGCTGCTCTGTTCATTCCCCAGGCTCCGGTGAGCGGGTCTACAGCAGGGTGAGTCTTTGGATGAAAACTTGACTTTGTATAAGAACTTGCTGTCAGAGATACTGCAAATTGACTGCAAATGCGAGTAAAGGGTTGTTGCAACGGATTTGGAGCTTTTAATCGTCCATGTGTTACTGTAGTTGGGAATTTCTTGGTAAGATCAAAACCTAGTGCTAAAGCCTTGGGGAAGGAATTATGTTGTGAAAGGATGATACCACCTTCCTATGGGGTTTTGAGCGGTGTTCTGGGTTTTTCTAGGGAAGAGTCTGTGATGGGGAGGTGATACTTGAGGCATCTGGCAGTGATTGAGCGCCATGGAAAGAGCAATGTCTCAAGCTCAGTAGATGGGGGTTCAAGTCCCAGTTCTGATTCGGTGTGTTGCCTTGTACGAGTTCCATCACTTCCTCAGGCCTCACATGCCCTGGGTGAAGTGAGGGCAGGGATCCTCCCAGTCGGCCTGATGCTTAGCTTTTACAATGGAACAGACTGAGGTCTGGAGAGCTGGCATTATTTATGCAAGGTCTCAGAGCGAGTAGATGTCAGAGCCATGAGCAAACTCACTTACCACATCCCGTGATGGAAGCACGTGGGTCCTGCTGTGGTATGCCTGTGGGAGAGGTCACACCAGGATCCCAGGTGACCATGGTTTTCCCTCTTGTGTGGGTGCTGTTATGAGCCTGGGCATTAGGTGAGTAAGACAGAGAAGTGTGGGAGAGAAAACAGAAGCAGCCTTCTAGCTTTCCCACTGTTCAATGACCCCACAGGGTGATGGTGCTCAGGAGAAGGCATGGGGCAGAGAAGAGGGGACTGTTAGGGAGGGTCCTCTTTTGCCCTTGAAGAGCTAGTGACGAGTTGCTTCCTAGGATGTGTCTTCCTCCTTCTTTCTTTCACTTTTGAAACACAAAGAGCTCTCTCTGGAACCCTAGCCTGACAATGAGTCTTTTCATGATGACCACGCTGATCTAGGATGATATACAACTTGTTGCTTTGAAAAGCACACACCCACAGTCTGACTTGGTGTGTTCTGGGCTGATACCGGGGTCTCCAGCCAAGGGAAGGCTTATGCGATGGTGTGGGCCACTCCTTAGACACCCAGTCAGGGCTGTGGGTGAGAGGGGCTGGATCCCCAAGCCCTCTCAGTGGTTTCTGTGTTCACTGACATTTAAAAAATTATGTTACTGTGTCCTTCCTTTTTTATCATCTTTTTTCAATTAACAGTTTACATTCAATATTATGTTGTACTAGTTTCAAGTGGACAGCATAGTGGTTAGACAACCATATACTTTATGAAGTGATCCCCCTGATATTTCCAGTACCCGCCTAGCACCATGCACTGACATTTTCAATGGTGGGAAAAAGGGACAGAGGTTGGCAAATTTATTTAGGACAAAACTGAACACAAAATTCTGACTATTACCTTAAAGGAAGAAAGAACAGAGTGTTCAGAAGTAGAGCTCAAAGCGATATTTGTATACTCCTTGACATTTTTCTATTTTATTTTTAAGTTGTATGTGTATATAGTTTAATAATAACAAATACTTATAAACCACGAAGTACCACTCTTCTAAGTGCTTGGGCTTATTAACTGATTCAAGCATTATTATTATTATTATTATTATTATTATTATTCCTACTTGAAAGGGGAAATTGAGGCATGGAGAGAACAAAGTCAACAATTGTCAGCACTAATATCCAAATCCAGGTCTGGGCTTGTAAGCTCCATACCATACTGCTTCTCTGAAAAGCAAGAAATCAAATAGCATTATAAACCTTCCTTGTTCCACCCTCCTCCAGCCCTGACTTTTATTCTCCAGAGGTAGCCTCTTGCTATCTTTGCTATTGTTTCCTCTAGCATTTACCTCTATGTCTCTAAAAATCATATTTAAGCTGTCTTTCATTTTTTTCAATACACATTACATGTTATCTGTTGACTTTTTTTTCTATGGAAGATGAGGATTTAACACTATATGACCCCTCTGCCCCTGCCCTAAATACAGATCCATCCCATCTCCCCATTCCCCCTTTATAGTTAAGGCACCATTTTTAGTGAAATCGATATTCAATGTCTAGCATTATATAATTATGCAAATATTTAAAGATGAGCCACCCATATACGCTTACCCATTATCTTTCTGTAGACAATCATTTCTTCCTTTGGTTCTTGTTGTTATCTGTGGAACTAATTCTTACCAGCTTTTCTAGCAGAGAGTGAAGCCCTTCTCAATCTGAACAGGTACTTCCGGCAGCCCTTCCGGCTTTGTTTTTCTTGGAGTTATTCCTTCTAGAGCCATCTGCCTGTCCTTCTCGGCCAGGGAGGATTGTCTGTGCTGTGGGGCTGCTGCCTTGCTGGTATCCGAGGATTTGTCTTGATCATCACCCTGGGAATTTACTTCATCTGTCTCCAAAGTTGTATCTCTGGTGTCTTTGACCTCATGGCTCCCTCTTTCTGAATTTAGACCCTTACATTGGGGGGAATCAGATCTTGTAGTAAGGTCCTAAGAAAAAATGCAAGGAAGAAAAAGTTTGTAAGATCTAGTGTTCTTACAATATCTTGATTCTACTCTCATATTTGATTACAGTTTGGGCATAGATTTCTAGATTAGATCTAGTTTTCAGTTAGAACTTTAAAGGATTTCTCTACTGTCTACTGGCTGCCAATACTACTTTTGGAAAAGTATGAGGCAATTTTTTATTCCTCATTCTTTGTATGGGGACATTCTTTGTATGATTTTTCTCTCTGGAAAGAGAAAAAGGCTTCTCTTTATCCCAAATTTTATGATGACATGCTTTGATGGGTCTTCTGTTTTAATTCAACATGCTGGTTATGCAATATTCCATTTTGATCTGGAAAGCCATATCCTTTGATTCAAGAATATTTTCTTATAGGTATTTTTTTTATTGTTTGTTTTTTGTTTGGTTTTTTTTTACAGTTTCTTTTGCTAATCATTCCTTCAGGTTAGCTTATCAATTGAATGTTGGTTTTTATGGTTTATTTTTTAATTTTCAAACTTATTTTTACCTTTAGATTCATCTTTTTTGTTATATTTTCCAGACTCACTTGAATTTAATCATCTATATAGCCTACCAAATTTTTAAATGCTAATTTAAAGTATTACATTTTGAGTTTCTAGGAGTTTTTCTTGTTTACTGTTATTTCAATAGCATTTATTATTTTCTGCATAGATTTAATATCTTTTCTCATATCTGAGAATATTCATTCTTTTAAAAATGTTTTCTTTATTCCTCAATTGCTTCTACTTTCTCTGAACAAGTTTTCCCCTAACCCTTCTCTCTCTTGTTTGGACACATATTAGAAACTTAGTGCAAATGTCTCTTTTTTTTAAATGCAAATGTCTTAGTGCAAGTGAATGGCATAGAGGTTCATTTTCAAGTTTTAAGCTGATTTGAACCTGTGCATGCCCGGTGGCTGTGATTGGGGTGAGGAGGGGAGTGTTCATTAATCTGTGGGCTCTGCTTTAGCACTGTTGGGCAAGGAACTGGCCATTGCATTGGGCTCCTAGGGTAAGTAGGTTTCTTTTCCCTTGAGGTTGCTCAGTTTCCCCTGAGAGGCATTCTCCACCCCCTGCCTGGGGAGTACAAGTCTGGCTCTTGGTGTTCCAGCTGCTGAGCAGATGAAATTTAGGCTTTCACCATTTCACCAGATGTTGACTTATAAGCCCCTCTGTCTGTTTTGGTGCCTCACCCCTGCCTTTAATTGGGACACCTGGGGTCCTCAAGTCCAAAGACTCTACAGAGGGTAAACCTGTTTTGGTGTGTGTGTTTTTTTTGCCTGGAGGGTGAATAGGCAATTTTTGGTTGCAAGGGTTGGGGAAGGATTCTGAGATTTAATTTTTACATAAGCCCCACATAGTCCTCCTGTTTTCAGGTTCCACCTACATCCCTCCCTTTGGAGATGTTGATACCCTCCAATCTATTTGCCTTTCCAGAGTTGTATTGGTTGAATCTTTTTGGCTCCACAGTCCTTTTACTGGCAGTCATACTGTAGTTGCCACTTGTATATCTGCTTTCTACTTTCTAAAGGGTGTTGACCATCTCTTGTCTGCTGTAATCACTTCTTTTACTTTCTTTTGTCATTTGTCATTCATATCTTTTATAACCCTTTATTTTAATGATTTTGGAGGAAGGAGTGAAGATAAGTACCCACATGACTTTCAGCAGACCTCTTCATGCATTGCTGTTGGTATTCTACATCTAAAATGCCTGGAAATACCAGCTTCATGTCCCATGCAGAATTATTTCTGTGGTTCACCAACTTGTATCATGCCTGTGTTCATTAGAAAGCAAACCCTGATGGCCAGAGCTGTAGGGGATGTAAAGGATGTGTAAGCCCCAGGACCTGCCCTCAAGGGAGGAAAATCAGACCATCCCTGTGGGGCAGAAGATGCACCATGTTTGCAGGAAAGGGGCCATTTCTGGGGTGGGAGGTGATGAGGGGACACAGAGCAGGTAAATTTTGAGTTGTACCTCTAGGAGGAAGGCCCCAGCACTGATGTGCTAATGAGGCTCCTGGGGGAAGCTAGGTGATTGACATGGGTGGGGGTCAGGCAGAGTAAGAGGTTAGCCCAGGCCGCCCTTCCCTAATTCACAGTTTTCCTCAGACCTTGATCACCAACATCTCTGAAGACTCATCGTTGCACCTGGAAAAGTTTCTGGCTTCACGATGACTTTGAAGTGAACTTTAACTTCTAAAGAAATCTGCGATGACATGAAAGGCAGGTAAGATATATCCTTGAGCGATCAGCCCCCACATGTGGAAGTGGTTTGTTATCCTCTGGAATGTACCTGTGAAAAATGTAGCTTTGAAAATGTTAGTAGCAGATGCTTCTGTTCATCTCCATGCAATTTACTGATTATGCCGGGCAATCACTTCCTCTCCCATTGCAAGTCGGTTGTCTTCTGGGGTGTGTCCCTCCATTGGGCCTGTGGCGCTAACCGTGGATTGGCCATTTTGTACCGTGATGCTTTCTGGAGGCCTGCCCCTGGCTCTCAAGAGTTTCTTCCTGTCCTGTCTTTAGAGTGTAATGGCGAAGGGAAGAGCTGTTTCTCTAAGATGCTTAGTCCCTGGGATCATGCAGAGGGCTTGTGAAAACACACATAGCTAGGCCCACACTCAGAGCTCTGGACTCAGAGGGTTGGGATAACACCTAGATAATTAGCGTTCCTAAATTCCCAGATGATGTCAACGCTGCTGGTCCATGGACCACACTTTGAAAACCACTGTTCAAGGTAGAAATGTGAAAGTTAATGACAAAGGGGGTAGAAAAAAAATGAATTGATTAGGTGTTTTTATGTGGTATGGGTTAAGGTAATAAGTGCTGATTAAGGCTAAGAAGAGAGAAGAAGGGCTATGATTCTTAGTGTTTAAAGAATTACTCCCTCCATGGCTAACCTCTGTTCCCCTCTAGCATCAGAAACTGAGGAGTAAATAAGTGCGTGCTTTCCAACCACAGGCTGCTCTCAGTTATGAGTATGTGGATGAAGTTACCCTGGGAGATGAGAATTTAAAGGCTATGTGTCTACCACAGGATTTTTTAAAAATCAGAAATGTGAAGCTTTATCACAGCGTAGACCAGACTTTTGTTAATAAGAAAGCCAGTTTTGCCATTCACAGTCCTTAGCAAACACACAAAGCTCAGAGTCTTGGCCTGAACCCCTCCTCGCTGCATCCAAAAGGTATAATATAGTGAGAAGGAAAAACAGAATAAAAAAGAAAAAAAGGAGATGAAGTTGTTTCTATGGTTGACAACTTAAATTTTTATCTACTGTTCTCTAATGCTCTCCTAGCATATTAAACGGGTGCTTGAAAAGCCCAACACAAAAGATTAACCAGCCCTGTGTTTTCTCGATACCCCAAATAGAACATATCACCTGCTGTGGACTCAGCGAGCGCTGTGTTAGTTAGGCCTTGATGGAGAAGATGAAAAATAAGCCTAAGAGATGACCCCACCCTTCCAGAAGCTGCAGACCAGTCTGAGAATTCGGGAAAGACAGAGCTGACAAACCAAGGACAAAACAGCATTGAGTGTAGACATAGAGAGTAAGGTGTGGGGAACCAGATTCCTACACAGAGTCCACGGTTATGCTAATACCAACCAGAAAATGAGACAAATCTTTAGAGTTTTTGTAACAGAAGAACAGAATTTTAGGCTTTGCAAAGGTTGGACTGGGGCTTTTCTGGGTCTTCAAATTCCCTTTACAGCTTTTTTTTCTTCCCAAGCTAGTCCCAGTAAGTACCCAGCCCACCCTTCCTTCCCAGTGGCACATAGAGTGTTCCCCCATGGTATGTAAGATGGGGTGCGAACTTTTCTACCCAAAGCCCTGCATGTTGGGAGAATTATCTACACCTTGTCTGATCCCAGGCAATCCCTGAAAAAAAAAAAGTATGGTAGTGGGGGGTGGGGGAGACACAGCCTATAGGGACCATAGGAGACACAGCATTTAGCTTAGAACACGTAGGAATATCAACTAAACCCCTCAACTGTGCAGGAGTGACTCTCTGGGCTTTAGTGCATCCCTGGAGTCAGGGCCAGTTTAGAGGACCCCAGCAGCTACTTCTCCCTTGTGACCCTACGTAGGAGATTCCCCAGATCTGTTTGTTTTACACCCAGCAAAGGTACAGGTAAATCATATTTTTTTAGATACTAGGGTGTTATTTTGAGAACCCATTAGGGAAGATGTTTAGATATTTTTTCCATTGGCACCTTATGATCCAAATTCTTGCCTGTTAAGTGCAAAAATAAATCCCTAAAATATAATTTCTTTAAAAGACCCTAACTTAAATACATCTGTGGAAACTAAGCACCATTGATTTTAAAGTTAGGTTAAAAATGTTTGCAGTGTATGCCCAAACTTTTCCAGATGTTAAAACAAGTAAACACTATTAGATCGAATTTAATTTGGTTTGGTATTTTAATCAACGTTTACCTTGATTTTCTTTTTTTGCTTATCATAAAGTTTACTCATGTGTTGAAGGCAATCTTAAAAGTGTTAATTTTAGCTTTTCTTTATAACACAAACACACACACCAAGGCATTTTCTTATTATAAACTGAGATAAGCTTGCCGTGTGGCTCTGCTTCATTAAGCCAGGAAGTGTATGCACCCTAACAAAAAAAGTATGTATTTCCATTTCGTGTTGGCATCAATGGTGGTACTGTGAATAATGTCGTTAGCACTGGTAGCTGGAATTCTCTGTGGGAGACTGATGAAAGACAGATGACAATAAAAAGGGCATCAGAAACCAAAAATAAACTGTGAGATGTGGCGTTAGAAGTGAGGGCACTCTTTACTAAGGCAAGATGGTTTCTGGGGATGCGGCCTTCCAAGCTCAGAGGGGACAGGTTGTGGCTTCCGGTGTAAACCGGCTGGCCGGGGAGGGGGAAGGAAGGGCTTCCCCACCTCCGGGATTTGCAGGGAGACGAGGTGCTTTATGAATGTGTGGTGCTTGTGTTATTTTTCTAAACGTAGTTTTCTGGATTGCTTGGAATGTCATGAAATGGGCTGATTCTGCTCCCGTGTAGAGGACCGAATGGCAGGTTATAGTTTAGCCAAGTTAAATTGAAGGAATGGATGAAGGTGAGCGTTGACATTTGACTCTTTCTACAGCAAGCCTTGTTTGCATGTTACTAAAGGCAGATGAATGCATGTGTCTATGAGTGTATTTTAATTATTCATATCTATGTGAGGTTAAAAAATAATAAAAGGTGATGTTAATGGCTTCCATCTGCTTTTTCACGCTAGAGATAATTTTGTCTTTGCCAGTTCTGTTCTGGGGTGTGGCACAGATATGGATAATGGTTGAGAAAGAGGAATAAAGCAAGCAAACTAATTTAACTACTTTACTTTGGAAAGGACAGAGAAAGACTTGCAAAAATGAGGAGACTAGATTATGAAGGTATAAGGTAATGGGCAGGAATGGCAAGGCCGAACTCAGGACAAACTTTGGGTAAATTGTGGGGGGTACATTTTGAAAGAGAGGGAGAAAGACTAGAAGAGTTGTCATGCTAAGATGAGAAGGACTTTGGGGGTATAAACAGCAAAGAGAATCTACACTAATAAAAGAAAAAGATGCAAGTCGACCATACCTTCACGACACCCACCAGCCAATCAGGAGTGAGTATGCAAATTAACCCAACAAAGATGGCGGGTTAATTTGCATACACAACAGCCAAGTGGCCGGGGGCCTCTGGGCAGTGTGGGAAGGCAGAAAGGCCACTCTGGCCAAGTGAAGGTGGTGCTGGCAGCCAGGAGAAGGAAGGCCCATTCTTTCATGAATCTTTGTGCATCAGGCCTCTAGTGATAAATAATTCTGTATTGTATAAGGAATAGGTTTATAAAAGACTCACTCAATGTACCCAGTGACCCCCTAATAACCAGGCACTATTCTTCCTTGTTTTCCTATGAAACCTTTTTCTTTCCATGTTTTCCATATGGCATAGTTGATCAATCTTCATTGTTGAAATATTCCTTTGAATTTTTCAGAGACTCTACTAGATTGCAGGTTCATGAAAATCTGGAACAACTTCCCATCCCCTTCTGTTAGGATTGCATTTGGGTGCATGTAACCTTCAGTGGGCTTACTTTTTCCACATGAAAAGAAGTCTAAAGTTTGGCAATTTGGGGGCAGTGCAGCTACTCAAGGAAATATTCCTGTCTTCCTCATCCTTATGGCATTTTTTCGAGATGGCCATTTCATCTTCAGACATCAAAAGTATATTCTAGGTAGAAGAAACTTAAATAGGGAAGGAATAAAGGAATGTACCACTGAGTCTATCTCTAATCAGGGGGGAAAAAACACTTTTCATATCTAATAGACTTCTCCTTAAATTTTGACCATAGTTATATCACCTGATTAGTCTCTAGCTGCAAGTGATCCTGAGAGGAAAGCATTTTATCCGTACATCTTGCTCCCCACTTTCCCCAAACAAAATTGGGTTTCTGTAAATAAGAAGGAAATACAGATGAAATACTCTTTAGGCTACTCGTCATATCTACCATATATCCAGCTTGTTACATAAGGCTAGGTGTACAGAAAAAGGCTGGTAGAAACTTGTTGACTAAGGTCTCCCCACACCCACCTATATTTACATATTTCTAGTCAATGGTCCTCATTTTTAGACTTTCCATTTTTAGACTCACCATATAACTGACTTTTCATGGCTTTCAGAGTATACTAGATGGCAATGCTAATGTTATGGATCCTGTGTTAATTAGATCAAGCTGGAGAGGGCTGCTTTCCCCACCGAGCTGAGGTATTTGTGCCAATCCAAGAAAGAGATGGTATTTCATCAGAGCAACCCACATGCATGGTTCATAACCCAAAGCACTGACTCTGTAGGGAGGAGACTGGGATGTCGTAGGTGAGATCACTGTCGTGGCAGCTGAGTGAGAAGGTGTCAGGGTTGAACTTCCTGGGTTTCTCCAACCTCACCATGTACCTGACAACCTCCTAACATAGGTGTTTCACACAGTTTCCTCTGCATGTTTTTTTTTTTTTTAGGTACAATGGGCCTTTGCAAACCTAATTATGCTTTTTTATTCAGAGTGAAATATGCCACTTTTTTCCTCAGGAAAAGTAGATCCTAGTCTTTATACCCACATTTGACTATTGGCATTGTCCCTTTTCTTTCTTAGCTCATTGATTTATGCTTTTATCTTTATAAATTCTGGGGAATTTATAAAATCAGAAAAGGGAAATGACTAGCAACTCTATTCAACACAAAATTAATAGCTACTATATGTCACTATGTTTCCTTCTGTTATGATAATTTTTATACATTATCATTCCAAATGGTGATATAATTGGTTATGGCAGGCCTATGGTCTGATTGACAACACTTACAAAAGCCAGATAAAAAACATCCTATTTCAAAGGCATTGGAAAGCTCTGGAAGCACTGAGGACTAGATGGATGGAATTGTTAGGCAGTGGGAAACCATTCAGAGGGAGCTGAAGAACAGCAGTTGCTTTGTTCTCATCGAGGATGTGCAGACTCTTGGTGCTGGCTGGAGGCGAAGGACCAGGGCCCACTGCCAGGGCACAGAAAAACCAGCAAAGCTTTTAGTATCCCCTGGGGCTAAAGTGACCAGAACTGGTATCTTGAGAGGCCTCAAATATATGGCCATTTTCTCCCTAACACACCTGATGAATTTAAGGACACATGGAAAGCTAACAAAAAGTCTTAAAGCCTCCGTAAGTAAGAGAGAAACTAACTTGTTTTTAACTAGTTCTTAAAAACAAAGATCTACTCAAGGGAGTTAGCAAGAAAACAAAACGAGCAAGAGTGACCCCCAAACAATATTGGGTTTCTGTAAATAAGAAGGAAATACAGAGTGACCCCCCCACAGAAGAAGTTGTAAATTAGCACTAAGAATCCATAGGTGCTTTTCCCTTTGGGCCCGGGGTGAGGCTTGGAACCTAGGCTTGGTTCTGGCAGAAGGCTGATGCAAGGGACAGGAAATCCACAAAGCTTTTGGGGATTACCTGTATGTGGAGTGTCAAAATTGGGAGACTTGGGTTTTTTGGCACATGGTTCATCACCCTTCAATATATTTATAAAATTTTGAAGCACGAAGTGGGGAAAGGAAGCTACAGGTTAACCTTTTGTCTTCCAGAGTGGACAACAAAATGTATAAAGGCTATTGTAATTAAGACTGTGGAATTAGTATAAGCAAAGACACATTCAACAATGGAACAGGATAGAGAATAGAGTCCAGAAACGGACTCAGATGTGTGGTCAGCAGGCTGATAACCCATCTTATTGTTCCACCAACTTTCTAAATGTACTTGTTAGGTCAAGTTTGAAGATCACGTTATTCAAGAATTCTAGATGTTTGCTTTTTTGATCAAAATCTTTTCTAAGAGAAGAATGTTAAAGTCACCCTTTCTGAAAGCATTTTTGGTAAAAAAAAAAATTTTTTTTTGTAATTAAGTCCTATTGAGTTTTCTATACTTTGCAGGTGTTTGGATAGGAACATATTAGTTCATAACTGGCCATTTCTTGAACCCTTTGCAATATATACCCGGTAGATTTTCTCAGTTCTATCTTCCAAGGAAATATTCTTTCTCAGAATATCCTGTCGATTCTTTTTCTTTTATTTCAGTTCTAATTTTCTAATGGTTTTCAGTATCTGTCTTTAATCTTTCAGAACTTCTCATTCTTCCATGATGTGAATTCCTCCTTTGGCTCATTGAGAATTTTAGACATCCAATATTTATTTTAAAGTCTTTTCCAAATACCTCAATCATCTCCACATTGTCAGGAGTAAACAGTCCCATCTGTAGGTTCTCTTGACTTCCTTTCTTGGCACTAGAATCATTGTACGCTTTTCTTTATTTTTTCTCTTCCTTCCCACTTACTACTGAAATGGTTAGGTTTTCTTTATTCCATCTTGTCTCATGCTCCCTTGGGCCAGAAGTTTTATTTTATATTTTTATTTTTGACATGTTTGTGCTTAAAAAATGTGACATCCATGAAGAATTTTACACTGTCAAGTAGAGTCACCTGCACACACACAGCAGATTTGCACCACTTCCAAACTACCTGGGAATGCTTAAGCCAATGGCCAGACTGGAAGCTCCAATGGTAGCAACCTTCCCTCACATCATAAACAGCTAGGAAACTGGGAAACATGTATGAAACAACTGTGTTCAGAACGCTACCGTGTTGCTGGAGAGAAAGAAAAGGAACATGTGAAATGAATGAGCATCCTGGCCTCCTTCCTGGATCCATTTTCTGTCCTGAAGCACAGGAGGGGGTCCATGTAGAGCAGGTGATTTTGCTGAATTGAGGAGATGGACATGAGAGGACTGGAAGCTGATGCAGCTGGAATATGATGGGCAGAGCACAGCAGCGATGAAACCGCAGATGGAAAGGGCTGCAGATCTGCATGGAGTTCTCTTAAATACTTTCCTGAAAACTAAGCTGCATGGATAGAGAGAGATGCCATGAAGACAGGCAAAGAACAACGATTGCAGAGTTATCGGTTGATTGACTCCTAGAGCTCACACAGATCTGGGAGAATTTCAAGCTCCAACCAGCCAGAGTAGTATCGACCAGGTTGATTCCCAATGCCTCAGTACACTTTTGTTTCATGATTGATGACTTTTTATAAAGTGGCCTACCTCTGTGTGTTCATATGTACCCTTAATAAAATGGTGAAAACTGATGAAAGGACCAACCTTGCAAATACAACCAATGCTGTGATTTCTGTTGCCATCTATATGTGCCGGGCCCTAGATTCAGCTATCTACTGGACATCTCTCCTCAGAAGCATCCCAAATGGATGGAACTCGTTAAGTCATGCAAGGATGTATTAAATTAACTATAGTGCTAATATGCAATGATGTATTAAATTAATATATATATATATATACATATATATATATATATTTACTAATTGTTTCACATGTTTATGTTTTATCTCTCTAGCTGCACTGAAATTTTTAAGGTCAGTTATCTGGGTTGTATCCTGGCCATGCCACTGCCTGGGTCCCCTTGAGCAATGTTTGGTTTTCTCACTTATATACTGAGGATAGATACTTCTCAGATTTGTTTGAGGACCAAAATTTAAATGAGCTCGTTTAAGTTTGGTGCTTTTTAAGCTGTAAAGGGTTATGAAAGTATAAGCTATTATGTTTCTGCATTCCCTAACAGCACTTCCCCTCCCCCACCCCCCCTTCATTCCCTGGCACCCAGGACAGCAGCTGGCACAGAATGGGTGCTCAGTGACTGTGTGGACACATAGATTTCAGAGACCTCATGGTGAGCCTGGAGGAACACTAGCCAAGAATCAGAGGACCTGGCTTCTCTCTCACCTGTACAGCTAACTTTCTGTGTGAGACCAGGCAATCTCCTCACCTCTCTGGACTTTTTTTTTTTTTTTTTTAAATCCAGATAATGTGTACAAAGCCATTCTGTTTCCATGTTAGATAGTTCTGTTAGTCTTGCTTCACGGATCTCAAACCAAGATCCCAGTGACTCTCTTAAACCTTTACTGCCAGATTGGCATTGGGTTTTTCTTGTATATTCTAATTTCTCCACCATCTCAGGTGAGGGTCTGCAGTGTGGTAGTGGATTCTCCATGAACCCTCCACAACAAAAGGGAAGCAAATGTGGAATGCCCTGTAGTCCCACATAACTCTGGTAATGTGGTCCTGGCTTTGTAATCTCCATTCCTCACAGTGGACAATTGAAATATTTTTTGTTTTGTTTTTAATTGATTTCAGAGAAAGGAAGGGAGAGAGAGAGAGAGAGATAGAAATATCAATGATGAGAGAGAAACATTGATCAGCCTCCTACACGCCTCCTACTGAGATTGAGCCCCACAACTGGGGCATGTGCCCTGACTGGGAATCGAGCCATGACCTCCTGGTTCATAGATCGATGCTCAACCACGGAGCCACACCAGCTGGGCCCCAGTGGACAATTGAGGACAGTTGGCTATTTTAAGCTAATCAACACATTTCTTGACATAGGAAGTTGCTTTTTTCTTTCTTCTGTCAACAGGGAGGGGCTTTGACCTATTTCCCCACCACCTCCACCCCACGCCCAGATATGAGGTGCTGCCCATGTCCATGTTTACACACTAACCCCTCAAGGTTCACATTTGGCTCTATCCAATCTTGGCTGTGTCCACCGAGATGGCCAGTGACCAACTTTCTGTCTGACTTCTATTTGTACTCAGGGTGGAAATGGGGGTCCCACAGGCATAGCCTCTTTCACTTCTGGGGCCATTTCCAAAAATAAAGTTACTGTAACACCTCCACACGGCAGGCATGGGACAGAGCCATCCCAGTTGTTCACTGGCCTTTCACCTCCTGGGGGCCAGCTGCCAGCAGACCGCAGGGCCCCCGAGGGCTGTGTGATGAAATGTGGTCCCCAGAGTCGGCTCTGACATTTTTAGACTCACCGTAAAATAAGCTGTCCAGGATGCCACCTCTCTCTGGTCCTTCCCAGGGCTTTCCGGAGACATGCAGATGGCCCTTGAACTTCCCTCACAGCCGCTGTTTCCAGCAGGTCTGCTCTGGAACTTTCCCCGTGGGCTGCGAAAGTATTCTTCTCGGCTCTATTTTTAAATTCAAAAGCTATAACAATCTGCAAAACACTTTCTTTTCATCTAGAGGCAACAACATTCATTTCATGCACATAATTTCCCTTCTTCTCTACCTCTATCATCGCTGTCTCTATCATCTCTTCCTCTTCTCCCTCTCTCAGATGTTACCTGCACTCAAGGATCAGACATTCTTTGAAGAAGGGATGGAAAGAGAGTGAATGAAGATGAAAAACAATAAAAAGATCTTGGCCCGGAGATGCCAGTCTCCCAGGAAGCCCAGGTTCTTGGCTGCTGAGTGTCCGATATTGACATTGACCCAAGTGGGTCTGCACCCAAGCTCCAGGCCCTACAATAATCTAAGCCCGGCAGCAGCTTTGGCGCTATTTTTCATGAGCAGAAAGAGAATTCTCTTTGGGGATCTAGACTAGGAATTTGAAACACATACATTTCTGATGTTGATGGCAGGCTGGAGATGGGGTGGGGCGGAGGGGGAGGGAGGGACCGGTGTGAGGAGAGATGGGAATGTGCTGGCTTTTCCTGGAACAGAGTTGAATGGACCAGAATGAGCTGAAGGACTGAGTGTTCCACTGTGGCTGCTACGCCGCAGTAGTGGAGACAGTGGAGAATTGATCCTTGTGGGGGCCCTCTCGCTACCACAGTCCCCCTGCTCAGTGATTGGTGGCTTGTGTGCGTTGTTCTTCATTATGTAAGCAATTGTAACCAGGAGGGGAGCCCTTTGAGAGAGGAGGTTAGGTCTGCTGCTTCCCCGCATCTCCTAAGCTAGACAGAGAAAATGCACTCAGACTTTAGCATGCGACACTTTCAAGTCACTTTATCAAACTTTTTTTTCTGATAAAAGTTAAGGAGATTTTTCATGACAACCTTGCTTCATTCCCAAGCTCAGAAACCACTGATAACTTAATGTTCCTCCCCTACCCGAACCTGACACATAGATTTGTGTTGTTGTTGTTGTTTTAACATGTATCTCCTTGCAAAGAAATCTTGAAAATGTTTGTAAATGAAGTTGTCAAAACTAACTCCAGACGAAGTAAAAACAAAAACTAAATGAAACTAAATAAGCAGTAGCATTGCAATCAATATAAAAAGTTGTCAACAAACTATACCACCCCAAAGAAAATGGCCAGAGGCCCAGAGGTTTTTCTAGTAAATTATATCAAGTCTTCAAGGATAGAGATTTTTTTTCTTACATACTGCCTACACTGTTCCAAAGGATAAAAATAAAGTTCCTAACACATTTTTAAAAACAAACAAAAAAGCTTGATACTAAAATACAAAATAGGCCAAAAGAAGGCTAGAGAGCAATTGTACTTATGAATATAGACTCACAAATACCAAATATAATATCAGGTAATTAAATTCAGCTACATGTTAAAAGGTCTACATACCACCACCAAGTTGAATTTATTTCAGGAGGAAAATATGTTTCCGCATAAGAAATTAATTGTCTTTGTCTTAAGTCAGATGACATTTATCTGTGAGTTAATTTCTGGACTCTATTGTGTAACAATGATATATTTGTCTATCTTTGCAACTATGCTACAGTTTTTAGTTACTAAAGCTTTATAGTAAGTCTTTAAAAAAAGAAATTAATTGATATAATTTATTAGGTAAAAGAAGAAAAAAAACATGTGATCATTTCTTGAGATGTTGAAAAGGCATTTATCAAATATCGATTTTTATTTTTTAAAAATCTTTCCCTGGCTGGTATGGTTTAGTTGGTTGAAGTGTATCCCATACACCAAAAGGTTGAGGGTTTGACCCCTAGTCAGGGCACATGCCCAAGATTACATAGCACTTTTCCAGTTTTATGTCATAACCAGCTTTAAGGTAACATCTCAAAAGTCAAAAACTTGTCCTCAATGAGCCCAAGAGACTTTGAAAAAATGAAGACGTTCATATACCAAGGCAGATTTGCTTTCATTTTTTTTGGAAATTCAGCTACGGCATTCAACTTTTAAATTTCAATGATGCTTCAAAGAGGTAAAGGCAAAGACATCTTCTCTTGTAGAGGATACTGCCATACTCTGCACTCTCTCCTCTGCCCAAGTAGAAGAAAATAATGTCCCCACGTCAATTCACTGCTTTTGTGATTTACCTACAGAGTGTATTGTGACACTTCAATATGGGACTTAGAGGTGACAGTCCTTGGCAGAAGACACTATTCTTGTGTGAAAAAATTCTGTTCTCCTCAGTACTTTCTCTTTTATATTGAAGTTGCTTCATTGGATTCACTTATTTCCTTAGAATGTTAATTGTCCAAGTTGGATGTCGATTACAGAGAATCCATTACACGGATTCTTTGTACTTTCGTTTATGTTTGAAAATGTCCATAATATAAAGATTCTAAAAATTACCTTCTTGTGGTTAAGAAATAGAGCATCTGTTAAAATGTCAATCAGTGTCTGTAGGGAGATGAGTCTCAGTATAACAGTTCACACTGTAGTATATGGGGCATAAGTGCGAGCTTCGGAGACTGGCAGCCAAATGTGAATTCTGACTCAGTGTGGCCTTGGAGAAATTAATTGACCTCTCTGCATCTTGGTTTCCCTTCCTCTCCCCCTCTGCCTCCTTCTTTTCTTAGTCTTAATTCTTCACTTCTTAATCATCTTCACAGTGTCTTAAATTTTGTGAGTATTTTCTTTTGTTATTCCTGCTGGAAATACCCCAATTACTGCTGAGTTTATTTTTATTTTTTTTAAATATATATTTTATTGATTTTTTTACAGAAAGGAAGGGAGAGGGAAAAGAGAGTTAGAAACATTGATGAGAGAGAAACGTTGATCAGTTGTCTCCTGCACACCCCCTATCAGGGATGTGCCTGCAACCAAGGTACATGCCCTTGACCGGAATCAAACCTGGGACCCTTCAGTCCACAGGCCGACGCTCTATCCACTGAGCCAAACCAGTTAGGGCTATTGCTGAGTTTAAACTTCTGTTTGATTTGGGATTCCGTAACATAGCTAAAGAAAAAAAAAACCCACACCTTTTCAGATTGGGGGCGGGGGTGTGGTGTCCATTACTGTGGTCCAGACCTACCTCTTCACCCCCACCTCCACACACACCTTTTTGTGATATTGAATTTCTAGAGAAAAATAGGCCACTTTGTGTAATCTTCCACGTTCTAGATTTTCCTGTTTCCTCATGATGATTAGGGAATGTTTTTTTAGTGCAAATTTGATCTGTAAGACTCCTGCTTCAGTGGTTCCCAGTTGCTCTTAAGATAAAGTCCACAGAACTTGGTACAGTCTGCAGAACCCACAGTGGCCTGGCCCCTGCCTTCCACCCCACTCCCCATGCTTTCCTGCTTCCTCCCGTTTATTCCTTTCCGAGCCCTCTGGCACCCTCTGCTTTTTGCAAATGCCCATCTCCTTCCAATCTCAAGACACTGAACTTCATTTCTCTGTGAGAAAACTCTTGCTGCCACTTTGCCTGCTTGGATCCTATTCATACTCAGGTCTCCCAAAATATTGCTTCTTCAGAAAAATCCTAATGTAAACTGGGATACTCTCCCTTTTTTATGTTCTCAGATGTTTCCATCCATGGCACTTAGCACAGTTTCACTTGATTGTTACTTATGCTTTCAGGTCTGCTTCCCTCACCAGACCATAAATCCTGTGAGAATAGGGGCCATTCCTATCTTGTTACCTTTGTATCCCCACACTTATCACCAAGCCAACTCATAGCAGCTGATCAAAAATTCGAGCAAGTTTCTCATTCTCTCTATACCTAAATGACTGTGTTTGTTAAATGAATAATAATAACAATACTCACATTATAGACTTTTAAGTGAATAAGATAAACCCTATAACATCTTTCACGTAGGACCTGGCAAATAGATGCCAGGAGTAGACATGCAATTCTGGGAAAACATGCCACTTTTCAGAATTACTTGAGGTTGGATAATGTAGATATTTGCCATGTATGTAGCCATGAAAACTCTGTAGTTTAATAGAATGTTTGCAATCTCTTACTCAAAGTTGCTCTTCAACTAAAATGTGTATTTCAATGTCTCTTGTATGATAGGCTCAGCCGCCACACAATATTTCTTTAGCCAGTGTTTCGGAAGATCGAGACAAGGGAGTAGAAAATGGTTCTCCATTCCATAATTTAGTACATTGATGTGTTTATTTTATTGCCAGGGGTATTGCATTGTACTAACTGATTATTTTGACATGTAGTTGACTTATTGGTTGAAGAAAAATAATACATTTCAAACTTCATTTCCCACTGTGTCAAAATCTCTTACACCTGGGTGCACAGGGACCGGTGACCAACTTTGGGAGAGAGACATGCTCTGTTGTACACACTTGTGTCCCTTGATTGCGCTCTCCTCAGATCAGGGAGTTTTGTAGGTAGCCCGATGCCGTTGCCCAGCACAGGGGTGCAGAATCCCAAACACATGGAACCGTTGAAATCCAACTCCCATGAACGATTTCATTGCCTCAACTCCATTTGTAATGTAAATCCTCCAGAGGTGCTTTCTATTCTTAGAAGAGAAGTCACAAGCTGGAGGGTGCGTCACCTTCGCAATCAGCACCCCTTCTGGCTCCTAATGTGCAACATATGGCGGTTGAAGAGGTTAGAGTGTTACAGAAATGTCATTACTGAATTTCTCTATGTTCGCATGTATCATCTGTCACGTAATTGTTTGTTTTACAGCCCATACCTATAATGGGCTAAGTGGGGACTATTTATATCAGTTAACAATGAGTGCCTTTAATTAGTATTTCATGCAACTGGAACATGTTAAGAAAGCTGACACAAAGCTGGCTGGGTTGGGAGATTCCATGTGAATTTCGTTATGAAATTGCTGGGATATTACAGTTGCACAGGTACCAAGGTTTCTTCAGCTGCCACAGATGCTGTGAGATCAGCGCGTGTGAAAATGACACATCATCACTTTGGGTCTCACTCAGCTGAGGGACACGTGGAACTTGCCCACTTTGTATCCAAACCCCACATTCCTCAGGAGAGCTCTTCCAGGGGCCCGCAGGGGCGTGCAGATAACACATCGCAGAGCCTGCGCAGACCTCGGGGAAGAATGCGGGAAAGAGACAACAGGCAGAGCCTTTGTGGGGCAAGTGCTTACTGCGAAGGGAGGGCTTGGCCATTGGATACAAAGCATTTTTGATGACTGGCGCGAATGGTTTCATTTCCCCCATTCTCATTTTAAGACACTTTTGTGGATTCAAAGACTTCTCATCAACACCCTCGATGCACTAAAGCAAGACTGGCTTTAGTAGACAATGAAGACATAGTACCAGTCTAGACCTATAAGAACGCGTCTCCAATTAAATATATTGAAGAAGATAGCCATGTCAGCAAAGCATCCTTTAATTCCTTTGAAAAGGAATCCCTGCCTTCGACTACAATAGAGGCTGGCAGGCCACTCCACGTAAACGCTGAGCGATTCCGTGGGATGTGTGCCCTCTCCTCTTTTAGGGTTTTGTAAGGTATGCACAGTATATTCAATCTGTCATCTCGGTTTACAGAGCCAGACAACATTTTCACGTGTTGATCTCAGCTTCTGAAAGAATGCTAATTGTTTTGTCAAACGAAAATGAACAGTGAAGTTTTATAAATTTTGGGGGTGATTTATTACTGGGCGGAAAAACAGTTCTGGGTTTTTGGACAATGTGGTCAGTGTTACTGAAGTCCGTGCTAGGCTCTGCGATGTTTTCTGTGAAATCTTTCAAGGTCTGTTTAGTGACGATTTGTGGAAGTGCTGGTGGACGGAGCTGAGGGTCAGAGCTGCTCTTGCAGGCCAGAGTGTGCTGCTTGGTACATCTACCCAGACCACCAAGTATCTCTTCCCATCACAGCACATCCTGGAATCGGAACCTCTGGAAAATTACTAGCAGGTTACCCATAAGGACATGGACGAGGACAGTAGTTGGTAGCAAACATGTGGTACCCTGCCTGCCACAGACTTCAGGAGGCTTTGTTCCGAAGTGCCCTCCTCAGCTGCATGTCCTAAGGCATAAAGGACAAGCATCAAATACACGTGTTCTTACCATAGCAGTCTCCATGATGGCCTCTTTGTTAGTATTTGACTATAGATTTTATTCATTCCCAGAGAAAACCACCAGCTTCTCTGTCTGCATCAATAGCTGGATCTCCACCTGTAACTACATCTGATTCCTCATGGACTAGATGGACCTCATCTTCATAGGCATAGTCCTAACTGAGCTCTGACTTTAGGCCACGCATTCACTTAGAGTCTTTTAGGTCTCAGGATTTTAAATGGAATCTCATATAAGCAACAGAGAGTTGAATGAGAGTTTTGAATACAATTGTCAACTTTCTTTTTCTTACCTAAATCTTCTCCTAATTATATTTGCTGTTACTTTTGAATGTTGGTTATCACCTTCCAGTGTTCTGCATTTGTATATGACATGGCTCTTATACCTGTACTAGAGGCCTGGTGCATGGATTCATGCACTGGGGAGCGGGGAGTCCCTCAGCACGGCCTGCACACTCTTGCAGTCAGGGACTCCTCGGGGGATGTCCGCCTGCCGGTTTAGGCCCGATACCCTGGGGGATGGGGCCAAAGTCAGCAGTCAGATATCCCTCTCACAGTCTGGGGCTTTTGCAGTCTGGGACCCTTTGCTCCTTACTTCCAGCCTGCAGTGGAGGCGGGAGAGACAGACTCCTGCAACCGCTGCTGCACTCACCAGCTGTGAGCTGTGAGCCCGGCTTCTGGCTGAGAGGTGCTCCCCCTGTGGGAGTGCACTGACCACCAGGGGGCAGCTCCTGCATTGAGCATCTGCCCACTGGTGGTCAGTACATGTCATATCAACTGGCCATTCTGCCATTTGGTCGATTTGCATACTAGGGTTTTATTATATAGGATAGGATTTTTACATAAGTAGTATCCATAATAGCATTTATACTTTTCATTTCCAGAAAAGTCATATATGAATATAATATTCTTTCATTTTGATATTTTTCTAGCATTGTTAACATTCACACTTTAACACGAATGCCTTAATTGTTTGCTCTATTGGGTCACATTAAAAGGTTAAGTTGATTTTGAAGTACTACTAAGAGGATGTATGACATCTTGGTGCCTTCGAGTCAGAATGCAGAACATAGAGCAAAACAAGATGAAAACAAAACATTTCCCATATAGAGTTTATCCAAAGCCTGTTTTGAGCTTCGGGGGGTTCTGAGGTAACTTTAAGTCTCGTACTGCCCTTCAGAGCCCTCCCAGGGTCCATGCAATCTCATGGGGTTGCAGCCTGCACAGGATATCTGAGCTTTGTTGGGTTTCTGGTGACATCATAATAAATGGCCCTGTCAAATCTGCTGATTGGATGCATGCGAGACAATCCAGTGAGGAGCAAAGAGCAGAGAGCATTGTCTCTGAGCTGGCAGTTCCTGATCCAAGGGAAGAAAGTCCTTATTGGACAAGGGGACACCAGTTAGAATAGGAGAGGACTGTAGAAATAGGGGTACACCCAGGAAATGGCCCAAACCACTGAATCGAAGGGTTTATGGGAAAGGAAAAGGGAGATGAAATAAACAGCGAGGGCTGTGGCTCAGGATGGTGAGTGAGGCAGGCCAGGCAGGAGCTCTGCTGCCAAAGTGATAGGATCTGCTGACTATCTGGGTCCATTGTACCAAGCCAGCATCTGTGCTTCATGCTGACCCAGCTCCCTGAGGAAAATTGTCAGCATGTTTTGTTGGGAAACCTTAGGCACACTAGAGGACCATGGGGCCAAAGACCCTCGATAATTATTTGCCTACTCGAGTTTTACTCCATTACAAAGTTCTAACCAAATAAAATATCCTAGGCAAATGCTGATTGAAACAGAAACATGTCTAAAAAGAACTTAAAAGAGCTATGATGGCACATAGAATAACAGAGCATCTTCTACCTCATATTCTTCTGTATTAACAAAGTTCAAAGACCTTTAATTCTGAAGTCACTGAGAGTTGGATAATGAATAAACTTGTCTCGCATGTAAGTCAAGAAGGGATTAGGTGATGGGTAATCCCTTCCAAGTCTCTTATTGACTAGAAAAATTGAACCCTGAGGAGTTTAAGTGCTATGGAGACAAGACCATTCTAACTTGTTTCTTGTGCGTGTGTTTGTAAATGTGCATACCCATCAACTAGATCAAACTGGAAGGAAGACAGGGTTGTAGATACCGATAAAATTTTTTGCCAAAAAGAGTCACTAGAAATACAGTAGCTTGTAAACTAAATATGCTTAAAGTAGCGGAAAACTACGATAACTAATATATGAGACTGAATGATTGAATCTCACTGTGTGGATTCAATTATAATTGCAGATGGAAGAGTCGGTACATTGGCAAACAGACTTGCCAAGCTCAGCTTGCAAAATAAAGTAACAAAATCTGGGGCCAGATCAGGCAAAGAATCTCTCTTTGATAGCAGGCTGCCCCAGGAGAATAGTTATTGGGAGGTGGACAGGGGCTAGGACAGACTAGAATGTGATTGGATGGTTCAATGATTCCTGTATAATTAAATGACTGCATAACTAATACTTGGAATGCCAGGTGCAGCAATGCCAGTCAGGCAGTGCCCTGCAGCTTAGCTACTCCTATGCTCACTCAAGATAGCAGAGCTTGCCTAGCTGCTTTGGCTCAGTGGATAGAGCATTGGCCTATGGACTGAAGGGTCCCAGGCTCAATTCTGGTCAAGGGCACATGCCCTGGTGGTGGGCTCAATCCCCAGTGGGGGGCATGCAGGAGGCAGCTGATCAATGATTCTCTCTCATCATTGATGTTTCTATCTCTCTCTTCCTTTCCCTTCCTCTCTGAAATCAACACAAATATATGAGAAAAAAAACAACAGCAGAGCTCACCACTGTCTCTGTTGGAATCACTTGTGACACTCGTGGGGGTGGACCCTGGAGGTGCTTCTGTGTCTGTGTTGATAAATGGCTTCCTGGGTGGTGTATCCTTTTTTTTTCTTGGTAAATAAAGAGCCAGTTAGGGTTACCAAAAGATTGGTTTACTTATTCAAAACCCAAGAATGCTCAAACAAGTTAAATAGGATATTAATGCAGCACCATTAAAAAGTATTTTGGGCCCTGACCAGTTTGGCTCAGTGGATAGAGCATTGGCCTGCCGATTGAACGGTCCCAGGTTTGATTCCGGTTAAGGGCATGTACCTTGGTTGCGGGCACATCCCCAGTAGCCGATATGCAGGAGGCAGCTGATCAATGTTTCTGTCTCATCAATGTTTCTAACTTTCTATCCCTCTCCCTTCCTCTCTGTAAAAAATCAATAAAATATATATTTTTTAAAGTATTTAGAAAATAAAAATCAATTTTAAAAAAAGTATTTTGGTTTTTGAATTGAAGTGTGGGTAGACCACAGCTAACAGATATTGAATGCTTGCTGTGTACCAGGAACTGGCCTATATAGGTGACATTTTCAACTTATTTATTTCCTTCAGCAATATTAAGAAGTAGACACTGTTATTATCTAAAAATTTTATAGGTGAAGAAGATGGTGCTTAAAACATTTATTTCCACACGGTTACCCAGCTAGTGAGGCAGAGTCAGGGCTCAAAGCCAGCTCATCAGACTCAAGTCTGAGCTCTCTTCCAAGCATTGCTTCCAGAAGCCATGCAAATACACTTCACCTTGCCCTAGCCAGTTTTGCTCAATGGATAGAGCGTTGGCCTGAAGACTGAAGGGTCCCAGGTTTGATTCCAGTCAAGGGAACATGCCTGGGTTACAGGCTCAATCCCCAGTAGGGGGTGTGCAGGAGGCAACTGATCAATAATTCTCTCTTATCATTAATGTTTCTATCTCCTTTCCTCTCTGAAATTAATAAAAACAAACAAACAAACAAACACACACACACACTTTGCCTAAGATATTCCCACAACTAGGAAGTGATAGGAGAAAATGAAAATGAGAAATGTGGGAAACAGAATAATGCCCCCCAAAGATGTCCACATTCTAATTCCCACAACCTGTGAATATGTCTTCTTACACGACACAAGGGACTTGGCAGATGTAACTAAATTAAGGACTGTTACGGGAGAAGATTATGCTGAGTGATCTGGGTGGGCCCCATGTCATCACAAGGGTCCTCATACCAGGGAGGTGAAAGCATCAGCCAGAAAAAGGAGCTGTGGCAGAACCAAAGGTGGGAGTGATGGCTTTGGAGACAGAGGAGGGGCTACAAGCCAAGGAGGATAAGTGGCCTCTAAAATCTGGAAAAGGGAAGGAAATACGTTCTCTCCAAGAACCTCCGCAAGGAAATACAGCCCCACCAAAACCTTGATCTTAACCCAATGGAACCCATGTTGGAACAGAAAGTCAGAAATAGATGGAACTACATATATTAATCTAGAAAATAATGACAGTGGTTCCTGGGTCACTGGGGCAAAGATGAACTTTTTAAACTCTTGATGCTGGGAAAACTGGAGAATCATTTGTAAAAAGATTTTTAAAATCTGGATCCATGTTTCACAATATACATAGGAATAAATCTAAATTTGAAAATAATGAAACTGTACAACCCTTCTTCTCTTTGTGTTGATACAATGTGAGAAAACTCTCTCAGGTGCCTTCCCATCTTGGTTGTATAGACAAAACCAGGGAGAATAATGAAATAAATAAAGAACATTTTTGTTACCAGACACAATAAAGGGTTTAGGATTAAAAAAACAACATGGAAGAAGTCCTCTATAACTTGGCTGTAGGGTTTCCTTTTAGTATTTTTCCTTTTAAGATTTCCACTTTTAACTTTTAATATTTCTGTTATTTTTTAGAGTCTTCTCTTATATTCAATGTTTTCAATTTAGTTTCTGTGACCCAATCTATAAAACTTTTAATAAATTAGTTTTTCCTGTATAGATGTATTCGTATAATTAATATAACATACATATATACATATTTTGTCTTAATTTTGTCATTTTATAGTTTTAGTGTTTAATGTTTCCTTGAAATCCATTACCTAAGACTACTATGGCATAGATTCAATTGATCTGTAGTATCTGTTTTTCTTTGCAAGTAGTGTAGTTTTTCAATGAACAGACTCAATATTTCCTTACCCCCTTGAGTTTTTTCTTTATTAGGACTTCAGTATACATTGTTTCATTTACTGAAAAAAAAATTTTTTATTTTATTTCAGAGAGAGGAAGGGAGAGGGAGAGAGAGATAGAAACATCAGTGATGAGAGAGAATCGTTGATCGGCTGCCTCCTACATGCCCCACACTGGGGACTGAGCCCCAAACCTGGGCCTGTGCCCTGAACTGTGACCTCCTGGTTAATGGGTCCATGCTCAGGCACCCAGCCATACCAGCCGGGCCTGAATTCTTCACTTGAGAGACTCCAGTCACCTTTAGGTTACATTGTATTACCCCTTTTCTAATTGCTTTAATATCTTAATCTTTACCCACTTCATATTCATTAAGATAATTTTAAACCCTTCTTTGTACCAGTGATTCCATATAAAATGCTGCAATCTGTTTCTAATTAATTATAGTTTCTGTGATATAGAAAATATAATTAATTAATGTTGAGTGGTGCTTTGGTCCTTGGTTTGTTTTCAACTCCACAAACTTCATCTTGCACTGTTGTTTGAACATCTCATCTCTGAGATCATCTTGACTGGATCATTTGTCTGTGTTTTGCATGTGATAGCCCTTTCATCGCTCATCTGTTACCATCAACTTTATCATCTTCTCTTTCTACAATGGATGCACTTTCTCCAGCCCTTGTCATGCTGAGATGAGCAGCTCCCTCCAATCCTTCTCTTTGTGTTGATACAATGTGAGAAAATTCTCTCAAGTCCCTTCCGATCTAGGCTGAGAAATATTTTTCCCCTGAAAGGTATAGTTCAGATGGATTTTCTGTACCCTAAAGACCAGAGGGAGAAAAGGGGGTGAGATAACTGGAGAGCCACAGGGAGAAATAAAACTGGATGTAATCCTCACCCTGTATGCTAGGATAAATGATCAGGACAGTGTCTTAAATAAACAGGCATTTAAAATGAAAAATATTTAATGAAACCACAACAAATACTAGAAGGAGAGATGGATAAATTTCTCATACTGTATCCCTGGGGAAAACTTTGCTAGCTAGGACTAAAAATCCAACAGCAATAAGCAATAAAGAAAAAAGTTAATTGCATTACTTAAATTTTTTTAATTGCATGACAGAAATAATTAAAAACCAAGGAACAAATATTGGCAACTGATAATACATAAGAATGATATACCTAATGTTGAGTTCAACCATGCAAAACCCTTCATTTGTTGATGTTCAAAAATGGCAGTTTTATATTAATTAACCGAGTACATAAAGGATACCTAAAAAAGAGAATTAAAATATTAACAACCCTATAGAAAAAATGGTCTAGAAATATGAACACATAGTTCACAGAAAAAAAATGCAAATGGCTTGTAATGGAAATTATTCAACCTCACTCATAAGAAAATACAGTTTCAAATTGCAGGGATATACCATATGTGTTGACAACATATGATGTTGTTGAGGCTGTGGGGAACTAGACTCTCATCTGGTGGTAGGAATGCAAATTATACATCTTTCCACCTCCCCACCGTCTACTGCGCCCTCCCCCCGTAGAGAGGAGGAATTGGTAACACCTAGCATAATTATATATGCACTAATATAAGTACAAACCCTTTGACTCAGCAATCCTACTTCTGGGAGACTTGGGGTTCATTATATTTTTCTGTTTATGTTTGAACATGTTTCAAATCTTCCATAGTCAAAGGTTGGTGGATACAAATAAAAACAGGAAATGCAGGGTGTTCACTAAACTGGTCAGTTAAGAGTGCTTCCACTCCATTTTCTTTCAGAGTGCTGGGTTTGCAGCTTTGTGATTAGATATAGTTACTCAGGGCTCTTAACAAGTTAAGAGTAAAGAGGGAGGTGGATGTCACTGAACACCCATTTAGAAACTAGGGCGATGGGGAGCTGATGAGGGGCAGGCCAGTTGCTGGGTCCTGCTGACTGTCCCTCCAAAACCATCCTTCCCTCTCCAGGGAAGGCTTCCACTGTTAGCGATTCAGTGTCTGAGAATAATTTTTAACAAAGCTGCATCCCGTCCCTTTTCTGCAGTTAACAATATTGTATCAGCCTAGGAAAATGTGTAGATGCTTTCAGAATTGTTCTCATTGGTGGCCCGCTGCTCTCTCTGAAACTGGTCCAGGCTTCTGAGCGTCTGACCTGTCTCTATCTCTATGCACCAATCTTCTGAAAGAAGCGTGGCTACAACTCTAGATGACTGGGTTCTCGTTCTAGTGTAGGGTTAGGATCATCTGTGGTAGAGATATAAGCACTGCTTGAGGATTTTTAGAAATCCCAGATGAGTCTGCATAGATGACAAAAGGAGTTTGCAAACCAGGTGTGCGAAAACTATGCCCAGTTGAATTTTTCCAGTAACTAAATACTTTCTCTCATGAAGCCCCATTTTGCTGGGTGATAGGAGCATAATTCAATCAACTAGCTGCCTGTGTACCTTTCCCCTGGTCTATGCAGAATGGGGCAGGGGTGCTTACACATGTCAAAATATGAGGAAGATGGGATGTTGTCTGTCCAGGTTTGTCTGTCTGTCATGTTGGCATCCCCAAGAACAGTCATGGATCCATGTAGACCGGGTTGTGCCCGTGTGCTGGTTCTTTCTGCCAAATTCATGCTGAGCCCAGTGATAGGATACAAAATATGCTGATATTACTACTGCATAAGTCTGGGCAGATGTAGGAGTTTAGCTCAGATTCATCTACCTAGATCTCCCAACAACTCCCACCCTAAATCTTGTTCCTTCCCCAAAAATCTACCCAAGAAAAGGAGTGGGCATGGATAGAGGTCCTCTCCATTATCAGAGTCACCTTCCACCACCACCCACAAAGTGTCTGTTTTCAGAAATATACAATTCCCACTCCTAATCCACTCCAACTTTTTTTAAATCTCCCCCGAGCTTTGAAATCTTTATCTAGACTAGAGAAATGACTGTGTAGCCTTTTCCTCCTCACTATGACACCTGCCAAAGAAATGTACTAGAACTCTATATTTTAAAATGTAAGTGGTAGAATTCAGGTTCCCAAACTCAAAATCAAGTGAAAGACATATGAGTCCATCAGAGGTGAAATATAATATATATATTACTAACATAGTTGATTGGATCCATGGTCTAATTGGTCTCCTTAGCACTTTCCTTAAGTTACACAATCTTGCATAGTTTACTGGCATAGTTTATAACTGTGGACCTTCTTTGCAAGGGTCAGACACACCTCTGTGAGTTCATTCCTTAGACCTGCTATGAGGAGAAGCCATGGAGCTGCCTAGAAACAGATGGACAGTTCTGGCGCTCTCCTCGTCGGCTGCATCGTCTTTCGTGGTTACTGATCAATTGAAGCTTTGTTGTTGTTGCTGCATTAAGAGTTTATTAAGGGAATTTACAAATAGCGTTGGGTATGTGTGTTGGCAAGATGACAAGGATATTCTCCGAGCTTTCTACCTCCTGGATTCTGGACAGAGTCCGAGTGGTACCTTTGATGCAGCTGACGGACCTACGTTGACGCATCCTCACCCCGAGTCCATAGTTCACATGAGGGGTCACCCTTGGCATTGTATCTTCTATGGGATAAGGACATGTATCCACTACCATAGTATCAAACAGTAGTTTTACTCCCCCTAAAACTTTTCCGTGCTAAAGCTTTTTTATAAGTTCCCAATTCATGAATCTCACCTCACCCTGCTCTGGGGCGGCCTCGTTCCAGGTACCTGCTCTTGTCCCCTTTACCTGGGTTTCAGTACACAAGGGACTTCAAAGGAGAGCTTCTCCCTTCCTCGTGGTGGCAGGTGGGTTAATTCGGCTCTGACGAATCCCTTCCCCATAGTGCAAGCAAAGCACCCTCGCTTTCCTCAGGGAGGTCTTCTTGGGAGTCCGCTGGGCGGTTTGATCAGAGAAGCCCAGAAAGACCTTCCCTGTGAGAACTGCGTAGGCAATGTCCCAGTGTAAGCCTCTTGCATCACACTTGCTGTCTTTCATTCTAACTCAGAACAGTTGGCATTTATGTTGAATTGGGGGAGCAAAAGAGAATTCACTAAAGCAGAGAACATGGGTGAGAACATACTCATGCTCTTCTGCTACAAGTATATAAGCTGACCTCTGAGTCCTTGAACAAATCATAGCTCTGGGTCTCCACTTTTACCTATAAAACAAGGAGTTTGGTTAAAATGACGTCAAAGGTCCTTCCAATGGTAACATCTGTAAATTCCATGCAGCTGCATCGCTAGGGGTTTGGCCTCTGATTCATTAACATTTGGTGACTACAGTGAGAGGAAACTTGGAGTGCCATTGAGACAAGGTTGGGTGGCATGCTGCCAATATCTAGACTTTCAGTCATTGCTCTGACCAGCTTTGATAGTCTGTCCCAACTTAGCCGTTGTCCTGCTCTTGAGCTCTGCTCAGCATTTCTTTTTATGAAGACCATTTGAATGTTTCTGTTATACATCTTGGTTGCCATGCAAACTTGGCTCGCAGAAGCCTGAAACAAACCCCAAACACCTCCTTACATACTTGCTTTATGACATTTTATTTGAATGCCAATATAACAAGTTTATAGTAAATGGAGGATATGGCAGGAGACTAAAATAACACTGTAGTCTTTGAACACCCTAATCTGAGCTTAATAATTTTAAGATTTTTAGACATTTGTAACTCAACCTATGGGCACAATCTAGTAGTAATGGTACTTGGGTAAAGATGTTATGCATGGAGCTCAAAAAGATTGTACTAGATCAAATAACACAGTGGTTCCAAAGGAAACTAAATCTTTTAAAACCCCTCAAACATCAGTTTAAACTGTTAACTTTAATTTTATTTTAAATTCATGTTAAAGTAATTGCATCAAGCTGGGATTAGGTACCGTCTCTGACTCTCCTTCTACAGAATTAACCATTTCACGTATTAGAAATGCAAATATAGTTATTTGAAAAGGGGAGGAGGTTAAAAATAAGCTTGAGCTTCCTGCCTACTGTGGTTTTACAGAAGCAATACCTCGAGGTGCTTCTTCCCCAACCTGGACATCAGTCACCCATCTCTCCATCTGTTCAAAGACAGAACATCCATCCAAGAAAATTACCTAGGGGAGAGACCACAAAACAGTACTCAGATCCATGAAAAAAGTCACATTTTAACCAGTACCTTGCTCATTCAGAACATTCAAAGTTGGTTTGATGATGTTCATAAGGTAACTACTCTACCACAGTGCAGCCTTGTAGAGCAGAGAGAACCGTGGGCAGGGAACCACCCAGACAAGGATTCCGGTGGCTGCGCAGCCAGTCTCTAGCATCCTAACTTTAGAAAATGTATCTCTCTTGGTCTCAGTCTTCTATACTATAAAATTAGGGGCCTAATAAAATCTCAAGTGTCCTGGCAAAGCCTGATGTCCTGGGAATTTTCATTTAGCAAAGCTCTCTGTAGCTAAGTGATCTTGGAGGCTACTCAGTTGCAGGCTGCTGTGGGGTAGTATCCATGTTATTATGTAGAAAAGACAGGAAACTGGGAAGGTCTATAATTCAGCTTTTTCTTGACAAAACAGTACTCCAGATTCCCTCCCACCTAAGAGGGGGCACTGCACTGTCAGGAAGCGCTGGGACCCTCCAGCAGAGGGAGCTGCTGCTAAGTTTATCAGAGCCTGTGAGAGCTCACAGAGCAGTGAGAGGAGTGCGTGCAGGCCAGCTTCACTAAAATCAGCTCTGGTGAGCAGAGGGCAGTCAACAGAGATTGAGGTCAGTAATACAGGAGAGCAAACAAGGCACATGGTCAAGGAACAGCCCATGTCAGAACAGAGGGGCACTGCCTGGCCTTGGCCATTGGGGACCAGAGTCCCATCTCTCCCACGTAGCTTGTTCTCTTGGCCCCAGTGGTGCAGTGTAGACATGAGTGAGCTCCCAGGAGGGGGTCAAGAGCGTGATATTTATCCCCCATCATTCCCAGTTCTCAGTAAGTGTCTACCTGCGCTGAACAGAGATCACTCCTTGGAAACCAAAGATCTATTATTGCATTTAGAAAAATTTCCACATAACTTCTTTTTGTGCTCTTAAAATTTAAGTGCCCAGATGTGATCTTGGAGGCACTTAGCTACACTCTGAGACTCACACAGAATTCAAAGTCTTTGATTTTCTTTTTTGAACACAAACATAAGGATTTGAATTGGTAACATTTTCCATACTGTGGCCCTCAATTTAATTTTCCAAAATAATTTTTTTCTGCTAAATATAAAACAGAGTTACCTGGAGGTGGCTTCAATTTTTTTAAGTTTATAATATCTAGAAGAAATGGAATAGAAGTCTCATCTCAACGTTCTTATTATAAATGGAGACTTTAAAATATAGCCATATTAAAAATAAGAAAATAATTTAAAAATATATGATCATGATATTTTCTTTTTTATCTCTATTGTTGAGAGTATTACAGATGCCCCCCCCTTTCCCCCATTACCCGCCTCTACCTGGTTCCGACCTGCCCCATTCCTTCACCGCAGTATTGTCTGTGTCCATGGGCAATGCATATATGCATATAAGTTCTTTTGTTAATCTCTGCCCACCCCCCTTCCCTCTGAGATTCATCAGTCTGTTCCATGTTTCCATGCCACTGGTTCTGTTTTACTCATCAGCTTATTTTGTTCATTAGATTCCACATATGAACAAAATAAACTGATAAATAAAATAGAACCAGTGGTCACAATATTTTTAAATGGCATATGTTTCCTACATCTATATAGCTAAAGCTTTATTTTGGTGGGGAAAAAAACATAAAATTAGGGTTTGTTTAGTTTATGTCATTGAGTGTAATCCCTTACTTTAGTTAAATGCTTCTTCCTTTGTTAAAATAGTTAATACTTATCCCACAAATTATGTATTTAACTTTCTTATGAGTTTGTTTGAATTTCTGCTCATGGTATATGGACCCAGGCTTAGACAACATGTGATGAGGCACAAGTTCTCACTTAAACGAAGAGTTATTTTGTGATGGATTTGTAGATTTGTTTAATTTTACTCCTTATTGTAGAAGTTGGCTGTTTAAAGGTACTGCATATTTTATACATCCTCTATAGAGCTCTAGACTATTTTGAAGAGGGAGACTTTTCCCCCTTAAGGAGATCAGTAAACATTTTAGGTAACAATGCTACCTGAGACCTAGTGGCTTTGTCTATGAGTTATGCGGTGTTTAGTAAGCTCCGCCTTGGAGGATGGTGTGTGTCTGGGAAGCAGAGACTCCCTGCCATCAGAGAAGTTTAAGTCCATTTGGGAAAATAAGAATCAATCAAGACAGTTTTGTTCAGTGGATAGTACATTGGCCTGTGGACCTAAAGGTTCCAGGTTCAATTCCACTCAAGGGCATGTACCTTGGTTGCAGGCCCAGACCCTGGTCAGGGCCCATGCAGGAGGTAACCAATCAATGTGTTCTCTAACATCAGTGTTTCTCTCTGTCTTTCCCTCTCTCTTCCACTCTCTCTAAAATCAATGGGAAAATATCCTCGGCTGAGGTTTTTTAAAAAAAGAATCAATTAAGAAACAGTCAGAATTCAAAGAATTACTCATGTTTAGAGTATAAAACTCGCCCAGAAATAACCCTGTTCCTCTCCAATATCCACTGTCTTACCAATTGCTGCTCAGACCTCATTCCTCTGCCATCTGGAAGTGGTTTGAAGCTCTTCAAAGGAGTCCTCTGCCCAACTCTGACAAGCATTGCTCTTACTTTGAGCTCCCATTGAGGTCCCATACTGCCCCTATTTGCTCCTGATGTTCCCCAATCCATTTCACTTGACCAAAACATTCCTGAGAGATGCTGTGCTGGAAGTGCACACACCAC
Organism: Myotis daubentonii; assembly: GCF_963259705.1. Classification (NCBI taxonomy): domain Eukaryota; kingdom Metazoa; phylum Chordata; class Mammalia; order Chiroptera; family Vespertilionidae; genus Myotis; species Myotis daubentonii. Next base: position 73,460,395 of record NC_081851.1, read on the forward strand.
ACAGTTCTTCAGGCCACCCAAGCTGGCACCAACCCACACTTCTGGCATCTTCAACTACACCCCTTCCCAGCAGACAGCATCCTTCCTGGAGACTCTAGGTCAGTGATGGCAACCTATGACACGCGTGTCAGAAGTGACACGCAAACTCATTTTCTTGGTTGATTTTTCTTTGTTAAATGGCATTTAAATATATAAAATAAATATCAAAAATATAAGTCTTTGTTTTACTATGGTTGCAAATATCAAAAAATTTCTATATGTGACACGGCACCAGAGTTAAGTTAGGGTTTTTCAAAATGCTGACACGCCGAGCTCAAAAGGTTCTCCATCACTGGTCTAGGTTCATCAGGCCCCCAAGGATCACCCTTGGGCTCAGCTCCTGATTCTGATGTCACCTTGTCCAGGAAGACCTTCCTTGAACTCCCAAGATGAAGTTAGATGCTCTCCTGTGTCCTCCAGTGACACCCAGTACTCCCCAGTTTGCAATACCACTCTGCATTTACATGCCTGTCCACTAGTCTGTCTCCCCTACGAGCTTAGAGACTCTAGGAAGGACTGGGGCTGTACCTTCTTCACCACTGCATCTCCCAGGCCTTCCATAGCATTCAGTACCCAGGGATGTTTGTTAACTGCACCTTGGGAAAATGAACGAATCAGCAGTTTCTATGTTTTTTCCCCTAGGAATTAGTCACCCTACTGTTGAGCCATCCTTTAGTTTCAGGCCCTCATGGTGAATGCTTTAGCTGTGACTACTCACTTATTCTTCCCAATTTTTTTTTTTTGTTGGTCTTTTGCAACCAGCCCCTGCCTCCTTCTGCCACCTCCTTCTTTTTTTTTTTTTTTTAATATATTCTATTGATTTTTTTACAGAGAGGAAGGGAGAGAGACAGGGAGTCAGAAACATCGATGAGAGAGAAACATCGATCAGGAGAAACATCGATCAGCTGCCTCCTGCACATCTCCCACTGGGGATGTGCCCGCAACCAAGGTACATGCCCTTGACCGGAATCGAACCTGGGACCCTTCAGTCCGCAGGCCGACGCTCCATCCACTGAGCCAAACCGGTTTCGGCCCACCTCCTTCTTGAAGGTAGCCAAGGTCAAGGACATAAAAACATGGACTAGCCTTACTTTCCAATCACTACCCTTCACTCTTACATACTCTACAGTCTTCACAGTGTTTTTATATACATGCCATTAGATCCTCCTCATAAAACTGGCAGCATAGCTGGGACATTTTGTCCAATATTATAGATAAGGAAGGTGCAGGACAAAGAAGAGAAGAAAAGAGGAGGAGCAGGGAGCAGAGAAAAACTCACAGATTTGAAGTGACTTAGCCAACATCACAAAGAGACCTGGAACCAGTGTGTGAGCTTTATAAATTCTAGTGCAGGGTTCTTTGCACTAAACTGTCCTTTTAAGACAATGCAATCAAGTGCTACACTGAGAGCCATTCATCTCCAGAGACTTAAGCGAGAGTCCAAGAGGCCAAAGTGGTAATAAAGCATTTTAGAGGAGGTGAAATTTCATTTGAGCTTTAAAGTTTGGAGAGGATGCAGAAAGGACATCTTCCTAGGGCAACAGAGACAGCAACCCCTTGTCCAGCGTGAGAATACCCACTGGGCACTCTTGTCCTTTGCACCCAATATCTTTCCTTTCCAAGAAGAGGAGCTCATCATTCTATCAGCATGGCAAGCTAGCCAGTGTGCAAAGTGCATTTTCAAGGGACTGGATGTGTACACTGTGAGCAACTTGGCTTTGCACTGAAACAGGAAGTCAATCGTGCAGGGCATTCTAGCCGTTAGAGGGGCTATGATGGGCGTTGAATGTGCAGGCTGCTCGCTGCCCTTGACCCTTGCCATTTTCTACATATCCGTCCAGAGCTGTATATCTCAAAGGAAGATGGAGAAACATCGTCTGCAAGGACAGTTGAGCTCCCCACAGGAGCATGGAATTGCCTTGAAACACAAGGGCTCATGAACATTTTACATCCCCTTTGGAAATCCCCCTAAACTCTCTGCCTCGCTGGTTTCCTGGTACAAGATCTAATAAATCTGCACACTCAGCTTAAACGTTGTGCCAGGCCTCATAATGGAATGATTACATGTGTTTTGTGTGTCAGAGACCTGACAGAAAGATTATACAACATAGTGAAGCAATCGTTGGGGTTTTGGCAGGGGAAGAAGGAGATAAATATGTGTCTAGGGAGAAAAATGGCAGCTCATGGATTTGCCGCCTCAATGTCATTCAATCATTCAGCAGAAATGTATTAAGTTTAGGTCAACACACATTTATCAAGTGCCTCCTATGTGGACAGGCATTGTGTTACGTCCTGTGAGCACAGAGGTGCACAAGACACATCATTTATCCTTGGAGCTTATGGGGAAGTCCAACAGAAGATACAGACACAGAAAAGGTGATTTCAGTATAATGTGGTAAGTGCAATGATAAGAGTCGGGACAGAGTCTGAAGGTCCTATTGAGGAAGGGTGCTGAGCTCAGCCTGGAGGGTTGGAGGAAGCTTCTGGAAGAGGGTTCTGGAGGGGTGAGAAGGATGAAGGGGGAGAAGGGCTCCAAGCAGAGAAAACAACGTGGGCAATCGTATGAGAAGAACCTTGTACCTGTGGGGCACAAGAAAGGGATGGACAAAAAGGGACTAAATAGAAAAGGTTCGATGTTACTAATGAAACAAACAAACAAAAAAGATTGGTAAGCGCTGTGAAGGATTCAAAAATGAAATATAGCCCGACCAGCATGGCTCATGGTGAGCATCGACCTATGAACCAAGAGGTCATGGTTCAATTCCTGGTCAGGGCACATGCCCAGTTAAGGGCTCGATCCCCTCTGGGGGGCATGAAGGAGGCAGCCAGTCAATGATTCTCTCTCATCGTTGATGTTTCTATCTCTCTCTCCCTCTCCATTCCTATCTGAAATAAAAAATATATTTAAATATATTTTTAAAAATGAAGTATAGACAGTTTTATCAAAGGACTTACCAGTTGATCAAGTTAACAAGTTAAAGATGCATTTAAAATTATAATAATTAAGACTCCATTATAAAAGATACCAAGCCCAATAAGAAGTGATTAAGTGCCAAAAGTGAGTGAGAGAATTGCATGGAGTAGGTTTGTAAGAAGGCGGAGGCACAAGCTAGGAGGCAGGGAGGGGGTTCAAAGAGATGGTGAAACGAGCAGAAGAGAGAATATGCAGTGAGTAGGTGGAAAAGAGAGAGAAGGCCATTCCAGGAGGAGAGGATGCTTTGATCAAAGACATGGAGTTAACATTGATTCCACTCATTGTAGGATTGCATAGGAAGTGAGAGTATGGTTTTAAACAAACAAACAAGAAAATTCTAAATAAAAAAGTAAGGTCTTTGTATAGAAAGCACTTGAAGGGAAAAATCACTTCCCTAGTAGGTCAGACTAGGAAGGGGGCATGAAGATAGTCACTCATGGGGTAATTTGTAGAATTACAAGGAGGAGGGGCTATGGGCGATGTTTTTGTAATCCAATGCTAATCATTTTTAAACACTTGATGGGGACACCCTGTTCCAAAGTAGAGAATATAGATATGGCTCTGGATCAAAGAGCAATTTTAAAAATCTGCAGCAAGAAGCCGAATATATGCAGGTTTTTGAAGTCCTTCTTCTGTGGCCCATTAGAGGGGACAACTGTATCTAAAGCGGCCTTACAATTTTTCATGGAAACCAAGACAATTTTGTTTGGGACAAATGCTAAATAAGACATGATGCCAGGAAAGCAGTGTGAATCAGGGTAGTCTAGCAACAGGGACACGTGGTCCCCGAATCAGTCAGGTTCCAGGCAGGAAAACAGAAAGCGTGCTGGGCATTACAACAGAGAGAACTGAGGAGAGAAAATGTGTGCAGGAGGCGGGGAGACCTCAGAAAACACAGTGGGAGCACGGCAGTCACATTGAGGTAACAGGGGTGGGGAAACTAGGGCCAAGGCTGGGGTGATCTGAGCCTGGAAGCTCTGAGCACAGATCCTGCAGGACTGGGGCTCAGCACTCTGAGGAGGGATCACTTCCCTTCTGCTTCTGGAAGACTCGGGAGCTCAGACATAGAAATCCACAGAGCAATTCTCAGTCCTCTGAGAAGATGGAGCTGCCAGCTAGTGGCGGCACCCTCCTAGGACATGAACCTGGGCTGTTTCTGGTGAAATCCTAAGAAGCTGGATACTGGAACCACCTGGAGGTGCTGAGTGAAGGGCAAACTGCTTTCCTGTCTCCTTATGTCGCCTATTCACAGTCTAACAGAAAGACTGAGCGACACTGGAGTAATAATGGCATCGCCTGACTATGCTTGCAGCATGAGGTTTGGAAATTGTCCTGATTTTGAGGAGAAATTCTCCAAAAAGACCATGCAGCCCAAGAAGTGGTGAAACCATTCTCTGGTCCCAGCAGAAAAAAAAAAACAGCACCAATCAGTATTCCCTTTGTGTCGGGGGCTTTAGAAATGTTGCTTCATTAATCACAACAACCCCCTAGAACATGTGTTATCCCATGTTGCAGAGGAGAACACAGAAGTCTCCAGTGATTGCCCAGTTTGCCCAAGACCCAATAGCACCGAAGAGGCAAGGCCATGACTAGCAACCAGTTCCATGTGATCCGAAAGTCCAGCTCTTTCCACCACTTCTTGGTCTTTCTATGTGGAACCTGCTTCTTCATGGGGCTGAGACCCATGACCCCTGGATGGAATCCCGTGGCAGGACCACTCCTGGAGACCCTGGGCCAAATGACCTCTGCCACCATTGGCCTCTTGAAAGCTCAGGCACAGGAAGTCTCCCATTCTTTGAGTTCATGTCTAGCTAGATTCTAGCAACACCAAAGTGATTCTCTCCTGCCCAACGCTGACCTCACTCCCATCTGAAGGTGCAAGAACTAGGAATGAGTCACCACCTCCTGGAGGAGGCAGGCTGCAGCCACCCATAGCTATGTTGTGTGATGTCAACAAAGTGTGTATCTGTGTATCTGTCCACGGAGATGTGTGTGTCTTATAAACTCAGCCTTCCTCAACAGGATGACACTCTTGGGTAACAGGCTTCTCACCCGAAGAACCCCAAATTGCAAAGGCAAGAGCTATTCTCTGGCTGAGACAAGTCTCCAGTCTTAGCTGAAGATGGAAGCAAATTGTGCCTGTATTTTCTGGAAACGCTGAGATGGGACCTTACTGAGGAATTCACCAAGACCCAAGGGAACGGAGGAGATAAATGCTACCAGGCGGCTGCAACTTGAGCAAGATTCAGAAACAATAGAATGTCAACTTGAGATCATAGAAGGCTCTGGCAAGGGTGACAGAAAGCAAGGAAAACGACTTGGTCCCGAGACAAGTGAGGATGTGGCTAATGGGTGATGGCACTACAAACAGTGCTTTGAAAGGGAGCCCGAGGGGAAGGAGGCAGGGGCCACTCGCCTTCCCGGGGACTCCAGCTCATCACCGAGGAAGAGGGAACGCAGCCGCAGCCGCGGTTTGGCCATGTGCCCACCAAGGGCCCCTGTTCCAGCCTCCACCGGGCTCCCCGCGCAGCTGGGGAGGGCCAGGATGGGTTTCTTCTGTCGGGCCAGTGTTTTCGCAGAGACGGCTCTCCTCTCGGGCTCTTTTGGAAAGTGACTCGGCTGGAGCCACACTCCTGCCAACATGGCAGCTGTTACCACTTATACCAGGAACATCTGGCCTGAAGATTGCAGTAAAAGTGACACTTGTCTGCGGAGAAAAAATGTTGAAGTATACATTTTGGACATGAAGAAATAAGTAATGACATTTAATGTTTTCATAAAGCTGCTACACGGAGCAGCCATCATCCAAACCCCAGGCCCCGGCGTCGGTGCGCTGGGACACGGCGGCGTGCTCGCGGGCTTTGCGGAAGGCCTCTCACCCTGAACATCATTGCCCGACACAGGCTTTGTCCTCGGAAGATGTAGAACAAAGGGAGGCCCTCCGGAGACCCCTTCGTTTTTTAAGACCTAACTCACAGAAATGGAGAGCGGGGAGCAAAATGTGGTGAGCGCCCGCCAGATGTCAGGAAAGCCAGCTCTGGGTTGCCGTCGTGGTTCTGGGGGGAAAAAAGCATATTTCGAGGTTCAAGTTTCTCATCTGAGCAATGGAGGTGTCAAAGATGATATGTTTCAGGTTCCTCCATGAGTGTAGTGTTTGTGCTTTTTGGAATAGAGGCAACCCCGCCATTTCTATGCCAATCACCTAGGTTAAGCATGATTCCTTCCAGATCCTGCTCTTAAAATGCATCTCCCTTGATGTGGTGATTCTTGCATCCCCTCCAACCTCAGAATAAGGGGGAGAGTCCGACCAGGCCGGGATGGGAGCCCCAGGATCCTGCAGGAGAGGACAATACCTACACGGAGACAATAGAGTCAGCCCCACGCCCCCATGTTGACACTGACACAGCCATTGTGCCTCAACTGAGGCATCGCTTGCATCTGATTTCAAAGAAGGTGCTGAGGGGAAGGTGGAACACACTCCTGAAACTGGGTTCCTTTTCGTTAGCAGAGCATTAATGAGGATGATACGACAGTGACACTTAGGCAGAGAGCAGGATAAGTAAGTAAGAGTACATGTTTAAGCACTAACCGGTTTGGCTCAATGGATAGAGCATTGGCCTGCGGACTCAAGGGTCCCAGGTTCGATTCCGATCAAGGGCATGTATCTTGGTTGCGGACATGTAGGGAATGTGCAGGAGGCAGCTGATCAATGCTTTTAACTCTCTATCCCTCTCCCTTCCTCTCTGTAAAAAAATCAATAAAATATATTTTCTAAAAAAGAGTACATATTTAAGAACTTTGTGATTTGTAAGAGACCAGCCTTTTGCATAATCTTAGCATGCCTTTTGGATTTAACAATGTTACCTCTGCTAAAATGACACATGAACAATGCATTATTGGTGGGCCAGTATCATCAGTAATATGTTACTGCATCAGTTCACGCTTCACCAGAGAAGATCCTATGAACCTCTTCTGATTGGCTCTCCAACTAGAAAGTGGGAGGTAGAGGCAGATACCATTGTCCCCAAAGCACCATCATTCGCTGCATCCCTCACCCCCCATCTTCAGAACAGGCTCTGAAGCCACCTTTTCTGACAGAGAAGCTGTGCCCTGCTCACCTGCTCCGTGATGCTCTGCGCAGGCGTCTACCCTCTGGCGCCAGGAGAGGAAGCGGCCATGTGGAAAGCCAGCCCACACTGCTTACTCCCGGGCCAGGCAGGGGTTGTGGGTCCATAGGCCACCTGTGGTTGGGTGTTCCAGTTTTTCAAAAATTTACGCCATGGGCCTTTGACTTGATTTTGTACATCCAGCAGCTTGCTTCTCCGTTCTAGAAGCCGAGATGAAATGCTGTGTGCACGGCAAAGGGCCTGAGCAGGCCTCGAGCCTGGACCTGGGGATCGGATTGTGTGTTGCAAACATCCGCGTGCACACATCTGGGGGCAGGTCTTGCTAAAATGCGCTGGCTTTGCTTCTGAGTCCGTGGGTCTGAGGCAGGCCCCAAGCTTCTGCATGGTGATACTGATGCCGCCCGTAGACCACACTTAGAGTACCAAGGATGTCTGTGCTATGAACTTGAGATTTGGAATGAAGTACACCTGGATTTAAGACTTACCCAGCTATGTGTCTTTGAGACATGTTATGTGGCATTTCTAAGCCAAATCTCCTTAGACAGAAAGTGGGAATTATCGTGGTACCCACCTGCTCAGTTGGCCATGAGGATCCAGGGAGATCACAGCGGTGTGCAGGGCCCACAGCGCAGGGGAGGAGAGGGACCTGCAGGGCCCTGTGTCTAGCTACGCTGTCTGAGGCTTCATCCACTGGCTTCCGGAATTGCACTCCTGAGCCTCTGTCTGGGAGGCCTCTGGACCCCACTTCTCTGTTGATAAAAACAGGAGTAACAGGAATGATGCCCCTCCCGGAGGCACCCACGCAGAGCCACGCTAGCTCAGTGGACTTGGCTCCTCCGTTGCCACAGTCACTCCGATGGCGTTAGTGAGTGAAATCCGTGGGTCCTTCCCATCAAACCAGGGGCCCTGTATGCACTTGACTTCAGGAAATCTTATGGACACGTTGATATGCGTTACCTCACTTATGCATATGACAGGTGACTGAAATGGGCAGTACTCATAAAACAGTTTACGCAGCTTTAAAAATGAATGGACATGTAAATGAGTTTTAATGAAAACAAAAGTGGAAAGTATTGTCAAAATAAAAGCATTAAAAAGCACTACTAGAGACACATGTAATACTATATGTAATTCTTTCAACAATAAAGGTTAAAAAAATAATAATAACACTACTGGCTAGCACCTAATGTCCTGACCCTGAAGAACACAGGAATCATGGGCTATGGGAGTGTTGCCAGTCAGCTGGCTAGACGGCTCCTGTGGAGAGTAATTCATCAGCAGTCCCACGTGCAGGGGGAGTGGGCAGCCAAGGACCCTCCTCTAGCCCACAGTGCCTTCCTTCTCCTGGCAGCTGCTGATACACTCACAGGACAAACTATGGGTTGGAAAAAAGAAAGCTCACCCGGTGACTTTAGAGGCCTCCTTTCCCTCCATTTACCCCAAATGTGATCAGCTTCCGAAGGCCAAAGGCAATTCCCAGGTGCCTGAAGCCACCAGCCCCCTGGGCCTCTGTCTGGCCTAACTCCAGGGGGAGCTTTGCTCCTGGGTCCCACCTGGCCCTCTGTATTCCCAAGGGAGCCCTCCCACAGAAATGACTTTTTCCTCCATGGGCTGAGGTGGGCATTTCCCCCCAAACCCACAGCGTCTGAGAACCATCAGGTACATACTCTTACAGTCAAAGGGGGGGGGGGGGGATGAGGGGCGTGTAAAGAAGAGTCACCTACCTAAGTGTATAAAATGCTTTCATGAAGAGCCATTCTTTTGATTCGGGATAACTTTTCAATCCTTGGAATTCTCTTGAGCAAGACCTGGACACCCCAGGGGCCGAGTCGTGGCTCCCAATATGGATGTGCTCCAAAGACTGCCAGCATCCCAGCCTTCTGTGGGGCTCTTCAAACCTGCAGACCCTGAGGGCCCACCGAAGGCCTCCAGAATCAGAAACTCCGGGGCCAGGGCCCAGGAATCTGCCTTGTGACACGCTTGCAGAGTAACTCCGTGGCACAGGACGTTGAAAAGAGCCTTCTTAAACCATCCACACGTTAACTGCCGCTTACCACCCCCGCAGGAACTGGCCAACTGGCCAGCCTTAAGCTGAGCTGAGGGATGCCTGCTTGGTCCTTCCCTCTCTGCCCTCATGGGTGGCCCTTGAACCAGGGGGCCTAAGCTGAGACGCCCTGTGCAGCCTCCTGTGGTGGCGTTCTAAGCTCCCAGTGCTTTGCTGCCTGTGCAGGGCCTGGGCCTTGAGAGGCTAGCCGTCTTCCATTCACAGGGGCCTGGTGGCCGTTGGCAGCTCCCCTGGCTACCTTCTCAGGAAATTAAGAAAGAACAAGCCCCGCTGCAATCCACAGTTTATCCTCTTTTAGAAAATCTTCTGAAATCTTTGAGCAGACTACATTTTTTTGTTGGCAAACCAAGTCGCAATTCCAGAAATTCTCTATCTGGAATACATCGATAATACTTTTGTTTTACGTTATCTCTCCATCTCCTTACTGTGGACATGTGATAGTCAAACGAATATTCAAATATATGGAAAGAATCAAGCCAACAGTCATTTTGAAGTGAAAACTCATATGCTAATATATTTCCTTTTTTAAAAAAAAATTTGGATTTGTTCAAAGTGTTTCAGCGAATGCTTTTCAGAGAAAGAGTTCTTGTGTAGGGACCGGAGGCCTGATGGGCAAATGCATGTGCCTGGAGCCACCTGAGAATAAAGGGAGCTGCGGTGGGAGCTGGCAGCCTAAGGACCACACCAAGGTCCAGCTGAGACTGGGCAGAAGGGCGCCTGGCCCTGGCAGTTGGCTAAGACGGGGAGTGTGGTTTCCTGCTCCGTGCAAACTTTCCACGGCGCTGTGATGTGGCTCAGATCACAAGCACCACTCCTGCTCTCCCTGAGTCTAGCTTCCTAGAAACCAGAGGCCGGAGGGGTGTTCTAGCACAGGGGTGGGTCTCTCCCAGCTTGCTGGTCACTCTGTTTTCCCAAGGGTCTGATATTGCGGAATGTTCTCAATTCCAGCCTCTCCACCACCCTGTATCTCCCCTAAGCCGGCGCTTGGGTTCCTGTCACACCTGGTGGACGAACACCATGTATTAGAGTGGCATCCAGATGCCTTCCACGTTCCCAGGGGCAATCACTTCCCTCCCAGTCCAGCCGCCACTTCAGGGACCTCACACTTCTTCAGTGTGACAGTCTGAACTCAGGAAGCCCCTGCAGTAACACTAAAGCGGCAGTGACTCCACCCCCTTCTATCCAGTCAGCACCCTGATTCCTACATCAGCGTGAGGCACCCCTTGGTTTCCCATCACTCAGGGAGGGTTGGTGGCCTTAGTAGTCCTTAGGAATGTCTAGGTCAGGTCGCTTCCCTTTCCACCCTTCACTGCAAGCTCAGGGTGAGGAACTAGGAGATCCTACCTCTTCATGGGGCAAAGAGAGTGATGGGTGTAGGGAAGCCCAGCTTCCTGGAGTTGCCTGGAGCAGAGGCAGGGAGTCTGACCTTCCCTCAGTCTCTCACTTGTGTTTTTCTGTGTGTCTCTCAAGCTTTTGCTCCAAGGAGTGGCCTAAGAAACCATGGGTCTTGGAAATCCTCAGGACATGTGACACTGCCCAGAACTTAGTCGACTCAGTGTGGCTGGGAGAAATCTCCATGTCTGTTTTGTTCCTGACTGGAAATTGTGCAGTTGCAGCTCTGTACTTCCCAGTGAGCCTGCAAGGAGTGTTGTAAGGGAGGTAGATAGAGGCACAGCTGTAAGGGAGGTGGGTAGAGGCACAGCTGTAAGGGAGGTGGGTAGAGGCACAGCTGTAAGGGAGGTGGGTAGAGGCACAGCTGTAAAGGGGGTGGGTAGGGGCACAGCTGTAAAGGGGGTGGGTAGGGGCACAGCTGTAAGGGAGATGAGTAGAGGCACAGCTGTAAAGGGGGTGGGTAGGGGCACAGCTGTAAAGGGGGTGGGTAGAGGCACAGCTGTAAGGGAGGTGGGTAGAGGCACAGCTGTAAGGGAGGTGGGTAGAGGCACAGCTGTAAGGGAGATGAGTAGAGGCACAGCTGTAAAGGGGGTGGGTAGAGGCACAGCTGTAAGGGAGGTGGGTAGAGGCACAGCTGTAAGGGAGATGAGTAGAGGCACAGCTGTAAAGGGGGTGGGTAGGGGCACAGCTGTAAGGGAGATGGGTAGAGGCACAGCTGTAAGGGAGGTGGGTAGAGGCACAGCTGTAAGGGAGATGAGTAGAGGCACAGCTGTAAAGGAGGTGGGTAGGGGCACAGCTATAAGGGAGGTGGGTAGAGGCACAGCTGTAAGGGAGGTGGATAGAGGCACAGCTGTAAAGGAGGTGGGTAGGGGCACAGCTATAAGGGAGGTGGGTAGAGGCACAGCTGTAAGGGAGGTAGATAGAGGCACAGCTATAAGGGAGGTGGGTAGAGGCACAGCTGTAAGGGAGGTGGGTAGAGGCACAGCTGTAAAGGAGGTGGGTAGAGGCACAGCTGTAAGGGAGGTGGGTAGAGGAACAGCTGTAAGGGAGGTGGGTAGAGGCACAGCTGTAAAGGAGGTGGGTAGGGGCACAGCTATAAGGGAGGTGGGTAGAGGCACAGCTGTAAGGGAGGTGGGTAGAGGCACAGCTGTAAAGGGGGTGAGTAGGGGCACAGCTGTAAGGGAGGTGGGTAGAGGCACAGCTGTAAAGGAGGTGGGTAGGGGCACAGCTATAAGGGAGGAGGGTAGAGGCACAGCTGTAAGGGAGGTGGGTAGAGGCACAGCTGTAAGGGAGGAGGGTAGAGGCACAGCTGTAAGGGAGGAGGGTAGAGGCACAGCTGTAAGGGAGGAGGGTAGAGGCACAGCTGTAAGGAAGGTGGTCGAGCCACAGCTGAAGCCCCTGAGGGTCCCCTCCACCCTGCTCCCTTCTGTAGGCAGAAGACAGACCACAGAGCACTAGGACTTCTCCCTTCTGGTTGCTGTCTGGAAGGCTGGAGCTTTGATAACATGGAAAAGACAGCATCAGAGATGCCGCTTTGCCTGACCCTGAAAAGCAAAGATTAGAATGATGCCAGGAGCTGGGAGGAGAGGTGATGGGGAGATGTTGGTTAAGACTACAAACTAATACTAGTAGATAAATAAGTAAATCCTGGAGATTTAATTCTCAGCAGAGTGACTGTAGTCAGCAAGGCTGTGTCAGAAACTTCACAGTTGCTAAGAGACTACATCTTAAATGTTCTCACCACACACAACAAAGAAAAGAGTTCTATGAAGTGATAGAGGTGTTAGCTGGTGCTCTGGTGGTAATCTTATTGCAATCTATAAATGCATCAAACCAAGACATTGTACACCTTACACAATGTTACATGTCAATGACATCTCGAATAAAAATTAATACATTTTTAACAATTCAGTTTTGATGCCAAGGAGAAGAGAGGGCCCAGCTAAAATATTCGCTGGGGGAATCCAAGGAAGGAAAAAAGCCAAGGACCTGGAATCTAATGGTCTGGGAGCAAGGAGGGGGGAGGAAGCATCAGGCGTTCCAGGGAAATCCGGAAGGAGACCCCGCCGTTCCCTATGGCTCTTCAGAGAGCCCAGTGGGAATCCGAGGGGGGGCTCAGTACAGACAGCTCATGGCTGGGAGGGAGCCAGTAGGCAGGAGCCTGCCCATCCTCACCTGTGGGTGTTACCTGGCTGGCGGCTCTCACCCAGCTCAGAGAGTGCAGAAAAGTTTCACGTTAGATCCTGGCTCACCTTTATTCCAACGACCAGAACTGATGGTGGTAGAGCGTTGCTAAGGATATCGGACTAAAAAGAGAGAGAGAAAGAAGAGGAGGGAAAAAAAAAAACCCCAAAACTCATCAATCTGGATTGGAGCAGGGAAAACAGAACAGAAAACGGGTCCCTCTTTGGTTTACTCTTTGGAACGGCAAGGGTGTGCATAGTTTTACACGAGTCAAGGCGGGCTGTGTAACTGAGAAAAGACAGTGGTGGGGGTTTTGTTTTGTTTTGTTGTTTTGTTTTGTTTAAGGTGAGATTCTATAGGGATGACAGGGTTTGAGACAAGTCGAGGAAGGAGCCCTGGAGATGTCACTCGCTCACCAGCAGGTGGCGCGTTTTCTTTAGGATTGCGCCCCGAATCTCTGGACGGAACGTCTCAGCCAGACTCGCTGAGCCCTCTCGCCCGGAAATCGCTGTGCAGATAATAACCCTCCGGTGTCTGGAAATGTTTAATTACCGCGAATGCTCAGTTTTCCAGCGCCGCCCGCCGCCGAGATAGCCCTTCGAGACCCTAGCGCCTCGGGTGTGGTAAGGCTCTATCCGCTGGGTTTCACCCTAACTGCACACGATTCAGTTCAAAGGACTTTTCTTCATCATCCTCAGTTTGGTTAAACACGGCGCCGCGTCTAACACATTTATGTTCACCTTTGGATAGAGGAAAAGTTCAGCAATCTTAGAACACAGCTCTGTTGTGTGTGTCGAAAGTAATTCTGACAACTCATATTTGGGCAAAGAGTAAAAACTCGCCACGCCTTTCTCACATTTTACATGGGCTCCTCAAAACGCCAGGCTTTATCCTTTTATTTTCTCGGTGATAGTATGCCCCGAGTTCAGGCAGTTCCACGCGCATATTCACAGATTCCTGCTTCATTCCTACTCTTATAATCCGAGGGGAGACGCATTCGTGTGGACGTGTGGACGGTTACATGGATTAAGGTGCCAAATAGTTACAAGATACTCGCGTGCCCCTAAGGAACTCACGAAACGGGAACTGCCTGGAAAAACAGCTCACTTTCCCTTTCAGTTTTGATACTGTAACTTGTGTCTCGCTGTTGGATAAACACCGGCTCTTGCGTCCACCTGGGATTTCTCCTCCTAAGACCCTGGCGTTGCTTGCGCGTTATCAGGGCGTGTTATCTGCACAAGTGTGGCTGGACGTCATGTTACCTACCTCCTGCAATTCAAAACTCTCCCCCGAAGCTGGATTTTGACCTGATTGATCGTAATGGTTCCAGAGGAACTATTGAGCCATTACAATCCATCATGTAAACGATTACAGAGGGATACCTAAATCTCCCGGTTATTTGAAACCTCAGGACGCGCGTAAAGGGGGGTCTAATGAGCAGACCCCCAATTGTCCGCAGCGCAGTCACGGGAAAGCTTGCCTTGGAAGAAAAAAACAACAACTCGCAAGTGCGAAGTACATTCCGTTTTGGAAAAATGAGATCATTTTTGTGTGGTTAGAAAGTGGGGGGAGGTGGGGTTCCTTTTTAATCCACAAGACCCCGAAACAATATAAACCATGTTCTAGTTCATTTTCTGGAAACTGCTCAATTTTCACTCCAAACACAGGCTGCGGCACTTTTCCTGCCTGGCAAACAGGAGTCAGGAGAGGGGCTGGGGAGATCAGCTGCGCTGTCAGCACCCCAAAATGTGCCCAAGAAAAGGCAGAGGCGAGGGCTCACTTCAGGACTGGGCGCAGTGTGGTCAGTAGCCCGGAGGCTCTGGCGGGCTGGGCGATCTCTCCCTGCGGGACCCCACGGGTGTAACCCGGTCCTGGAGCCCTGATCTCTATCGCGGGAACCCTTGCCCTAGGCTGCTAGGTCCTGGCCGAAGGACCCCTCGGGCACTGGCGGTTCTGCGCCGCAGGCTGGGGACGGAGCAAAAGCGCCGGTGGGAGTTTGAGCCAGTCTTGCTGGCTGCTGGCTGCAGGCGCGCGGGGTGCCCAGAGATGGGACGGGCATCCAGACCGGACTTTCGCTGCTGCCTTCACTGGCCTTAGAAAGGGTGGGTCTCGGAGGGATTGTACTGACTTCCACACCACATTTACCAAATGTGAAACCTGACGTCCTTGCGAGTCCTAAACGCATAGGACTTCACTAAACATCACCCTCATAGCCCTAACCTGTCCTGGGTCCTGCCCTCTTCAGTCCATCCCAGCGCAGTCCAGGCGCCAGGCTGCCACCTAGACCTCCTGCCCCTGCCCCGGGCCTGATGGATTTCTCTTAAGTAGGCGGGGTAGGGTTTCCGCTGTGGGAGCACCGAGCTTCCCAGGAACCAGAACCCGGTTGGTCTCCAGGGGACACTGAGGCCATGGTTTGGGGGTCACCCCCTTGGGAGCTTGGATGGGGATGGAGAACACTTCCGCAACTAGCAGATCTTGAATTCCGGTATCCTGGATTCTGGGGATGGGCACTGTGGGACACAGGAGGAGCATGTGGAAGCCAGGTGTCAAACAGGCGCATCTCTTCCTGTCCTGCAGACCCGCCCCAGGCCAGGCAGCCAGGACTCTTCTGGGAAGAAAGGCCTGAAGATGCTGGGCCCTGAGGGACCAGCCCCAAACTTGCTTCCCCTCCCTGCCCCACACGGGCTAAGTGCCAGGATTTGACCTAAATCAGGATCCGTTTTCCAGATTCCCTGGCAAAGGCCCTATTAAATAACCAGGTCGTGCGGACCTTTCATTCAATCCCTGAAGACTCTCTCTACAAGAGCTCCTTAGGGATCCCTACTCTGAGTTTCCCATCAGTCATGGAGATATGTCGGCCCATGGCCCTGATGCAGAACAAGGCAAGTGGGAAGACGAAGGAAGCACCATTGTCCTGTATGGTGTTTTGAGCAGGAGATGGGATTCATTCGTATACCCCAGGAGGCTCACCCCACCTGAATGTCCTCTTTCTAGGGGACATTCTGTCTGGAAAGCCAGGTGCCCTGTTGTAGAATCCTCCCTCTAGGATTCCTTTGCCACTGCTAACCGAGGTCCCCAGAGCCTTGTCTCCTTGGAGAACCCAGGACGGTACAAGCAAGTGCCCTCCCTCCAGGTGGAAGTCAGGACAATCCAGGAATGCCCTCCTGAGCCCAGACCCTCCCCTGCGCTTGGAACTTGCTGCCTGGCAATCTCCAAGAAGGGAGTGATCTCAGCCCCCTTCTGCTCTCAAGGGGCCTCATCCTGGCCAGAGTGCTGCCCCTCACTGGCAGCTCCAGCTGCAAGCAGGTATATGGGTCTCGGCTCCAGCATGAACCTGTGGCAGGGCGTGAGTGCCATTCCTGGTGCAGAGACTTCTTCCTGCTGCTCCAGCCACAGTTACCTCCGGGCTGGAGGGCAGGCTCTGTTCTAAAGGCTTGCTGGCGAGACAAGGGTCTCCTCCAACTATGTCCTAGATCAGGGAGGGGTGCCCTAAGACACAGAGCAGACTAGCAGATCAAAGCTCAGCATCATGGCAGCTCCTCTCCAGAGAAGCCCGATATGCTACAGACTCACTAACGCCAGGATTCAGCCCCCAGGGGAGGAAGAGGCACCCAGCAGCACAACCGTGTGGTGTGGCAAACTCCAGGAGTGCGGTGTGTGAATCTGGACCCCTTCCCCAAACCCCCCCGCCCCCCCCCCCCAACCAGCACCTTCTCCCAAATCCAGGGCTGGGTGTTCCAGTGAGGTGGCAGAGAGGAGGCAGGGCTGGGGTCAGCTGAAGGTCAGCTCCTAGCGGCGAGCAGTCAAGAGGGTAAATGGCACCCTCCCTCCCTAAGGCATAAGCCAGGAGAACAGGATTAATCCCAGCGAGGACCCTGACCCTCCTAGACCCCAAACTCCACCTGACCCAGCTCCTTGGACTCGGAGGGAGGCCTGTAGCTGATGACTTTGCAGCTTGTCTCACCTCACGTGCCTCGTGCTGCTTTCCAAACTCCCATCCATCCTTCCAAAACAAATGAATGCGTGATTAGAGGGTGCGACTGTTCATTGGGGTGGAATCCCAGTCAGTCTGGGCCCCAGGAAAATAACTTTTTTAAAAAAAACCTCTTTCCCTGGCTCTCCACCTCTGCCTCTCCGCCTCTGCCTCTGCCTCTGATCTTTCTACCCAACTTCATAACCCAGGTCTGGGTTACCGTCCTGGGACTAAGCACTCTAGGAAGTCCAGGGGCTGCTCCACACCCGGGACCCTCCCACTCTGGGAAGGGATTCTGAGAGAGTGTGCTGAGCCCAAGCGGGGATCCCCGGCGACCCCGTCTCCACTGGGCACAGGCTGTGTCCTAGGCGCACAGGAGTAGGACCTCGGAACGCCCGGAGACCCAGGCTCTCATCTGCTAGGGGCTGTTTCTCCCAGCGCCAGAGGGGGTGCCCTCGAGGGCCTAACCACACAGAGGGGGTCGCACGGGACTGACGAGCTGGGAACGCAGGTCCCGGGAGGCCGGGGCTCAGCGAGCGCAGCTGCCAAGGACGGCTGCCCGGGTCAGCAAAACTTTGTTTCTCAGTGCGCAGGCGCGGGGCAGGGTTGGGGGGCAGGGGAGGGAGGGGTGGAATCCCGAGGCCGGGAGGAGGGAGAAAGGAGGAGGGAGGGTGGTGGATTAAAATAAGTAGGCGGCTCGGTGCTAAGGGATGAGTGAGTCTGAGCTCGGTCTCTCCCCAGCACGTTCTCAGCCTTTGCCGGTTCAGACCCAACCCGGGAGCCGGGAGCCGCGAGCCGCGAGCCGCGAGCGGGACTCACCATCCCCGGCGGCCGGAACTCCGCGGCCGCTGAGCGCTTCCCGCGCGTCGGGCACTCCGAGTCCCCGCAGCCGGAGAGGGGCCGGGACTCTGGAGCTCGGGGGGTGCCTGTGGGATCCAGTGCCTCTGGCTTCCCGGGTCCCCCGCAGCGGGAGCCCCAGGGAGGCGCTGAGCCCGGGACCGCCGCGGACCAAGGTAACTGCAGCCCGGGGCACCCCGGCGCGGCGAGGGGAAGGCGGGCGGGACTCCCGGCCGCCTGTCACTGCGCGTTGGGTGTCCCCTCTCTCTCAGTATCCCCGAAGGGCGCTCCTCCGGCCAAACGAAGGCTGCAGGACTTGGCGAAAGTGAGAGCCGCTGCAGCCTAGGGTGGTTGGGGGTGCTGGCTCAGGGGGTCCCCGGCCTCTGACCTCCTGGGAATGAGAGGGCGGGCTTCCACGATTGCCCCCAGCGGGCCAGGCTCCGTGAAATCCGGGGCGAGGTGTCCACGGCTTTGGGAAGTCAGCGGGGGGGGGGGGGGTATCCCTGTAAGAAAATGCAGCAACTTCAGCGGACACAAACTTCCCCGAGAGCGGCGCCTCGCGCAGCCTGGACTTAGCTGGCGGAGAAGGAGGAGAGTGGATGGATGGCCACGGCCGCGGCCATCGCCCGGGGACAGGTGCATTCCCCTCGCGGGGTCGCGCTTCCTGCGAATCTGTCTTTTGTGTAGTCGCGCTCAGGTTTGAGGGGGGCTCGACCAGGGAGCGCAGGGCCCAGTGCCTGACCCGGCTTCCCCTTGCGCTCTGACTTGGGGTGTTCTAGGGGATGATTGCTCTGTGTGATCAAGGCCTGCAGTGCAACCCACCACTCTCCGGTGCGCGCAGGGGGAGCGAGCACCGCTTCCCAACTGGAGACCGCCCCGCTGCCCCGGCAGAAACACGATGGAGCGGCGGGTGTCTTCAGGTTGGGGTTTGAGAAAGAAGAATTCGTTTGCTCCCCTCACTGTCCCCAAACCCAGCCTTCGGTGGGAGCCTGAGATGAGAGGGGACGAGGTGAGGGGTGGCCTGCTGAGCGCATTTCTCCCCAGAGACGTCTCTGCTGAGAATGAAAACCCACACGCAGCACCTTTGCAGCAGCTCCCCCAGGGGCGGCAGCGCGGGGTAGGCTGGAGGGGTGTAAAGCAGCCAGGAGTTTCTTTGTTGCCACAACTTGGTAAATTTCACCGGGCTAGGAGCTGTGTGCTGGCTCCTGGGAACAGAAACCACGTGCGAGGCCAGTTCGTTCCGCAGGTTCGCAGCCTCTAGAGAAGAGAAGGGTTGGCAGGGACAGGGGATCCGGGTGGAGGGAGATCCCTGGGTAGACTTTCCTCCCTAAGGCTCCTCTCAGTAACTGTGGTTTCATTAAGATTGGGGAGCAGATCGCTAAGGACGCAGAGGGCGTTTAAATGCGGCGGATGGCAGCCTAGCAGAAGGATTCGTTTGATCTCATTCCGTGGGAAAATTCAACAAAAGTAGCCCGGCCGGACAATCCTCCCGCCTGCGGCTCGGCCGCCCGTCACTCTAGTTGGGGATTCCATGTCCAAGATGATTTTCTGGGGCTACCGCTGGGCTCCTCCAGTCGCAAGCTCGTGGAGCTCGCTCCGTCCTCATTAATGCAAGCAGTTAACTCGCACACGCTCAATTAGCCCCGAATAAACCACTTTAATAGACTCTGCACACTCCATTAATGCCCGGCTGAGGGCTGGCTGCAGACCTGGGATTGGCGCTCCACCGCGCGGGGACTCCGGCTTCCAAGCGCGAAACGCATTTGCTGCGTGTAGTCGGGACCTTGAACCGCACCTTCCGAGGTCCGGAGGTCCCCCGCTCCTGGCGGAGTGGATGCCCGGCCTGGGGAGAACAGTTCCCTCTCGGATTTAATGATCTGAAGAGTTCACACTGGGGTTCCAGGGTCAGGGCCAGCAGAGCTCACCCTCTCCGGCGGGTGCGCCGGGGTGAGCTGTGTTTTTCTCTTAGCTGACCGCCAGAAACCGGATCGTGCATTCGGCCCCTTCTGGGTACTCGTGCAAAGAGCCACGTTTCGAACGAATTTCGTCCCCGGGAAAGTCACAGTCGTTGGCGAGAGCCTGGGGAGCCTGTCCTCGGGATGGGGCAGAAAATAGGAAACTGGCTGTGCCTGCGGCGGAGGAAAATAAACCGAGTGTTGGGGAAAACAAGATCAGGCAGATGGCCGGGGAGGTTGGCTCCAGGAGCCCTGGTGGCTGCAAGCGCCCCTCCGCCCGCTTGTCCGCCCGCCGAGCCCGCGTCTTCGCTCCTGGCGGTGGGCGAGGACGGGCCAGGTGGGCACGCCAGGTGCTTGGGTTCTCCCACTCGGGCACGGAGCGGGCTCGGACCCGCGTGCGGCCGCAGTCCCGCCGCTCACTTGGCCGCGGGTAGGCCGAGCACCGAGACCAGGGAGCGGAGGGCCCGAGGCAGGTCCCGGGGAGCCAGAGATAGGATCTGATTTCCAGCTCCTGGGGGAGGAGGAGGTGACAGCAAATCAAAGAGCGCTCACCTCGCCAACCTTTGAAGTTGGCGAGTTTTCTCCTTCTTCTTCTCCTTCTCCTCCCTCCCTTCTTCCCTCCCAACACAAAACGGCCCCTGTTTTCCCTCTGGCCCGGTTCCTAGGTTGCTTCCCCGCGTCCCAAGTTCTAGGATGGTCTCCGCTGGTTCCCCACGAGCCCTCTCTTGGGGCAGCAGAGAAGATGGGGGCAGAGGCCAGGGCCCTGCCCGCCGGCCGCCAGCGCTCCGTTCTGGAGGCTCGGCCGCGGCAGATTTGAGCCTCTCCTAGCCCCGAGGCTGAATTAATCGCTGCGGTCAGACCAGGTTTTCATTCAACTGCCAAGGGAACCCGAGCACGCACATCTTGCCGCAGGGAGTTTTGAAAACCCCCCACTCCCACCCCCAGCAGAGCTTCTGTCCTTTTGGCCGAACACACAGCCAGTGACCCTCCAGGGGACAAGGTTCCAGGGTCCAGATTGCCCTCGCTCTTCCGGCCACTGCCAAGGAGTGCGGCACTTTCTTCTCCTTAAAGGCCTTGCTGCAAGGAAAGGCAACTGAGTCTGGGCCTGGGCTGAGGGGAGCCAGGCGCCCACCCTGCCTGGATAGGTGTCAGCCTGTGCGGTGAAGGGGGAAGCAGAGCAGCGTCCTGCACCCAGGGAAGGAGAGATCTGAGGAGGAGGAGAGGGGGAAGAAGGGGTAAAGGAAGTGGGCCTCAGAGGATTGTGGGGGGGGGAGGCAAAGGAGAAGGGTGTCCCAAGCTCCCTTCCCCACAAGGACTTCCTGAGTAGCCCTCAGCGAAGAGCCTAGAGGAGAGGGCGGTCAGCACTTGAGTGTCCTGGAGGGAGTTCAGCTCCGAGAGGGTGTACTTTTCACTTTCGTTCCTCTTGTTTTTGCCTCTGCTAGACAGACCTGAGTGTCTGGGAAAGACAGAGATACAGGCCTCTCTGCAGAGCACAGCCCTGTCCATGGAGACTGGAGACCCTGACCCAAGAGGCCGGGAGATGCCAGCCTGTTGGTCACTTCCACATGACTTCCCTCTGGCCTTGCAGCTGGACGGTGGCTCGAGCCCAGCAGCGGTGCCGGGCCTCCATGCTCTTTCTTGCCCTCGGGCATACCCACCTGTCCAGGGCTCACCACACAGACAAACACCCCCCCCCAAGAGACTCCAAAGCCTCTGCCCCCCTCTTTATGGGGTAGGGAGGGCGCCTAAGTCCCCTTGTGTGCAACTGCAGATGTTTGACCTTGTTCCTGAAGATGGGTGTCAGTGTGCTCCCTGAAAGGAAGGTGACCCCAAGGGCATCAGTCCACAAACAGCTTCAGAGAGGGGGTTGTCAACAGGGCTCATTCACAGTGAGTCTGAAAAGCAAATCTGTGGTCAATGTTGAGAGTTTTGAGGAGAAAGAGCATATGGCTTCTGGAGGCCAAACTGAAGGTCAGCTGGTCGACCGCCATGCACAGGAGCGGGAAATGCATGGGTTTGTGTGAGCCTGGACAGGTGCTGTCTGTCTGGAAGGCTCTTCCTCAGTGCGGAATGACGCCGCTAGCTCGTATTTGTGTGTGGCTCCCTGCATTTTGTAGGATACTGCTCTTCCTACTTCATCTTTGCACCTTGTTGTCAACTCTGCTTCAGAATGTGTGTGTCTGTCCCTGTGTGTTTCTCTGTTTATTTGCACGCGAGTATGTAACTGTGTTTCCAGGGGTTCCTGTTATCTTTGCAGGAGAGTATACTTTTGTGTTGACTCAGGCTTGCGTGGATGGAAGTTCCTGCATGCCAGTTTCCCCATGTTTCTGCCTTTCTCAGGGTCATGTATGCCATACTCCTTCTTTTAAGTCGGTTGCATTGTGTTGAATTTACGTTCCTGCTGGTTTCTCTATCAAATTGTGCATCTGTGCCAGAGGCCATTTGGAGGGAGCCCTTGGATCACAGTGGGTTCCTGCCTTCTTCTTTTTCTTCTTTGAGATCAGTGGGTTCCATGGGTGGTGTCTTAGACTCCAGGCTTCTGCACTGGGGGACAGGAAGGGAACAGCTGCGCTGGAATTCAGGAGGATGATTTACTCTGAACTTGTCCTCTCCCCACTCCCTTCTTCTCTTTGCAGACCCAGATTGAGAACCCACAGACAAGACCACAATGGGCAGCAAAACCTTGCCCGCACCAGTGCCCATCCACCCCTCCCTGCAGCTCACCAACTACTCCTTTCTCCAGGCGGTAAATGGCCTGCCCACAGTGCCCTCGGACCACCTGCCCAACCTGTACGGTTTCAGCGCGCTGCACGCTGTGCACCTGCACCAGTGGACGCTGGGCTACCCGGCCATGCACTTGCCGCGCTCCTCTTTTTCTAAAGTGCCAGGAGCCGTGTCCAACCTGGTGGACGCACGCTTCCAGCTGCCAGCCTTTCCCTGGTTCCCCCACGTCATCCAGCCCAAGCCGGAGATCACCGCTGGAGGCGGCGGCCCCGTGGCACTCAAGACCAAGCCCCGCTTTGATTTTGCCAACCTGGCCTTGGCCGCCACGCAAGAAGATCCGTCCAAGCTTGGCCGTGGGGAGGGTCCCGGCTCCCCCGCTGGTGGGCTGGGCGCCCTCCTGGATGTGACCAAGCTGTCCCCAGAAAAGAAGCCCACAAGAGGACGCCTGCCCTCCAAGACCAAGAAGGAGTTTGTCTGCAAGTTCTGTGGTCGCCACTTCACCAAGTCCTACAACCTCCTTATCCATGAGCGGACACACACGGATGAGCGGCCCTACACCTGTGACATCTGCCACAAAGCCTTCCGGAGGCAAGACCACCTCAGAGACCACAGGTGCGGCACCGTGGGTGGCCCCAGAATAGAGCTGCCTGTCTGCCTCTGTCCTCACCATCCTCCTCCCTAAGGAGGAGGTTCTGGAGACACCCCACCCCCCAGGGGCTCCCCAGCTTTGGGGAATTCCCTAAAATAGCGAAGGAAGCCAGGGATCAGTTTTCGGAGCAGCATGGGGGGAGAGAACAGGGGATAAATAGGATGGGAGATTCAGTCAGGTCTCCCTGAGTTCCGGACAAGGACAAGGATGCAGGACTTCCACCCCTCCCTCCATCCTCAGTGCTGTCCAGTGCGAGTCCCTGCTACAGCGGAGAGTGACACTCCATGCATGTGACAACTCAGCACTTGGGATGGGCAAGGAGTGTGACTGACAGACTAACTTTTACGTTTTGTTTAATTTCTATTTTAATAACCACATGTGGCTGGTGGGTCCCCTCTGGGACAGTGAAGCTCCCGCAAGTTGTCCTACCCCAGGTCCCCTCACTCACCTTCAGTGCTGACCCCCGCCTTATTAAGGAGGGCATGCGGGTGTTCTCTCCCACCTCCCTGCTCCATCCGCAAACAGCCTTTTGCCAGCTCCACTCTAGGTACCCCGCAGCCCCCCCCCCCTTCTTTTGAGGGCAAGCACCTCAGAGTTGGGGGAGGGCATCTTGGGCAACTGTTTCTAACATCGCATCGTGTTGCAAGGATTAGTTAATTCCCTGTCTGTTTGTGTCCTCAGATATATTCACTCCAAAGAAAAGCCTTTCAAGTGTCAAGAGTGCGGGAAGGGCTTCTGCCAGTCCAGGACTCTCGCTGTCCACAAGACGCTGCACTCACAGGTGAAGGAGCTCAAAACCTCCAAGATCAAATGCTAAACAGAGCCTCCTGCTCACCAGGGCGCTGGGGCCCGCCGCTGCCCCTGCCTCCAGAGGGACCAGAAGCCGGGAGGCGACTCTAGCAGACCTTCCCGGGCCCAAACCACGTCCCTTGGGTCCCGGCCGCTTGCAGAACTACGGAGCCCCGCCCGGGGGCCATGACCGGCAGCCAGGGCGGCTCCCCCAGGACGCGGCTAAACTCTTGGCCAAAAAGGCGGTACTCACGTGGCGGAAGGGAAACTCCATTTAAAAATATATATATAAGAAGAACGAAAGCTCCGCGGAGCCGCAGCGGCGCCTCTCCCAGAAGTATTACTTTTTCTATTGTTATTTTATACGTTTTCTTTATTATTTTTTTTTCTTTGACCATATAAGCTTGTAACTCTGACTGCGGAGAAAGAGGGGAGAGGAACAGAAGTTCGGCGCGCTCGCAGCTTCCAGACCCCCCTCCCGCCCCATCCCCACCCGGGAGCCTGCAAAAGTGTAATCCGTGTATCTGCTTCAGCCGCCCGGCCGGCCGGCCTCGGGGCTCGCAGCCCCCGCTCCCCGCCCCGGCCGCGCTGCACTGCGCAGGGGCCGCGGCTCTGGGACTGGCCGGCTGCGCCGGGGCCGCGGACCGTGCGCCGGAGGGGCCTGGCCCCCGGCTTCCCCCGCTGGGCCGCCCGCCTCCGGGGAGCGAGCCGCCGGCTAGGGTTAGGGCGTTGTATTGCGATTGGCACTTTATGCTGACCATCGGTAACGGACATTTATCACTGGAGTTTTTAAAAATATGAAATAAACGGTTATTTTACAGGCAGTGCGGGATGGATCCTTTCCCTCCAAACGCAGGGAACTGGGCGGCGCCTGGCTTTGAGAGGAGCCTGTGCCACGGCCCTGACCTCGGTGTTATCGGGGTGACAGAGAGGGGATAGGTGGGGAAATCCCCTCTGCCCCGTGTCTGTCTACCTCGAACCCCTGCCCATATTTATTTCCTTCCTCTTCCCTCCACCTCGATTTTATTTTTTAAAATATATTTTATTGATTTTTTTACAGAGAGGAAGGGAGAGGGATAGAGAGTTAGAAACATCGATGAGAGAGAAATATCGACCTGCACACCCCCCACTGGGGATGTGCCCGCAACCAAGGAACATGCCCTTGACCAGAATCAAACCCGGGACCCTAGAGTCCGCAGGCCGATGCTCTATCCACTGAGCCAAACTGGTTAGGGCTCCACCTCGGTTTTAGCTCTCGGTCTCCCCACTCCCTGTCTCCAAAGGGTTTTGAGTTTACCAAGCAGCCAAGGTGGCGGCCAGTCTACTGGCCTGGAGAAGCCCGGCCGCGTAGGGTTCACTGAGGGAACAACAGCAGGTCACCCCCTCCCCAAGCAAAGCGCCCCGCCCCCTAGCCCAGGGCTCCTGCTTTGCGGTGGGAAGGACGCGTCCATAGAGACAGCTTCCTCTCCCCCAAACCCAGCTGCAAATTCATAACCACGGCTGCCTCCCCAAAGACCCAAACCTACTCCCTGCCCGCTTAGGGTTCCCCAGACAGAACGCCGCGAAGATTCCCTGCAGTTTTCCAGCCTCGTCGGGAATGGCGGGGGCGGGCGCCCTGGGAGGCCCGGGAAGTGTAGGAGAAATCTGAGTCCTCGCTCCACAAGTGGAACTTTCCCCGGGGCATCCAGTTTTCCCACAATTAAAGTCCAGGCCGCCGGGGGCTCCCCTGCTGGGGCGAGGCGGGGCTCCCCCAGCTCCTGCGCCCTGACCGCGGGCGGCGCAGGCGGAGGGCGCCCGCGGCTTTCCCAGGCCGAGCGCAGCCTCCCGGGCTACTGTGATCCGCGCTCGGCGGCCAAGATGCGGCGGGGTCAAGCTTCCCAATAATAAGAACCCCAAATCCCAGCCTTGGGCAGGGCCCGGCGGCCTAAGGAAACGGGCCGGGGCTGACGGAGTTAAAATGCTCGAGCCTTTCACTTACCTTCCCCCCCCCCCTCCCCGCCCCCAACTCTGGGATTGCCTCTGGGCCCAGCGTTGGAGTGAACTCCGCGGTTCGGGAACCTGGCTTGTCCCTGCGGCCTCAGCCCCGCCAGCTCAGAGGAGCCCTGCCCTCCGCGTTTGGAGCCGCACTGCCCCCTGCTGGACAAGCCTGGCGGGGCGGCCCGGACTCGGGGCACCTCATTGTGTCCCGCCCACAACCCAGGGTGACTCGCCGCCCTCTGCTCCTTATGGCCACTCCTGCAGGTCAAAACCTTCTTGACTGGTCCCAGGGCCCCCTGCGAAGGAGGGACAGGGCGCTTCGGCGTCTGGACCAGACTGTAGGAGCTTGGCTAGTCGGACAGGATCCCAATTCCTCTCCCACTCGGTCCTTAAGGACGCGTCCCAGGCGAGAAGGGAAACCAGGTCCCATGGAACTGTGGCCTCTGGGTGCATGGAGGGGTTTAGTCAGTGGGTTTGGGTTTCGACGCTTGGGCCCAGCCAGCGCAGGCAGTGGGTGGTCTGCCCTTGGCCACGCCTGTGATAAAGCTGATGGCAGGAGCCACCTCAGTTCCTTAACTAATCCTGTGAAGTTGGGGGAGGGACATGATTGTTCCAAGACATCAAGAGTGGGAGGGCGCGCGCGCGGGGACACACACACACACACACACACACACACACGCACACACACAGCTGCGATGGATGCAGAGCTTTGGGAACTTCTGAGGATCTGAGAGAGAGCCCCCCCCCCCCCCACCCCTTGGCTCTTTCTGGAGTTTCCATCTTTCCCAGGGATTGACCACCGCTGCTGCCCACTCCTCCCCCACACCCCTCCACCTCCCATCCCGGGGGACAGTGCCTCTGCGGTTAGTCTGGTCTCAAGGACTTCCTAAAGGCTGTGAAATGGGGAGGCACCAGGAACCCCCACCCTTCGGACCCCAGGCCCTGCCAGTGTGCATCCTTGGAAAAAGGGGTTCCCAGCGCCGAGTGTTCAGGGGGCGGTGGGGAGCAGGGCAGGGTGCTGCTCAGAGATCTCCAGCCACTCCCAGCACCTCTGCCTGGGCTCGCTCCCCCCATGATTGCTATCCTGCTGATGGCCTCGGAAGCCACGTCCCAGCCTAGTTCTCCGCCATCTCTACTCCTGACAGTGATTACATAGATTGTGCAGAAATGGCATCTGCGAGTGGAAGGGGCAGGCGAGGCTGTGGGTCACCAGACCCCACACAGGCTGCGATTCCCGGTGACCTGGGTGGGGCATTTTGTCGCTTGTACTCGTTGTGGGTCGCACGAAAAAAGCAATGAGGGGATCAAAACTGTTGGGTGGGCTTTCTTGCCTGTCCACTCTGTAGGCGCTGACCCCCTCCCCGCCCCCAGTCCCATTCCACCGCCTCTCGCCCCTGCCTCCACAGTCTCCGCGCGGGTTTTCAGGATGGAAGGAGGTCACTGGCTCTGGACCGCTGGAGTTCAGCCGGGGTCCTTGCCCAAATGCTAGGCCTGCGGCTCCTGCGTGGGGTGGGGTTGGGGGAGCTACTGGCTGGACTCCTCTGCCGACGGGTAGAAGGCGAGAGACCATCGGTGCAGCCTGGGGCTTCCTGGAGCAGGATAGGGAGGGACCCGGGGAGAACAGCCCGCAGGGGCTTCTCCCTAGTTGGAAGAAGTTCAGATTCCACCTTCTCCCTCTGGAATGTAGGGGGGGGAGGGGTGCGGGGGGGGGGGACCAAGGGACGTTTCGTGCGGACATCCTTGCAGGGGACTCCGGGCTCCAACAGGGCCTGGGGAAGAGGAGGGAGAAACGCGTGGGGTGCTTAGGGCGCCTTCAGTTCCCAGAACGTGGAACCTGAGAGAGCATCACCCCTCTTTCCGCCCAGCGGAATCCTCGTGTCTCTAGTCAGCTCAGAGGCGTCCCATCCCACATCCCAGAGTTCTATGGTGCTGTGACGTCACGGCATCCTCCCGCCGACACAGTGACGTTACACAAGCCTCCAGCCAGAGTCAGGGATTCGCGATGTATTCCATGACGTCACAGAAGGGTCCGACCCGGAGAGGTGACACCAAGGCTCCCACATTTCCCGGCCCCTCCCCCCGAGAATCCTGCCCGGAGAGGCGCCCAGATTCCGTCCTCTCCCCATCCATAGGCTCCGCAGACCCGCAGCGTTGGCAGAGGCCCTGAGTGAGGCCGGGTGTCCGGCGGCATCGCCCTGGGAGGCGGGCTTTCGGACCCAGCGGGGCGGGGACCACTCGCCCCGGCCCCGCCCCCACCCGCCTCCCGCCCACTGCGCAGGCCCCGCGCGCAGGCGCAGGAAGCACTCGCCGCTTAGAGCTGCGGCGCCGAGGTGAGCACTCCCTCCGCGGTGTCGGGAAGCCGCTGCGGATGGGTGTGTCCCGCTCGCAGGGCTCACCTGCCCGGCGGGTGCATCCAGCCATCGGCGCCGGTGAGCGCCGCAGGTGCGGACGAGGGAGAGGCTGGAGGCGCTGCGGCGTCCCGTCCCGCACAGCCTGGCCCGCCCAGGTCCCTGAGCTTGACCGCCCGGTGCCGCCCTCCCTGTTCGCGCAGGGTCTCCGAGGCGGAGGTCTCGCCCCCCAATCCGGGCGGAGCTCTTGGAGACAGACTTGGCCACTTACGCTCCCTGTTCAGCCCGGTTTTCGGGGCCGCGGATAGAGCCGAACGGTTGCTGGCCCCAGTTTGCATGTTTCCATTGGAAAGTTCGCTCCGGACGGGAGATATTTAGGCAGGGGTCGAAGCTCACGTCACCGGTAGAGGAAGAATCAGAAGCTGTGTTTTCGTGCCAGGCGTGGGGCCAGAAGACCCAGTGTTAGCTTTTCCCGCCACTTAACGAGCTTTGGGCAAGTCCCTGCGTTTCTCTGCGCCTCAGCTCTCTTCCTGTGATGGGGATAAGACGCTTCCCATCCACCTCATTCAGGTGATGGAGCGGTCAAAGTCACATTTTCTCCATCACATTCAGACCTGGAACCCCAAACGGGGCCCTGGTGTGTTGCAGAGCAGCTTTGGCATGTGCGAGGTGCCATGTACAAGTGTGACTAGACATGCTGTTCCGCACCCAACAGTGGCCCGCCTCCCACGCTGCCTCATTCCTAGGAGCACCTTCCCCTCATCTCCACTGTAACATAGCCCAGGGAGCCCGACACGGGGTGGAAGAAGGACATCGCCTGAGCCGGTGGTCTTCCTGAAACCTCCAGGAAGACTTGAAAGAAGCCCCTTTAACTCCATTTGGAACATGGATTAATCAGTTCACAGATTGTTGCATTTGGTTGAGAGAGGAAGTCAGGTGACAAAATGTAAGTGCCCTGCTCCCCACTCCTTTGGGGCATATGCCTAGGGAGAAACAAATAGCCAACTTGCTGCAAATGCGGGGTAGGGGCAGGGCCTATGTGTGTGGCAAGTATGACTGCATCAGTAGTAGAGGCACCTTCACGCTGCAAACACCAGCCCGCAGAGCGGAAGACCCCAGTGTCATCTCCTTTCCGTCGTTGCCTTGACTTTTGCTAGGCTGCCCGCGCCTAAAGAAGAGCTGGTCCCAAAGCGCTGTCACATGGATACATCCTCAGGCATGTTCCCCTCTCACTCAGCCTCCCGAGCCTTGGCTCTCTGCTGACATTCTGGGACATTTTTCTCTGGCCAATGCTAGTTTCAGTTCCAGCAGTGAGACTATAGAAGGACTAACCCAGAAAATTGGGATGGATGGATGGATGGATGAATGGGTTGAGAGTTTTCTCGTCTCTTTTCCAAACATTGAGCTGGCTCTGAGTAGCTTAGCCATCTCTGGGGAGGTATAAAGCATAATTAATTCATTTTCGATGTTTGGTTAGATTGAACTCCTTTGCTAGTGAGATAAGATAAGGAGTTTTGTCATGACAGGGGCAAGAATGGATTGCTTTTTGTCACTTACAGGAGCGGGTCCCACTTGGGAGTCTGTAGGTAGATGGTGGCATGGGATGCGGAACTTTGCAAGGGACACGGAAGAAAGCTAGAGGACCTGGGGCAGCAGTGGCTAGATCATTTACGTCTCAAAGGGCCAGAGAGGCAATATGAGCTTTCAGAGATTTTGGACCTTGACTTAAATAATGAGTTTCTTTTGAGAATGATTTACTTCTTACTAACCTAGGTCACGAGTTTAGCCTCCTGAGTTCAGAATATCTTTGTATCTCACAGCAGGCATAGCTGCTCCTATAGGTCTGCAGTAGGTCAAGAACCAGAGCAGGTGTAGTGCGGTCGCTATCAGGAATCATCTGCATGGCCTTGTCATTGGAGAGATCAGCCAACACTGAAATAATGAGCACACTCTGAGGTGGGCGGGGCACTGGAAGAATTGTTAAATGATACAGGGATCTATGTACCATCAGATTCATCTTTTTAATTATGAGGTTTATATCTTCTGTATTCTTTTTAATTTTTCAATTTCTTTGTCTGTTCCTCACTTTGATACTTCAGTGTGTTAAAAACTCCCACCATGACGGTAAATTGCCCTTTTCTTGTACTTTATATATCTAGAGATATATAGATTCCTATAACCACCACCACAATCAAGATACGGAACTATATTATCACTATCAAGATCCACTGTGGTCAGCATTTTACCAGTTTGAGTGAAGTGTAGAAACTTTACCTCTTGTTATGGACTAAATTTTTGTACCCCTTCTCCAGCATACCTGCCCCA
The DNA here is from genome assembly GCF_963259705.1 of Myotis daubentonii. Classification (NCBI taxonomy): domain Eukaryota; kingdom Metazoa; phylum Chordata; class Mammalia; order Chiroptera; family Vespertilionidae; genus Myotis; species Myotis daubentonii. The sequence continues at coordinate 73,490,753 of NC_081851.1, forward strand.
GCCTCACTCCCCCCCCCCCCCCCCGCCAGAATCCCTATGTTGAAAGCCTAATCTCTAAGGTGTTAGAAGGTGGGGTCTTTGGGAAGTAATTAGGTCATGAGGGTGGAACCCTTATGAATGGTATTGGTGCCTTATAAGAGGAGTCACAAGAGAGCTTGCTTCTCTCTGCTCTCCACCAGGTAGGGAAATAACAAGAAGATAGCCATCTACACACCAGGAAGGCAACTCTCACCAGACATTTGGATCTACTGGCACCTTCATCTTGGACTCCCAGCCTCCAGAAATGTGAGAGAGAAATGTCTGTTGTTTATGCCAATGAGTCTCTGGTATTCTGTTAGAGCAGCCTGAACAGACCAAGACAGGTTCTTTCATCCCTTTTATCTTGTCTGTGACATAATAATCTCAAATATTTCCTTTACCTACATTGAATATCCAAGTCAGACAACCCTTATGCTTTTTGCTTGGACTTACAGATTAAATTAGACAACTCAAGAGGGGAGGAAAAGTTTATTGTATTAGCCATGCATTTGCTTTTTCCAATATTCTTTCCTTCCTCATGTTTCAGATTTCCTTCTTTTATTATTTTCTTTCTATTTTGAGAACTTTTTTTAAACCATTATTTTAGGGCAAATTTAGTGGAAAATTCTCTTAATTTTTCTTCATCTAAGAATGTTTTTTATTTCTCCTTCATTCCTGAAGGATAATTTCACCAGGTACAGAATTCTGAGTTGACATTTCTTTCTTTTCAGCACTTGAAAAATATTCTGTTACTTCTGCTGGCTTCCATGTTGTCTCATGAGAACTTTGCTGTCATTGAATTGTTTTTCCTTATGTGTAAGGTGTCATTTCTCTTGCTGCTTTCAATATATTTTCTTTGTCTTTAATTTTCAGAAGTTTGATTATGATGATTCTTGGTATGGATTGCCTTGGTTTTATCCTCCTGGGGATTTGCTTATATTTTTAAATCTATAAGTTTACATCTTTTTCTATAATTGAAAGTGTTCCAGCCTCTTATTATTTCTTTTCCATGTTTGGAAAAAGTTCACACATAATTTCACCTAAAATGTTTTTTAACTACACTCCCTTTCTTCTCTATTTCTTTAACTCCAATGACATCAGTATTTCAGCTGTTGTTATAGTCTCACAGTTTTTTTGGGGGGTTCTGTTTATTATTATTTTTTTAGTCAATTTTCTCTCTGTTGTTTAATTTGGGTAATTTCTATTGTTCTTTTTCCAGTTCATGGATTCTTTCCTATATCCCCTCCATTCTGCTTTTGAGGTTTTTATAAAGTTCAACGATAGTATTTTTCAATTCTAAAATTTCCATATGGCTTTTCTTCCTGTTTTCGATTTCTTTGCTGAGATTTTCTGCTTTCTGCTGTTTCAAGGGTTCCTAATTGCTCACTGAAGTATTTTTATGATGGCTGCTTAAAAATTCTTGTAGATAATTCCAACATCTGTGTCATCTTGATGTTGATGTCTGTTGATTATCTTTTCCTTTTCAAGTTGAGATTTTCCCAGTTCTTGGTCTGACATATGATTTCCGGTTGTATCCTTGACATTTTTGGTATGATGTTATGAGACTCTGGATCTTATTTAAATCTTTTTAAGCAAGTCTTCTCTGACTTGCTGCGCTGGTTAGGTAAGAAAGAGGTGCTTCTTTGCTATTACCATGTTGAGGTGAATGTCCAGACTCCAAACTTGGCTTCCTACAACATCCTTGGAGGAAAGGGGTATTGCAGTATTACTCGATGGACTCCCTCTACCCCCAGGTCTCCACTGACACCTCCCAGGTTGTGAAGGGGAGAGTTTTGTTGTTGTTGCTCCACATGACTTCTACTGCTGGGTGGGTGGAAGGCCTTGTTACCCTGGGTGTATGTTTGGTTCACCACTCAGTCCTCTCAGAAGAGCAGGGAAGAGCATCTTTTTCAAAGCCAGACCAAGACAGAAGTCCAGGTTTGCTATGTAGTCTTTGCTGACTGGTAATCCTTGGTCTTTTGAATCTCTATTTCGTTGTGTAAGTGGATCAGTATTGGCCTTACAGAAGCATACACTAAGTGACACATTTCTCCACAAATTCCCACTTCCTGGGATCACTTCTTATTTTGTTGTTCTAAGGTGGTCTTGGGTTGCCACTCTAATGCATTGTGGTATCTTTAATTTCATAGGGCAGAATTATCACGTTGTGTTTTGACATAAAATGCATTAGAGTGTTTTTTTTTATGATAAAGCTATATAACTTTTATCTGTTATCAAAAGTTGGCATGCAGTGTCCCCTGTAGACAAAGAAGTGCCATTGATAGTTTTAGATTAGCCGCAACCTCTTGAGTTTTGACCACGTAACACTTAGTATTTTTTTATTTTGTTTATGAAAGAGAAAATCTAATGTATCTGGTGGTTGGGAGCACGGTTTTCTTTTTCAGTCTACTCCCTTGTCTGGTTTTCAGATCATAATTTTAATATAAATTTGTCCATAGAATTTTAAGCCTCATTAAATTTTTGGCAATGGAATATCCAACATTTCCTAAAGTATTAGGTTAGTTTCCTTCACTGTCAAAATGTTTTCTAAACGGATAGGATTTTTTTTTTCCCTCTTCTAAAATCATGCCTTATAGATGTCTTAGCATTATCTTAGTCAGGAAGAGATATAATTATTAAAGCAAAAACTTCCCTTCAGTTAATGTTATTTATTGATTACAATCTAACTTTGCCAGAGTATAGACTAAGTGGAGACATCATACAAATTGAGAAAAAACAATTCTTGTTTTTTCCAGATATATCCTGTTACAACACAACATTTACTTCAGTAAGTCTGGGCACACTTCGGTGGATCACCCAGGTAAAGGGAACTAGGAAGCAGGAGACTTTTGTTTCAGCATAAGTTTTTTTTAAAAAATATATTTTATTGATATTTTTACAGAGAGGAAGGGAGAGGGATAGAGAGTTAGAAACATTGATCAGCTGCCTCCTGCACACCCCCGACTGGGGATGTGCCCGCAACCAAGGTACATGCCCTTGACTGGAATCGAACCTGTGACCCTTCAGTCCGCAGGCCGACGCTCTATCCACTGAGCCAAACCGGTCAGGGCTCAGCATAAGTTTTATTGCTGCACTTTGCTGGGTCACTTTAGTCAAATCCCGTAGCACAAGCATGTCAAACTTGTGTCTGCCGGCCACATGCCTTGGTGATTTGGCCCGTGTTAGCCTTTGAGTTTGACATGCTTGCCATAGCATGTCAGGCCCTCAATTTCCTTACCTGCCAATTAGACTAAAATAACCTATCTCTTCTAACTCCCACAGTTTCTTTAAATTAAAAATTAAACTTGTGGCATAAATATTGATAATATTGCTAAAGACTAGCCACCTCTTTTTATTTAGTCTTTAAAAAGTATCTGCAGAGGCTCCCAGATTTTTAGCTGCTTTTGGTCTCAAAAATGGCTCACTGGTTGAGCATCCACCTATGAACCAGGAGGTCACGGTTCCATTCTTGGTCAGGGCACATGCCCAGGTTGCAGGCTCTATCCCCAGTGTGGGGCGTGCAGGAGGCAGCCAATCAATGATTCTCTCTCATCATTGATGTTTCTGTCTCTCTCTTTCTCCCCCTTGTTCCCTGAAATCAATATATCTATCTATCTATCTATCTATCTATCTATCTATCTATCTATATAGATATAGATATATATATTTCATATATATATATCTATATATGAAAGTCTTAGAATAAAGAGAATCAAAGACTGCTTGGGATAGCTATAAAACAATTTTAGACTTCACTTACAGGGTTGGATATCTCCATTTTTGCTATGAGTAAAAACCACATTAATGTTTCTCTCTGGGATGCTTCGATTCTCTAGCAGTCGGGCGACTGACTGGTGATGTCACCACACGATTCAGGCAGAAGCCTCGCATGTGGTTGACAGATTGTGTAGCAGACATACATGGATGGAAGTGGCTGTAATTAGAAAATCAATCTCATGTTTAGGAACTATGCTGAAGCATGGGGATATTCTGACTTGTCCCAGAAGCACAATAAAAGCAAACCAACTGCTCTCAAAGTGAGAACAATTACAAAACACAAAATTTGAGATAATGAACACAAAGGTTTGAACCATAAATATTTATTTCTAGGGAAACAAGGCAAACTCATTTCAAATTTCTGAGAAAGAGGGCTTGGTGGTAGATGGACCACACCAACCACGCTTAGCGGTGCTAAATTGGGAATGTCTGCATGAGGCCATCCTAGGAGACAAGAAACCCTGGGGCCACCGCCATAGTGGGCAGGACCCTCTCTCTTCTTTGGAGTGGTCCTTAGATGCGGCAAGGAATTGACAAAGACTCCCTGCTGATTTATCTTCTACTCATAATCTTCAGAATCCGAAATTAGGGAGTGAGCCAACGCTAGGTATTACATGGACTTCCACTGTGGATGGGCTGGTAAGGCCATGTCACATTGGCTGCGGAGCACAGTTCTGACTGTAGAAAAGTGTAAAGCAGTGTTCAGAATTTTCTCTGTGTGTCTACTATCAGTTTGCTTCCCTCCCATAGAAATCACTCTGAGCTGCACAACAGCTACGAGACAGGAGGGCATGGACTGTATCGGAGAGGACCTGTTAGTGTGGCCTCTGAGGAAGCCAGGTGAGTGCTTTCTGCTCTTTCCAGCGCCTCGGTGCCGTTGTTTTGCACAATGGGGCAATTGTCCTCGGCAGCTTGGCTGGCACCAGCTCCCAGGTGCCCAGGAAACCCCTGTATAAAGTGCAGTGAGAAAGTTGGGTGCAAAGTTGCCCTTGTGCCTTGTGTGGGCCTTGGGGCATGCTTCCCTCTGGCCTGGGAGGCATGTCTGTAGGTCCTGGACAGAAACTGCCGTACTGAAGGCACTGCAGGGGGATTTCAGAGACACCTAGGGGGGCCCCCTGCCCTGTGGAAAGAAGCAAATCCTTGCCTGGGGGGGGGGGGGGGGTTGGCGGGAGAGGGAGGGGCCTGGGGGGTGGGTGGAGGGGGTGTTAGTGGCTGGAATCCCTCACTTTCTCATGAGAACCCTCATTCCTCCTCATTCCTCGGTGAGAGCTGGTGTTTAGAATGCAGATCTAAGGGAGGAGATATTCTATAGCCACCATTTACTGAGTTCTTACCGTATACCGAGAGATTGACACCGAGATGTTAATCTTATTTTTTTAGTTGAGGAAATGGAAGCTCAGAAGTATCCATTTGCGCAAAGTGACAAAATATGTCGTAGAACCAGGCTGCAAGTCCAGATTCCTCAGACTCCAAAGCCTCTGACTCACAGGGCCCTGGACTGCCTCCCCTTAGGCTCTAAAGGAGAGTCACTGAGGGGAGGCCCTGCCCAGAAGGACCAGGAGCTGGGCTTTAACCCTTCCTGGGGCAGGAGGGAGGGGCAGCCAAGTCAGGTGTGCTGAGCACAGGCCCAGGAATGAGGGAGCCTGGGGTCCAAGCCTCCCCCTCCCAGCACAAGGCAGAAGCCTCCTCTTGCTCATGGGGCGACCTGCCAAGGTGCATCATTTAGGATGGAGCCCCCCTGGGGCAGGGGATGGGGGGGGGGTGCCTGCTCCAGGGCTCCCACGCCTCTCTCCCATCAGGAGAGAGTGCAGCTCCTTTGAGAGGGCAGTGTGGTCTGTCAGCAGGCCCTCTGCATTTCTGTTCATTTCACTGGCTAGAATGTAAGCTTATGAGCCTGAATTACGTTCGAGCACCTAAGCTGGGCAGGTCAGGGCTGATGGCAATGTGGAGAGTGACACCTCAGATGGGTCTGTGGGTGCTGTCATGATGTGACCTGCCTGAGACTTTCCGCGCCCTTCAGAGGTTCATCTTGCAGTCCAGGCGCCCAGGAAAACCAGCGAGAGGAGGCAGAGCCAGGTCACCCTGACCAGACTCGGGGCGTGGCCTCAGACTCTCCCACTTCCCAGTCTGGTCTGGAGATCTCTCCCACATGCTTCTACAGAAACCTCAATCATCGCACCGCTAACTCTGCATACACTGTCTGTTTATAGGCTCCTCGAGGACATGGGCCAGTCCTGCGTGTCTCAGCATTCCCAGTGTCCTTTGGGGCACCTGAGCCTGAGGAGACTTCCTAGCTAAGCTGGAACGCAGAGGACAGCCATGGCCCGGGTACAGGGATGAGGAAAACTTCCCAGGAAATGGGAAAAGAAGGTAACTGGGCAACTGTCTTTCTGGGATAAGCATCCTGATCATTTGGGCTGCAAATGAGAAATGTGTGTGAGCTGGAGAAGGAACATCTACGGCTGCCTGAGTCAGCGGGGCCTGCTAGAGGGGATATTTCAGAAAAGGGGCAAATCCTATAGAGCTCTTTCCAAATACTTACAATCTGCTAGCACGAAGGCTGCACCTTTTATTTTCACTTTACCTTGTATATAACATGAAACATTTAAAATGCACCCCCTGAAAATTTAGAAGGCAAATAAAGCAGTCCTGCTAATTTAATGAAGACGAAGCTGTAAATGAGGCTTTTATGGAGTGTCAACCACTCACTGAGAAACCTGGTGCGGAGTGGGGAGGGGGAGGAGGACTGGGCGATGACTCAACCCAGAGGCCAGAACTGTTTCTTGTTCTCTGTGGCCCGTGGGGTCTCTGAAGGGGAGGGGAGCTCTGCTATTAAGGAATGATCCAGAAACCCCAGCCCTGTGAACTTGCCCTCCGCCTCGCCTCGTTTTCTCTCTCCACAATGAGACCGAGGAGTGACACGGCCGTCAGAAACACTCTTCCCTCTGGGTTGGTGAACGTCTCCCTCTGGTACCTCTGTGCCAAGGGGTCCCCAGTGAAGACAGGCTCTGTCCCGTGCCTCCTGTGGTATGCGGACTATCTACAAAGCAGTGAGAATGCAGGGGAGGGAGGGCCGGGCTGTCCTCCCCGGTCCTTTCCGTAATCCCCTTGTCACAGCCACCTCGAAGGCTGCTCACCCTGACAGAGGGGATGTGATGGGCAGCCTGTCAAATAGATTGTGAGTGCATTAGCAGGATTAGCCGTGAAGGCTAATATTGCAGCGTTTCCAAAGTTCACTCACAGCAGCTGAGACGGGGCTGCTCGGCTGCCAAAGGGGGCAGGCGCACGCAGGCTTCGGAATTAATGTCGCCCCTGGGACCAACCCCGAAGTGGTCCGAGGCACAACGGTCCCATTGTGTTGGACTTGCGTGTATGTGTTCTTATTCCACAACAGAGCTTACTTTATAATATTACCATAAAGATGCCGTCTAAGTGTTCTTTCCCATCTTACTGATAAACTAGCTGAAATGCTTTCGCAGCCCCTCAAAACCAGATGCTCTGTTCTTGGCATTTGTTGGAGTATTGCTGATTTTATTTCGGCTTGTTAAAGTAATATGCCCTCATTTTGGAAATATTGGATCACAAAAGTATAAGGGAGAAATTTAAAATGATCCTTTTACCAGATATTACCTGTGATGGCATTTTGATGTATTTTCATGTAGTCTTCCTTCTATGCATACAAAACAAAATTGTGATGATAACATGTATTTGGTTTTATTTTCTTTTTAAATAAACATGAACACTTTATGCTTCTTTTTTTTAATTTCCCAAATTTCTTGTGCTTTTAATGAAAACATCTATGAAATATTTTAGGTGACTATATATGCATTAATTTTATTTACTTATTTATTTTTATAAATTTAAAGTCTTTATTGTTTAAAGTATTACATAAGTCTCCTCTCCCACCCCCCGCCACCTCTCCCCGACCATCCCCACCGCTGCATTAATTTTTCATTGATGTTTAGCATATTACCACAAACTCAGCAACTTAAAACATACTTGTTGATTAGCTCCCGGTTCTGTGGGTCAGAAGCCCTGCGTGTGGCATGTTGTGCATCACTGCTGAGGACTCACAAGGCCAAAATCAGTGTCAGCTGGTCTGGGTTCTCTTCGGGGGGCTCTGGGAAGAATCATGTCCAAGCTCCTTCTTGTTGGCAGAATTCAGTTTTCCAGGCTATAAGGCTCAGGTCCTCATGTCCTTGCTGGTCGTTAGCTGGGGATGCTCTTAGCAGCTGGAGGCTGCCTGTCCTCCTCGACATGTGACCCCCTCAACTGCAAGCCAGCATTGATGCACTGAGCCCTTACTGTGTGTTTTTAAAAGTATTTTTATTGATTTCAGAGAGGAAGAGAGAGAGAGAGAGAGAGAGAGAGAGAGAGAGAGAGAGAGAGAGATCAGTGATGAGAGAGAATCATTGATTAGCTGCCTCCTGCACACCCCACACTGGGGATTGAGCTGCAACCTGGTCATGTGCCCTGACCGAAATTGAACTGTGACCTCCTGGGTCATAGGTTGATGCTCAACTGCTGAGCCACACCGGCCAGGCAAGCCTTACTGTGTTTTGAATCTCTGGCTGCTGCTTTTATCAGCTGGAGAGAACATTCTTCTTTTGAAGGGCTCATTTGATCAGGTCAGGCCCACTTGAATAATATCCCTTGGTCACTGGCCTGGAACCAAAGCAGATGACACAGATGTAGTTATTTCAGAAAAGATTGGAAAATTTGGCTGGGTTGTGGGGTAGCATGCTAGTGGGGCGGGAACACTATGCTAGGTTTGACTGTTAACTCCTGCAGATAGGAGTACAGGGACACAGATAGCCTGGTGTGAAGGCCATGCCTGAAATTTCCTGGTGCAAAATCTTTTGTGTGAGTGTTGGCTAGTGGCCCCAAGGATCAATGAGTTGGTGCCACAGACAAAGGGCAGAGAGGACTGAGCCTTCCCTGGCAAGAGGTCATGGAAGCAGTGAGTATGTGTAATGTTGGAAAGTCTGTTTTCCCCTTCTCAGTCTTTCTGTATTGTGAGGATAATTGCTTTTGCTGTCGAGTTATATTTGCATAGTTCTTTTTAGTGATGAGAGTGATCTCACAGTTTTCAGTCTCCCTAATTTTCATATCAACCATGTGAAGTTGAAACTATTTCTTTATATGTATTTCTTTATATTTATAAGTATTACCTATCTATATAATAAAAGCCTAAGCGACCGTTATGGCAGAACAATCAGAACAACCAGTTGCTATGATGCACACTGACCACCAGGGGGCAGACGCTCAATGCAGGAGCTGCCCCCTGGTGGTCAGTGCACTCCCACAGGGGGAGCACTGCTCAACCAGAAGCCGGGCTCATGGCTGGTGAGCACAGCGGCAGTGGTGGGAACCTCTCCTGCCTCTGCGGCAGCGCTAAGGAGCAGTGAGCCAAGTGGTAAGGAGCAGCCAGCAGGCGGGCAGTAAGGAGTGAGGGGTCCCAGACTGCAAGAAGGCACAGGCCAGGCTGAGGGACTTCCCCCCTCCAGTGCACGAATTTAATGCACCGGACCTCTAGTTATAGAATAACTGCCAACACATTAAAAAGTAGATGCCGTTACATATTTCATTTTACAGATGAGGAAATTAAAACTAAGAAAAGGTTTAGCGATTTGTCTAATGGCACTTTGTAAGCTATGGAACTGGGCCTGGGACTCAGGCTTGTGACCTTCCTGGTTTTGTGCACTGCCTCTCACTATGCTATCAAGTTGACCTGCCTAGACAAGGTTAGCATGGGCATAGCTGATATCTATCCTTTATTTCTGAAGGACAAATTTGCTGGGTAAAATATTTTTGGTTGGTAGGGTTTTTTTCCCCCAGCACTTTGAATATATCATCACACTTTCTCCTGACTTGCTAGATTTCTGCTGAGAAATTCCCTGTTAACTTGATATTCCCTTGTATGTGAAGAATTTTTTTCTCTTGCTTATTTTTAGATGATTTTTCTGTCGTGGATTTTAGGAGAAGACCTTTTTGTGCTGAAATTGTTTGGATACCTGTTTCATGAAGTTAAATGTCCAAGTTTTCTCCGGTTTTGGGAAGTTTCTAGCCATCATTTCTTTAAATAAGCTTTTTGTGCTTTTCTGCCTCTCTTCTTCCAGGACTCCAAAAATACATGATTTCTTCAGTCCTTTTCACTCTTTTTTTGTTTGTTTGTTTTCTTCTTACTGGATATTTTTGAAAGATCTATCTTCTACCTCAAAGATTGTTTCTTCTACACAATCCAGTCTTCTGTTGCTGATGTTCTTTATTACATTTTTCATCTTATTCCTTATATTCTTTAGCTCCAGAATTTCTGTTTGTTATTTTAAATTACTTCTAGCTCTTTGTTAAACTTCTCATTTTATGAGTGTTTTCCTGGTTTTATTCTCATCTTTCTGTGTTCCCTTATAGTTCACTGAGCTTCCTTAAAATGACTCTTTTGTATTTTTTGTTGGTCAAACTTCAATCTCCATTTTTTGAGGTTGGTTACTAGAAAATGACTGTGTTCCTTTGGTGGTATCACATTCCCGTGATTGTTTCTCTATTTCTGAAGTTTAGTGTTGCCGTCTTCGCATTTGAAGAAGCATTTACCTCCTCCAGTCTTTACTGACTGACTTGGGGAGAGAACTACCTCCCATCCTGTTCTTGTTAGGGATCCAAGGCTTTCTAGACCTTCTGCTGATGCTCCTGCCCCACACTTCTTGTTACCTCTCCAGGGGGAATTCTTGCGATTTTGTGCCTTCTCTTAATCCTGCAAAGTCACATGCTGACGGCTTCCCGTTTGCTTTCCCTAGGACTGTGTGAATGCTCAAATTGGTGTGCTTTCTCCCAGTCCTGCAGAGTTGGGCTCACTTTCTGTATGCGTTCCCTCGCTGTCTGCAAAGGCTTATACCTGCTGCCATAGGGGACGTGCTCAGGGAGCTGGCCGTCGTGGGGTATGTGTGGGTGAGCTTGCAGAGCATTGAGTGGGCCTTCAGACCAGTTGGGAGGATTCGTCGGTGGGTTTCCCAGTGACTCATGATAGAGTCTGCAGCACAGTTTGTAGGATCCATGTCCCTTTGTAGGATTCCCATGTCCCTCCTGGACGGCTCCAAGAGCCCTGGCTGCTGTTTTCCCAGCTGCTTCCCACTCCCCAGTCATGCACCATCCTCCAGTATCCTGAGTGGGGTGAGAAAGAACTGGGTATCTTTGATGGTGCCCCACATAGCTGGGGAAGCTGAGCAATCACTCACATTCTCTCACTCCCACTTGTAGGAGAAATCATGGGTCAAGGTTTCTTTGGCACTGAGCTGTGCCATCTTGGGGGAGGGGTCACCTAGGTAAAGTGAAATGTTCCTGTAACCCTCTTTAATGCATCAATCTCAGGTTTTATTTTGTTCCAGTGGTGTGCTGGAACTTCTCCACTGGACTCTTGGACTTCCATAAAGGCACTGTCATTATGAGTGATCATCTATATTGGTCTTCTTTGGGGGTTGGGTAGAAAACTTGTATTCCACCATGTTGTTGATGTCATTCTTCTCAATGATTATTTATTGAGCACTTATTTGCCAGGCACGATTCTAGGCCCCAGAGTTAAAGCAACATAAGATTAAGTCCTTGTGGAATTTGTCTTCTAGAATTGTATCTGTTCATTATTTGTGAAGTAGGAGTAAGAAAAACTATATACCCGATAAGCTGTGAAGAGTGAATAAAATAATTTAGATAATAAGCTTAGCCCAGTGCCAGTCACATCATAATGTTTAACAAGTATGAGCTATTAGTATAGACATCATACACAGTGGGAAGTGAGCTAACTCTTGTCTCTTTTGGGTCTGCAATTCTCTGACATGGGGAGGGCATGCTGAATCATCCAGGGGAAGGTGGTAGTCTGGAGCCTTGGAAGCACGCCCTTTCCAGGTCTGGAATTGAAACACAAAGCTGGGATACGATGGTGTCATGAGGGTAGTGGCAGGGCCTCCCAAAGAGCAAGGCCTGGAGGACACGCACCAAGTGCATCTGCTCCTCCAGCTTATGCTTCTCTGCTCTGCTCACCCAGAGCTGAGGCCAGAGGTGAAGGACTCCACACTGCAAAGCAAGGAATCAGTGAGGACCAAAAGCAATGCCACATGAGTTACACTGTGTGGAGTGCATTTTTGTTTTAGATTGGCTTGCCTACATGGCTCACGGTATTAGATGCTTGTCTTAAGTTCCTACACCTCCATGTGAACTCCGGTATGACCTCCAGTAGAAAACATGCAACCAGCCCAAAGCCAACATAGTTTAAGACATGTAATATTTTATATGGGTCACATTTTAGAAAGCTGCTTTTTGTTGAGGAATGGGGTAATCGCTACTGGGCATTTTACTTTGCCCTGGGGATACAACTCTGAGAGTTGGAGTTTATACCACAATTTGCCTAATCTGCTCAGATTCAGCATCTGTACTCCTTTAAGTGGCATTTAATGTTATGACAGGAAATCATTACTATCATAAAGAAACATTACTAGGCTATACTGTGCTGTGTGCTCAAATTGGCTCACCATCTCTGATGGCCTGTTGAAGAAATGGAAACATACAGCAAATGGAGCAGGGATGCTTGCGTGTGATCAGTATTGCATCCCTCAGGGGTTATAGGCCTGCAGCATGCATGTCAGCACTCAGATCGGGGCTCGGATCTTTCTAGAGCTTCCTGAGATGGAGAAAATGATTTGTCTTTCTGAGGTTGGTTGTGGTGCCTAAATGAGATATTATGTGCAATAAACCTGACACATAGTAGGTATTCAGCAAAAATAGTTTACTCTCCTTTTTCATTTCCTGCTTATGAATTCAGCTTTCCTCAGTATTTTTTTCAAAAAGCAGTTATAAATTAAACCTCATTACTTTCTTATTCTGGAGGGTCTAGAGCAGCCGTGGGCAAACTACGGCCCGCGGGCCAGATCCGGCCGGTTTGAAATGAATAAAACTAAAAAAAAAAAAAAAAAGACCGTACCCTTTTATGTAATGACTAGGGGCCCGGTGCACGAAATTCGTGCACTGGGTGTGTGTGGGGAGGGGAGTGTCCCTAAGCCCAGCCTGCCCCCTCTCACATACTGGGAGCCCTCAGGCGTTGACCCCCATCACCCTCCAATCGCAGGATCGGCCCCTTGCCCAGGCCTGATGCCTCGGCCAGAGGCGTAGACCCCCATCACCCTCCGATCGCCTGATCGGCCCCTTGCCCAGGCCTGATGCCTCTGCCAGAGGTGTCAGGCTTGGACAGGGGACCCCCATCTCCCCCTGATCACTGGCTCTGGCCCCCGCCCAGGCCTGAGGCCTCTGGCCCAGGAATCATGCCTGGGCAGGGGGCCCCCATCTCCCTCTGATCGCTTGCTCCACCCCCCGCCCAAGCCTGACGCCTCTGACCCAGGCTTCAGGCCTGGGCAAGGGGACCATCATATCCCCCCAATCCCCGGCTCCGCCCCCCACCCAGGCCTGATGCCTCAGCCAGAGGAGTTGACCCTCATCACCCTCCGATCACCAATCACCGGATCGGCCCCTTGACCAGGCCTGAGGCCTCTGGCAGAGGTGTCAGGCCTGGGCAGGGGACCCCCAGCTCCCCGCGGTTGCAGGCTCCGCCCCTGCCCAGGCCTAACGCCTCTGGCCTAGGCGTCCGGCCCGGGCAGCGGGGACCCGCAGCTGCAGCGGCCCCGCGATCGTGGGCTCCGCTTTAGGCCCAGGCAAGGGACCCCTAGCTCCCGGGACTGCCAGCTTCGACCGTGCCCAGCTCCCATCGCTGGCTCCACCCCTACTTCCTGCTATCACTGGCCAGGGCGGCAAAGGCGCCTGATTCTCTGATCATGGCTGGGGGGCAGGGCAAAGGCGGCCCCAGGGCCGCCTTTGCCCTGCCCCCCAGCTCTTAGCTCCCCCCTGGGTTTCTGATCACTGTCAGTGGCAGGGGGCTTCTTCCTGCTTTCCCTTTCGCCTCCCTGCATTGTGCCTACGTATGCAAATTAACCGCTATCTTGTTGGCAGTTAACTGCCAATCTTAGTTGGCAGTTAACTGCCAATCATAGTTGGCAGTTAACTGCCAATCATAGTTGGCAGTTAATTTGCATATAGCCCTGATTAGCCAATGAAAAGGGTATCGTCGTACGCCAATTACCATTTTTCTCTTTTATCAGATAGGATGTTTACTTTGAATTTATATTAGTTCACACAAACACTCCATCCATGCTTTTGTTCCAGCCCTCCGGTCCAGTTTAAGAACCCCTTGTGGCCCTCGAGTCAAAAAGTTTGCCCACCCCTGGTCTAGAGCATGTAGTAGGTGATCAGTGGGAGTTTGTGGGTGGGTTGTTTGTGGTGATGGGTGTAAAGGTGTTTCCTGTCCAAGTCCCTGTTGGCAGCAGTGGGGGTGGGTTTGACCATCCATCGCTGTCCCCGAGCTCTGGAGTAGCACACACAGACAGGTTACACTTAGCTGGTTGTTCTTCCAGATAAGGCTCATGGGACAATTTCTCTCATTTTCATATGTAAGCCATTTAATCCAATGCTCCGCCTTTAATTAATAAATTAACTAATTTCTATTTCTTCTGGCATTTTTTAAAGTAGAGTTGAAATACAATATTACATTACTTTCAGGTGTACAACATAGTGACTCAGTATTTATATAACTTACAAAGTGATCGCCACAATGAGTATAGTACCATCAGTCATTGTACAAAGTTATGATATTATTGACTATATTTCCTATATTTGGTTAGTTTACAACTGGAAGTTTGTACCTCTTAACCCCCTTCACCCATTTCACCCCTCCCCCCGACCTTCCTTCCTTCTGGTAACCCTCAGTTTCTTCTCTCTTCTAAGAGTCTATTTCTGTTTTGCGTGCATGTGTGTGTGTGTGTATGTGTGTGTGTTTAGATTTCACATATAAGTGGAATACGGTATTTGTCTTTCTCTGTCTGACTTACTTCACTTAGCATAATACCCTCTAGGTCCATCCATGTTGTTGTAAATGACAAGATTTCATTCTTTTATTTTGGCTGAGTAATATTTCATTGTATGTATATGTGTGTATATAAAGAATATATGTGTATGCATATATGTATATGTATATCTCTATTCATCTAATGATGGATACTTAGGTTGATAAGTTGATTCATGTCTTGGCTATTATAAATAATGCTGCAATGAACATAGGGCTGCATATATCTTTTTGAATTTGTGTTTTCATTACCTTTGGATAAATACCCATAAGTAAAATTGTTGGGTTGTATGGTAGTTCTATTTTTAATTTTTTGAGGGGGCCTCTATACTGTTTTAAAATGGCTGCACCAACTTACAAACCCATCTAACAATGCACAAGGGTTCTCTTTTTTCCACATCCTTGCCAACACTTGTTATTTATTGTCTTTTTGATAATATCCATTCTGACAGGTGTGAGGTGATATCTCACTGTGGTTTTGATTTGCATTTCCCTAATGACTAGTGATGTTGAACATATTTTTATATATCTGTTGGCCATCTGTATGTCTTCTTTGGAGAAATGTCTATTCAGGTCTTCTGCCCATTTTTTAAAAATCAAATTGTTTGCTTTCTTTGATGTTGAGTTGTATGAGTTCTTTATATAATTTGGATATTAACCCCTTAGCAGATATATCATTTGCAAATATCTTCTCCCACTTAGATTTCCTTTTCGTTTTGTTGATGGTTTCTTTTGCTATGCACACACTTTTTAGATAGACATAATTCCATTTGTTTATTTTTACTTTTGTTGCTTTTACTCAAGGTGACATATCCAAAAAGTTGTTGCTGTGACCAGTGTCAAAGAAGAATTAATATCTATCCTTCTCAAACTATTCCAAAAAATTGAAATGGAAAGAATCCAAACTCATTCTACTGGGCCAACATTACCCAGATACCAAAGCCAGATAAAGATACTACAAAAAAAAGAAAGAAAGAAAAAAGAAAATTACAGATTAATATCTATGTTCTGCTTTTGAATCCACCTTTCAAATACCTGGACATATTCTATGTTCCTGGAACAGCAACATTCTAAGTTCAGGGAAGGATTAGAGAAAGTCAAGTTTAGTAAGTCAACAGTTAAGTATCAGAAACAGTGCTATATAGACAGACACACACACACACACACACATGCATGTATGCATATACGTATGTGCTTGTGTGTGTGTGTGTGTGTGTTTTGGAAGGTGGTGTCTTAGAGTAAGGGGAAACACACAGTGTGAGAAATCCAAAGTTGTGAGTGTGGTGACTATGATTTATATGTCAAAATTAGAATCCGTGGACTGATAAGAACATAGATCCATTGAAAGTAAACAGAATGATGCTTAAATTTGGGATAGTTCCAGAATCAAGGCTGCCTCCTTAAGAAGTAGTTCTTGTCTTCAGTAAGTTTACAGTTTAGTCAGAGAGATAGTCATATGCCTATCAGAGAGTGGATAGCAGAGAGTGCACTCTATGGGATGTGTTTTATAGGCAAGAGGAGGATGCAGAGACAGAGATATGGCTGCCCAGAGTTATGGTGGGTGAGGAAGGGGAGGAAGAGGTTGGAGTCAGTGAAGAGCAAAGGGAGGGATCAGGGAGAAGGGGAATTGCTGGGTCTGGAAGGATGCTGTATAAAGGCCTGGCTGCAATCTTGTCTAAGTGGGGAGATCAAAGGGCCTTCACCAGATTTAAGACAGTGAGGCTCACATCCTTGGGGAGCCAGGTGCTTCTGTGGCCAAGGACTTTGCAGTTTGTCTGGCTGGCTCCCAGCAACATGGTTGGGAACAGACATGCGGGGCTGATTAGAAGACTGATATGCTTGGGGGAAAAATGTAGACATCAGAGACAAGAAAAGGAAAACATGCAAGTGTTTGTAAACGGACTGCGCCTATCATTGTGGTTTAAGTGTCTGGGAGACCTTGTGAGCCACCTGTGGATATGGCTGCGGACAACATGTCTTTGGAGGCCCCCGTTATCTTCCTTGCACAGTGATGGCTCTCTTTGGGTGGCACCTGATGGTTATCATGTTTTCCTTTCTGAGGTAGGGCCTTCCTCTCATTGGTGGCTATCAGGAAATGAATTGGTGGCACATTAAACTCAGGCCTTATCAGACTCTTGGGCGGATATCTCGTGTGTATGTGGGAGTGCAGATGGCATAGCAAAGGGATCAAGGACCCACTTTGGGGCTTATTAGTTGTTGACATTTGGCAAGCTACATAATCATTCTGGACCTTAGATTCTTCATCCATAATTGGAAATACTAATACCTATCTTGCAGAGTTATTGAGAGGACTAAACATAGTAACACATAAAATAGATTCGTACAATGCTTGGCACATATTAGGAATTCCATATATCTCACCTGTTATCATTATTATTGCTATTTTTTTTCTATAATCTGATATAAGTTAAAGCATAACTTAAAATCTTTAGGAGTGCGGGGGAGGGGGACACAGCATGCACATTGCTGTCCATAGTGCTGAATTATCATTACATGGGTCATGGCTGTCACTTCTAACCCAGGCTATTGTTGATGGCTGTTCAGTCTCTCCCAGGAATTCTGAGCCAGGCATGCTGAATGAGGAGAAGCAAACTAACAGAGGCTTTTGGGCAAGTCACTAAGAAATTTCTATGGCAAGAAAAAGAGACATCTTAGTCTCAGATGTTTAAGAATACATCCAGACATGGCTGAAATTGCTGATGAAAGTAAGACATGTGTTATGTGAAGGAGGGCTGTGCAAATAGTAATATGAATAATGATTTGGGGTAATTATCAGAACCCTAGGGGGGTAGGGATTTGTGTAAGTGAGGTATCATTATCAGTTGGGTTAAAACAGTGTTTTAATAGATATTTAAAAGTTTGGTCCACTAAAATATATGTAATTTTCATAATGTCATAGAACAAATAAAACTATCACTTTATAATGTATGCGGTATGTTTTAAGTAAATTGAAAATTTACGCACACTTTTGAATGTAGTAAGTTTTTTGATAGTCGGAAGTTTTTAAGGGCAAGTGTCTCTCCCATTCCTTTTGTTGGGTACTCTGGTGATGATTCTGGGTACATCGCTTTCTCTGGGTCCTCTTTTTCTTACAAAGGCCCAGGCTTCTGGAGCAGATTGGCTAGTCTGCCTTTTAAGTCTACCTATTAGCCTGCCTTCCTTCTTTCCTTCCTTCTTTCCTTCCTTCTTTCCTTCCTTCTTTCCTTCCTTCCTTCCTTCCTTCCTTCCTTCCTTCCTTCCTTCCTTCCTTCCTTCCTTCCTTCCTTCCTTCCTTCTGCCAATTAACCATTACCAAGCATGCAATTATTGAGCATCTGTTGCATAATATACCCTCTGATGTTCTGTTTTGTGTTTTAGACAAAGAAGGTAGCTTTCTAAGTACTGCCTTGGCCTAAAGAGAGATAGGCATCAAGGTATGGGTAGCTCTCTAAACTGGCTAGGAGGGAGTCAGCAAAAGGCTGCACCACCTATAACTCCTCTAGCAGTAACTCAAGGCTTGTTATACAGCCTCTTAAAATAAAATAAACAAAATAACAACAGCAATAACAGTAATAGCAAGAGCTAATAATAGGACATTTGAGTTCTCTGTGCTAATAAGCATCATACTAAGTATAAGCCATGGATCATCTCATTTAATGCTCACAACCCAATGAGCTTGGTATTAGTTATTTCTGTTTTACAGACTTAGAAACATATAGGCAGAGGTGTAGTCCTTTGGAATATTTGGCAGACTCCGACTTTTATTACTTTTTCCGTGGAAGCATTTTTTTTCTAAATGCTGCTGAAGAGCAATGATGTGAAATGATTATTCAGAATTGATCGAGGGAATAAGCAAAGGCAGTTTTCCCCAAGGCAGTTGTGTGCATTGAGACTGCACTCTTCCTTCCCACCTCATTTCCCACTCCTATCTCTTGGAAATACAGGTGCCATTTTTAATAGATGCAGCTGGGCCATTAATAGACAAAGCTTGCCATCAGGGGCCTGGTGTGGTTGTGGAAGAGGTCTGTCTTTGTTGTGGTCCATGTCCTGTTTGACTCCCCACTTTCATACCTGTGGCTCTCCTTGCCCCTTGTAGAGTGAAGAGCTTGCTTCATTCGGAAGGAAGCAAAGTGCAAAGTGAGGTCACTGGATCCTGCTAACTCGTAAGACTTTAACTTGCAGAAACATTTCAGAAATGTTTCCTAAACATTTACAAGAAACAAGAGGTATTTTGATAGGCTCATAAACTTTATTTAGTTTTAACAAATACCGAAGTTAGTGGTTTACTATACCGATAGGAATTACATGTTGTGCTATAAAGTCAAAGGCCAAAATAGTTCAGATAGCTACGGCTCTAATTAAGACTTCAGTGCATGGTGGAGTGTGGGGAAAGTAACACTGCACTCCACAGTCCATTCCTTTAAAAACAGTTTAGCTACTCAAGTTCCATTTATTTAAAAGAGCCTTTTATGGAAAACTTGGAGAATATTGGATTCATTAACAACAATTGTAGGTTTCCTTGAGTAGCAGCTGGATCTATTGAAAAGGCCGGATGAACAAATACGAATTGACCATGACCTCCAGAAATTAGGGGTCTGTTTGAAACCTGTTAGTGTAACAGTATTTTGTGTAGTAGCTTTAATCTTTTTCTCTTTGGATGGAATTAAGGACTCATTTTCTTTTTTCTTCCTTACTACCATTTTCTCCTTATTTTATATGCATATACACACAAAATTTCATATCTATTCCCATGCTATCATTTTGTCTTCACTCATATTTCAATGCATGTTTTTGTTTACTTGTTTTTACCCTGTTGTTGTTATTATTAATGGAAATGCATCTGTAGGTATTGAGTGTTTTTCCCAGCTTTATTAAGGTATAATTGAGAAATAAAAGTGTATATATATTTAGGGTGTACAAAGTGATGATTTGCTATACATATACATATCAATTACAACATTCAAACTAATTAACACATCCATCACCTCACTTAGTGACCATCAGTATATGTGTGATAAGACACTTAAGAATCACTCTCTTGCCCTCCCCGGTTTGGCTCAGTGGATAGAGTGTTGGCCTGTGGACTGGGGGGTGGGGGATAGAGGGTGGGGGGGCGGGGAGGTCCCGGTTTCGATTCCTGCCAAGGGCACATGCCCAGGTTCCAGGCTTGATCCCCAGTAGGAGGCATGCAGGAGGCAGCCCATTCTCTCTCATCATTGATATTTTTATCTCTCCCTCTCCCTTTTTTTTTCTGAAATCAATAAAGAAATATATTTTTTTTAAAAAATAAAAATATGTTTAAAAAAAGAGTCACTCTCTTAGCCAATTTCAACATACAATAACTATAGTCTCCATGCTGTATGTTAGGTCCAGAGAACATATTCATCTTCTAATTGGCAGTGAGTACCTTTGACTGACATCTCCACATCACCCCTACTCCCCAACTCCTGGCAACCACCGTTCTACTCTGTTTCTATGAGTTTGACTTTTTAATTTTATTTTTAATACATTTCTATTGATTTCAGAGAGGAAGGGAGAGGGAGAGAGAGAGATAGAAACATCAGTGATGAGAGAGAATTATTGATCAGTTGCCTCTTGCACTCCCCCAGTAGGGATCGAGCCTGCAACCCAGGCATGTGCCCTTGACCGGAATCAAACCCGGGACTCTTCATTCTGCAGTCTGACGCTCTATCCACTGAGCCAAACCAGCTAGGGTTATGAGTTTGACTCTTTCAGATTCCACATATAAGTGAGATCATACAGCATTTGTCTTTCTGTGTCAGGCTTATTTCACTTAGTATAATGTTCTCCAGTTTCTTTTTTTTTTTTTTTAATATATTTTATTGATTTTTTACAGAGAGAAAGGGAGAGAGATAGAGAGTTAGAAACATCGATGAGAGAGAAACATCGATCAGCTGCCTCCTGCACATCTCCTACTGGGGATGTGCCCCTCCTGCACATCTCCTACTGGGGATGTGCCCGCAACCCAGGTACATGCCCTTGACCGGAATCGAATCTGGGACCTTTCAGTCCGCAGGCCGACGCTCTATCCACTGAGCCAAACCAGTTTTGGCATGTTCTCCAGTTTCATCCATGTTGTTGCAAATGACAAGATTTCCTTCTTTTTTTATGGCTGGATAATATTCCATTGCCTACGTAAGGCACATTCTCTTTATGCATTCATCCTTTGATGGACCCATAGGCTATTTCTGTATCTTGGCTATCACGGATGATGCTATTGTGTGATTTTTAACATTCCTCCAAATGAGTGCCTTGGACTTCACACCCCTGTTAGCCCAGGATCAAGACCAGAAGATAGCTAACTAACATGGTGGAGTGTGGGGAAAGTAACACTGCACTCCAGTTTATTCCTTTAAGGTTTTTTTGTACTTAGTTTTATTTTGAAAAGGTTTTGGCGATAAAAAACAATGAAAACCATCAAGGAAATAAATATGCTCTGTGTGATTCTAGTTTCCCATTATGTAACCCTTAAAAGCAGCGGTTCTCAACCTGTGGGTCGCGACCGCTGAAAATACATCCTGCATATCAGATATTTACATTATGATTCATGACAGTAGCAAAATTACAGTTATGAAGTAGCAACGAAAATAATTTTATGGTTGGGGGTCACCACAACATGAGGAACTGTATTAAAGGGCCGCGTCATTAGGAAGGTTGAGAACCACTGCAAGGGTTTTTTTGGGAGTTGTTAGATGCTTGTTATGAAAATGAAAAAAATAATATTTTAGCACCATTATTTTCTCTTCTTCCTTCCTCTCTTGCTTTCTTTTTACCTCTTCTTCATTATTATTAATTAATTTATTTTTTATCTATTCATCAGACCCCTCCACTACCATGGATGGCTTGTGCATAATGTGGGAAAAGCTCTGGGGGTAGAATTTGAGAACCTGCATTTGAATCTCTTTTATGCCAGTTATTAGGTGTATGACTTCAGGCAAATAATTTCATCTTTCTGGGCGTCTATTTTCTTATCTATAGAATGTGGCTAATAAAATCTGGCCTATTATTTGTGCTGATTAAATGGGATAAATTTGATAGAAGAAAAGCTCATTGTAAATTGTAAGGTTCTATTTAATATTAATATATAAATTATAATAGTAATGCTTTAATTTGAAAAAAAAATCATCCTGTGGACCAATTTTTCACATGACAGTCTATTTTACGTGATATGTTATGGTTAGACCATCTTTGATGTAACCATCTTCCAAACTGGACAATTACGTAGTCTTAGACAGTTGGGGACTGTGAAAAACACTGCAGTTGGCATGCTCCTGCATAAATAATCGCTCTTCATTTCTGAATCTCTCTCTGGAGTTTGGCTGCAGAAGGCCAGTCCCTTTCTTCCAGGGCTGCCATTGCTCTGGGCTCCTGTCTTGTTGGTGCTGCTGCTCGACTCTAGGAGAGGTCCTTTTCCCTCATAATGTCCCTGGTTCCAGAAGGGCCTCCAATTACTCTGGGCATGAGTGGCAATGCAAGAGGATGGCTTTGCCCAGCTGGCATGGCTCAGTAATTAAGCATTAACCTATGAACCAGGAGGTCTCGGTTCGATTCCTGGTCAGGGCACATGCCTAGGTTGTGGGTTTGGTCCCCAGTGTGGGGCATGCAGGAGGCAGCCTATCAATGATTCTCTGTCATCACTGATGTTTCTCTCTCTCTCCCTCTCCCTTCCTCTCTGAAATCAATTACAGTGGGGCCTTGACTTACGAGTGTCCTGACTAACGAGTTTTTTGAGATACCAGCTGTCTCTCCTCCGATTCTTTGCATTGAGTTGACAGAGTAATTTGAGTTAACGAGCTCATTGACGAGCTCCTTAACGAGCTCGGTCTCGGAACGAATTAAACTTGTAAGTCAAGGCCCCACTGTGTGTGTGTGTGTGTGTGTGTGTGTGTGTGTGTGTGTGTATACACACACACTAGGGGCCCGGTGCACGAAATTCGTGCACTAGGTGTGTGTGTGGGGGGAGTGTCCCTCAGCCCAGCCTGCCCCCTCTCACATACTGGGAGCCCTCAGGCATTGACCCCCATCACCCTCCAATCGCAGGATCGGCCCCTTGCCCAGGCCTGACGCCTTTGGCTGAGGCGTCCGGCCCGGGCAGCGGGGACCCGCAGCTGCAGCGGCCCCGCGATCGTGGGCTCTGCTTTAGGCCCAGGCAAGGGACCCCTAGCTCCTGGGACTGCCAGCTTCGACCGTGCCCAGCTCCCATCGCTGGCTCCACCCCTACTTCCTGCTATCACTGGCCAGGGCGGAAAAGACACCTGAATCTTAGTTGGCAGTTAATTTGCATATAGCCCTGATTAGCCAATGAAAAGGGTAGCTCGTACGCCAATTACCATTTTTCTCTTTTATTAGTGTTGATATCTATATATGAAAGAGAATGGCTTTTGTGGTTGTTGGATGGTGAACTGGACTCATAATGCCCCTTTGCTATGGAGGATCTTCTTAGACAAAAAATAGGCTCTGACTAGGGATGGGATGGGCAAAACAGAGAGAAGGAGAGGAAGGGCATGTACTTGTTCCTGCCCAGAATCCCCGTCAGGGTCCCCAGGGCTCTCCCAGCTGGGCCTTATAGGATTACAATTGAATTCACAACTCCATCACTTCCAGAGAGAGCAGTTCTGTCTGCACTGCTATTCTCCCCCCACCCCCACCCCCAGTGTTGTATCTGAAGTGAAGAGTGGGGCAGCAACCCTCCAGGCTGTTAGCAGCTCTGTCTTCCAGTGAATGGCCTGTGAAATGTTAGAGAAGAGCTGCAACCCTCCTCCCTGGGTGGATATCACCTTCTTCCCTTGGATTTTATGAAGAACCTGATCCTCTTTGCCTGAACGCAGCCAAATAAACGGGAGTCTCCGAGGAGGTTGATGGCTCAGCCATAGAAGTCCCACAGCGACGTCTGGTTTTGATGTATTGCTGATGGAGACGATCATGCTCCCAGAACGAGATCACTTTTGCCAGTTTGAGAGAAAGGTCATGTTTTTAATTTAACTTAATTTCCTACACCAAAGAGAATTTTCAATAGGCTATTCGACTTTTGCACCTTTAATGAGACCAGATGCTGTGGGGCCTGCAGCAATGAAGAGAAAACAGATTTTCTAGTTTACACTTCCACTTGGTGCATTTTCTAAATTGAGCATGTGCGGTTCTTTGAAGGATGCCATTCCTCGTCGCTGTTTCCTTCTTTCTCCTTCTTCCCCCACCCCCTTTCTCCATTTCTGTCCATCTTCCTTTTTCTCCCTCCCTACCTTCCTCTCTACATCCCACTCCTCCTCCTCCTCCCTAGGGTTACCTTTGAGTACAGAACATAGGCTAAGCAATGTGCTTGCAGCTTTACAAATATATTTAACTTCCATTTTACAGAAGAGGGAACCAAGACTCAGCAAGACTAAGTAAGGAGTAGAGTATAAATTGTGTAGTGGAATGGTAGGCTGAAGAACAGTCATTTATGAGCTTGGATACTGAACCTAGATCATCTGAGTTCAAGTCCAGGTTTGGGCATTTATTTGCGGATGACCTAGGAAAATTACTTCATCTTTGGACCACTCACTAGTCTATGTTGATTGTCTTAAAATTATGTTCGATTCTATTTTTAATGATGATGACTGTAAATACAGAAGTGCATATATATAGTTTATAGACTAATGAAACACATCCCTGGATACCTTTCAACCAGATTAAGAAATAGAACCTTGCCCATGCCTTTGGAGTCTTCTTATGTGTTCCTCTTCTGTGGCAATCCCCATCTTCCTGAACCCCAGAGTAACCATTGCTTTAGATTTGGGTTTTATGCTGTTTTTTTATTTTATTTTTATTTTTATTTTTTTGCGTACATGTACTATAGCTATATATACACATCCCATTCTTAAACATACATTGATTAGCATTGCTTATTTTTGTATTTTATTAAACTGAGAAACAAAGTATTTTTCTTTGACTTATTTTTTTAAAGCTTTAACTCTATTTGTGTAATTCTGCCATGTAGATATAATTCATTTATTTTCAGTGCTAAATGAAATACAGTTATATGACTTTATCTCAGTTAGTCTCTTCTCAATGGAAATTCCAGTTGTTGTATCTTTTTGATACTAGAAACAGTTCTGTAAAGCATACTATTAGACTTTCTCCTGGGGCACCTCTGCTGAAGTTTGGGATGGTCATCATGTTTATGCCCGGATTTATGCCCAACTGCTTTCTGAATTTGTTGTAACGGGACAAATTTACTCTCTGGTGGAATAGAGTTTCCATTTCTCTACTACTTTGCCCACACTTGGTATTATCAGATTTTAAATGTTTTGCCAATATAGTGAGTGCAAAATATATCTTATTGTTTTAATTGGCAACTTTCATTTCCAATGAAATTGAGCAACTTAACACAGTTTATAGTTATTTGCATTGTCTCTTAGGTAAAGTGCTTCTTCACGTTTGCTTAATGTTTGCCCATTTCTCCTCTTTAGTCTCATATTCCCTCTTTATTAAGTGGGGGACTGTCCTGGAAGCTCTCCAATGGCTTACAGCTTTGTGTTCTGCGACTCAAAGGCTGATATGTTGATGCCACTAACTCTCTGCTTTCACATGTTGTCTTCCTCTCTCTGAAACCTGCTTGCATGTCTTAGGGATTGATGCCAGCTCGTGGCCCTGTCTCCTGGATCAAGGACATGAGAATTTCCTGACTTTCATTGATTATTTTAAAATTCCCATTGACAACTAAATATAAGATCTCCTTTTTCTTGTTTATATTCTGTCAAATGTTTACAAGTTGAGCACATATTTATGATGGGCCAGAATCCAGATTATTCTGCTGTTGCTCACTGGTAGAATCAAGAAAAACATTGAAAAGTGAGGAGATTAATTCTTCCTGTTTCTACAAAGTTGGCCCCATGATCATAGTTTATTTTTAGGATAATTTATTACATACCTCTTCCTCACTCTGTTTCTAAATCTTGTTTTCCTGCAGATCAATGATTTTAAAAGAAACAACAAATTAAAACAAAACCAAATCCTCCCAAACCAATGAACCAACTAACCAACAAAAACCCAAATCCAAACAAGCTCAAAAATCCCCAGCCGGCATTAGCAAATCTAATACTACCCTTTGGTTTAGCTCAGGAACTGCACAGGGGGCTACAATTTCTTACACATTTGCCAATGTCTGCCCCCATCTCACCTTCTCTTTTATTATAATAAGGATCCCTGCACCAAAGAAGGAAAATGGGATGGATGTCAGAAATGTGGTGCAATGGCAGTCCCTCTCTCCTATTTCCCCACAGCAACAATAATTTGGGAACCTTTGTGGGAACTTTGGGATGCAGGTAGGAGGCTGTGAAACCCCAGTGGAGCCCAAGACTGAGGAGAGCCATTTAGAGAAGTGGTTGCACATCCACATGGCAGGCTCACCGGCCATGGTCATGGGGATAGACTTGGAAACAGTCCTGTTCCCTGGTAGACTTGACTATAGCTTCAGTTGTCCTTGGTCCTGCTAGTGCCATATGCCTGCCCTTGACCTGGCTCCAGCTCCTCTCAGCCATGGTCTGGGATCAGTCCTGCCTAGTCAGAACCCAGCAGGAGAAACACTCTTCCTCTGTGTCCCGAGAGGCAGGCCTGCTGACCTTGGTCCTGGCTGTGGATCCTGAAGGAGCTTTCTGACTTGGTTCAAGAAAACCCAACCATGGTCTGGGACCCAGTCCTGCCCACCCAGGGATCTGCCCAGTGATGCAGCAGGAGCCCTCCCAGTGGGAACATACCTTTCATACCCCTGGAGCAGCCCCACTGTCTTGGAGCCAACTGCAGACCTTGAAGTGGACTTTTGTCCCAGCACCAGCCCTACTAACCAAGGTCCTAAAGGCAGTCCCATCTTCCTAGGGCATTGATGGCGAACCTATGACACGCGTGTCAGAGGTGACACACGAACTCATTTTTTTGGTTGATTTTTCTTTGTTAAATGGCATTTAAATATATAAAATAAATATCAAAAATATAAATCTTTGTTTTACTCTGGTTGCAAATATCAAAAAATTTCTATATGTGACACGGCACCAGAGTTAAGTTAGGGTTTTTCAAAATGCTGACACGCCGAGCTCAGAAGGTTCGCCATCACTGTGTAGGGACTAGGCAGGATCCACACCCACCTAAGCTCCTGGTACCAGGCCTGCTAATTGTGGACCTCACTGTGGACCGAGCAGCAGCCATGAGACTTGGCTTTAACCCTGCCCAACTGCAGTGCCAGAGACAATTCCATCACCTGGAGGTACAATAGGAGAAAAGCTTTCCCTGACAAAACCAGTCAATAAAGACGAGAAGAGATGTTGGCTCCTGCAAATGCACAACAAAGGCACCATTGCAAGGCTTCCTGGATCATGAATCAGGAAAACGTGTTACCATCAAAGAAAAGAGTAAAGCTCCCATAGCCAATCTCCAAGGAATGGGGTAGCAGTCTGCAAATTTCCTGACAGAGAATTCAAAACCATCTTAAAGAAACAAGAAAACAATATGTGGACAAAATATGAAATTTGATAAATAGAGACCATAAAAAAGAACCAAACAAATTTCAAAGCTGAAGAATATAGTGACTGAACTGAAAAAACGCAGAGAGTTTCAACAATAGACTTGAACATGTAGGAGAAAGAAGACAAATCTTTCTAAATTAGCATGGCAACTATAGTTAACTAGAGGCCCAGCCCCACCCACCCGCACGCACCAGCCTCACCACGCTCACAGCCCCGCCCACCTGCACCGGTCTTTGGTCCTTATGGCATTAGGGCCATGGGCTTTTTTATATATATAAATAATACTCTATTGTCTATTTGAAATTTGCTCAAGAGTAGATCTTAAGTGTTCTCATCACAAACTAAACATGGTAACTGTGTGAAGTGATAGATGTGTTAATTAAGCTTATTTGTGGTAATCATTTCACAGTGTATACATATACCAGACATCATGCTGTATACAGTGGGTCCTCGTTTCTCGAACTTAATTTGTTCCAGGAGGCTGTTTAAGAAGCAATTTGTATGAAAACGGAATCATTTTTCCCCATTAGAAAGAATGTAAATTGAATTAATTAGTTCTGGACCCCCAGATGATTCCCTGTTTCAACCTTCCCTATAGACAGTACATGCCTAATGTTCTGTTTAATTTATAAATAAACATTTCTTAAATTTATCGAACCACCCCCTACTGGCTTTACATAAATTTTTCATATATCACTGCCTCCTGAAATGGTGTCATAGGCTAATTGCTTTTCCTTTATCCAAATCAACAACAGTTTTTCTGCCTATTCAATTGCCTGTGATTACTGTTTTGTGAGCATTTTCACACCCTTAATAACATTAGCACTCTTGGTGGCCTCTTTTATTTTAAAATTGTGCTAATTGCCAGCAACAAAAGCCTTCTCTCCTTTGCTTGTTGCCTGCCAGATGCTATTAGCCTTGCTGAGGTATCAGCATGAAAGAATTGTCAGGTTGAAGTTCTGGTCGACACCAGAGACATTTGTTTCTGTGAACAGCGTGGTGGATAACTGAATTGTTGGAGATGGGAGACATTCGAGTAATGAGGTTTGACTGTACTTTAAATATGTACAATTTTTATTTGTCAATTATACCACATTAAAGCTGGGAAAAAACAAAGAGGAGAAATGTGATGTAATGGGAAGTTGGAAAGTTCAAGGCTTGGCCACTTATTCAGCATCCGGCATGCTTGCTTGGAGACCTTAGAGCCGTGCTGTCCTAGATGGTACTTTCAAACCTGTTTGCAGTTAGTATAATACATGATAGCTTTTCCATTGCTGCCTGTGGTTTCAAAATAAATAATGTTTCATATTATTTGAATTATTTTCAACAATTGGTTATTTCTCACTAAGCTATTGGCTCTTTGAGGATCAACTCTTATAGATTTTGATCCATTGTCAAGTCAGTTCACACCATGCCCAGCAAGCACATGTTGATGGAATACAAAAGGAAGAAAAAATGACCAGTTGATGGAAGTCCACAGCACTCAGGGCTCCAAGGCTCACCCCTCACACCCTTATGCCACATTTCATCCAAACCCTGGAAACTGTGACCTCTCTCACTTCCTGCAGCAGCTCACTGGCAGCCTCAAGACCACCCTGCCTCGGCCTGAGAAGTGAGAAATTCTGAAAGCAATCGAACACTGTAAATTTTCACAGCAGTTCAACTGAAAGCTGTTGGGCACAGATGTTTCTGTAATTGTGATATGCTGGGAACATTCTCTGGGCTCCAAGCACACAGCGCCTCAGCCTCATTCTTCCACCTGGGTGCCTCAGTGGGCAAGTCTCGCTGCATCGAGGCTGTAATGGGAACCAGGTGACAGCATGTGCCTGTTTTAAAAGAGCTGAGCAAGATTCATGCCCTGGTCCCAGTCACTCCTGGCCTCCTGACCCAGCTCCTTCCTGGGGAGCTGGCTTTGCTGATGGTGGGCCCCTCTGCTCCCTCTGGGCCCCTTGTCCAAGATGGGACTGCCATCTCATGTTTGCTGTTGGGTGGAGCCGTGGAGTTCTTCCAGCTGCTCTCTGATAGGCTGTAGGAAAAGAATCAGGAAGCGGTCTCCCTGGTGTGAAAGAACATGAAGCTGCCAAGTGACCTCTGTGTGATCAGGACCACTGCTGTCATTTTAAAATCCACAGGAGGATTTTGCAACTTGTGACATATCCCTTCCAAACTGGATTTGCTTTGAGCATACGGTATTCCTGCCTTTACCTAGAGATAGCTCCCATTTACTCCAGGGCCCTTCCTGCTTGTGGAAACACGAGGAAGGCTACGAATAGCACAGCGGAAACATCTGCCACTGCCTGGAATGTGCACAGCAAGGCTGACCAAAGTTCAGCGCCCAGGGAACGTTTCTCACAAATGTTCCCAGTTGGGATGACTTGGACCTGTGCGTGCTGTAGCCAAAGGAGTCAAGAGGTCAGGGAGGAAGGGTGTAGAGCTGGGGACCTGGGAAGAGGAAGCAGTGTGGCACCTGACATATGCTGGGAGGGTCCCTCCTGGCCACTCAGGCCGAGCGGCTCTCCTATGCTTACAGCTGTCAGTGTTACTGCATAACAAAAGTTCCCCCACTTCTTTTCACACTTTTCTTAACACAAGCTGCTGAAAGACCTGCTTTTGTAAACCTTGGCATAACCTTTATGCCTTAATTTTGTCACCAATGTTTAATATTATCTACACAATTATTAAACAGAGTTTACTCTAAACAGTATTCGCAAATCCTCTAACAGCCAAGAGAAATATATATTCCCAACTTTAGCTTATGTTTATCTTATTCATCTTTTTAATCTGTAATTGTTGTATAGCAGAAATTAAAAAAAAATTCCGAGAAGAATTCAAGGAAGTAATTGGTAAGAAAATTTAAAAAAGCTTCCATAAAAACTAAACTAAAAATCCAGACAAACTCTTAGAATAAGAAAGTTCAACAAGATTGTTGGATCCCAGATCAACTTAAATATACTTATTTTTATCAGCAATAATCAGCCATCAACCAAAAGTAAAATAGTATGTCTTTTACAACATCAATAAAACAATGAAGTATTTAGGAATTAACTTAATCAGGAGTACACGAGATTTCTATAGAAAAATGTTAAATTTTACTAGAATACAACCTACTTTGGGACTATCATGAGAAGGCAGGGTTTATTGGAAAAGACAATAATGCTGAGAAAAATAGAAGCAGCAGGAAAAGAGAAAGACCAGATAGGCATGACTCCACAGGAGCTGTGCAGGCTGCTGAGGACAGAGCATTGTGATCCTCACTCATTCAGAGTCGTCAGGAGTCCGAGCTGACTCACCGGCACCTAACACACACAGAAGATGATTTATTTAAATGGGGAGACATTCCTTGTTCTTGTCAAGGATGAGTCAATATGATCAAGCTGTATCCTCCCAGATTAATTTCCAAATTCAACACAATTGCATTTAAAATTCCAGTGGGATATTTTGAAGGACTTGATAAATATATTCTAAAAATTATATAGAACTAATAAGGCCACGGATAGGTAAGTGAACATTAAAAAAGTAGAGAAAAGGAGGAATATTTTTCTTGCCAGATATGAAGACATGAGATAAATAACTCAATTGAACAGAATAGAGAACTCAGAGACAGACATATATCTATATATATCTCTATGTCTATCTCTACCTATCTCTATCTCTATATCTCTATCTCTCTATCTCTATCTCTATCTCTATCATCTCTATCTCTACCTATCTCTCTAACTCTAGTTCTATCTCTATCTTTATCTCTATATCTATATGTAAAACATCTGTATCTGTATATTATCTATATGTATTATGTGCATGTCTATCATCTATATGTTTGCATTATATAGGTATATCTATCTACATGTATATTTCTATATCTGGGGACTTAATATTCAAGAAAACAAGCACAACAAATCATTGAAGGGGTTGGGGAAAAATAAGTTTAATAGTTGGATCTGGGAAAACTGCATCACAATACAAAGAAAAATAAACCTTATAACATACAAAAGTAAATCTCAGATGGGTTACAGACTTGTCGCTTGGCTGGACTGGCTTAGTGGTTGAGCATCCACCTATGAACCAGGAAGTCAAGGTTCGATTCCTGGTCGGAGTACATGCCTGGGTTGTGGGCTAGACCTCAGTAGGGAGTGCAGGAGGCAGTTGATTGATGATTCTCTCTCATCATTGATGTCTCTGTCTCTCTCTCCCTCTCCCTTACTTTATGAAATCAATAAAAATAAAAAAAGACTTAATTGTCGAAGGAAATACTATAAATGTTAGTTGAAGAAAATAAAGGGAGAATAGTTCAAAGGCCTAAGAGGGAGGAAGAAATTCTTAAAACGGTTAAAACACAAGGCATGAGGCAGACTCATTAATGATTTTGATTATGTCAAATTTAAGCACATTATGAATAAAGTTAGTAACAATTTAACTATAGGATAATATTGCAGTGTCTAATATGGACAAGATATTAATATCTAGGACATAAGTAGAAATCTTACAAATCAGTATGGAAAAGAAAGGAACCTCAGTGAAAAATTGGGCCATGGATATGAGTAACCAATTCAACAGAGAAAATAAATAAAAGGCTTCAATGCACGAAGATATATCTATTTTTGACAGAGATCTATGTGGCAACAACAAAAGCCATAGCAGCTGAAAAGTGGGATTTTAGTTGTGGACAAATTTAATTCTCTAGTTCTCACTTTACTTGGAGTTTGAAAGTTAGAGAAGCCTCTTTGGCTTGAATAAACATTGGAGTCATTGACAATTCTAGGCAAAGGAAGTCCCAAGAAAGAGAAACATAGCCCCATAATTTGGATATGATAGAGACTTACGTGGTTAATTTGAATGTTAAGAATAAGAGTGTTTTGGGTAAGTGGGTAATACTGGTCACACAACCCGCCTCTAGTACTTGTGCGTTTTAGAGTACCCATTGTGTTCCAGGCACTAGGCTAGAACATGAGATGTATTGAAGATGACTAAGGCATGACTTTCTCCTAGGGATCACAATGGAATGATTTTTTTCCTGTAACAAGGAGTCAAGCTCCTTGGGGTTCATTGTAATCTTACTTGTAAAGTGAGGATAAGGACCTTAGTGCATTGGTTACTGACCTGGAGTGCACCCTCAGTAAAGATTAGCATGCCCATAAATTCTGCTGTGGATATTCTGTAGGAAAATCAAGTATACTTTAGAAATAGTTCAACCATAAGTCCCGCCTCAATCACTTCATGTGTCTATTGTGGGGCTCTGTGCTCGCTGTTCTGAGGTGCCTGGGAAGGTGGTGGCCTCGCCCTCACAGCTCAGGTCCCGCTGTAGCACAGGGTCAGCACAGTTGTGGGAAAAGCATCTCAGACAGAATTTTCTTATCCTTCTGGAAAGAAAGGCCTCACCCTGCAGGCACCTCTGTGGTTCTCCCTCCCTCTGGCCTGTTTGTTCTCTCCTCGCCTGTCATAACTGTGTTTACAAACCACCCAACCCTTCCCATTAAAAATGACAGAGATTATAGGGCCCAAATGAATCACTTCTAGCATCTAAGTCACAATAGTCATCTCTCTTCATCATTTCATTATAATGGAAGCACCAACAAATATAAACAGTACTAGTTCTACTGAAATTTACAGGTCAATTACTCACTACTTTCAAATCGGGCTTGCCTATATGTATGTCTTGCAGATAAATATTGTATGTACAAAAAACGACAGAGATGATGGAGCCCAAATGAATCACTTTCTAAGCACCTCAGTCACACTAATCAATTGCAGCTCCCTGTCACTGGGACAGTGATCTCTGTAACTGGTGATCTTTACGTGAGCTTGTTAGGAGAGCCGTTAGGAGGGGATGTGGACTCTTCTCCAACAAGAAGCCACATGCCTATGAGGCCCTTCACTCACAGGGCTGGAGGCGTTGAGTCACCGACTGGCAGTGTGGGAGTAAAGAGGACCGCTGGGATTCAACAAATTCTGCTTGAAGGGAGGGTATCAGAGTGAGTGGAAGGGTGGTGTTTCCTTCCTGCATCTTGTGGGGAAGGCTCAGAGTTTGGGGCTTTGCTTTCTTCCTCTCCCTGAAGAATCTGCCCTTTCATCTCATCTTGGCTTCTCTCTAATCAGGGGTCAGATAGGCTGGCAGAGCTGCAGGGTGGATGGGATAGCTAGCTGTAGTGGTGGTAAATAGCCCAGGGCAAAGGAAAACAAAACAGAAGATCCAGCTTAAGTAAAGGGATCCCAATGGGTGGAATATCGGAAGAGAGTCCCATAAGAATCATATATGTGAATGAGGACAGACAGCTACTTTAATTTGGGAAGAAATAAGACGACACAGACTTTGAACTTGACTGGGGAGATATGCCCAGAACTTCCATCAGTGAAGTGGTGACTTCATGATGTAGGTGTCTTTAGGACGCAGGGTTGGGGTTGACACCTCTGAGCAGCATTGCCCTGTGTGCCTCTTTCTGCCTGGTCAGCTGCCAGCTGTCCTCTGTGACCTTGGGAGGAGGGTGAATAGAAGTGTCTGTCTGCAGACATCTGCATGCAGAGCAATCTGGGGGCACAACAGTCCTGGTCCTTGGAGTTGCCCTGTTAACTGCCAGCATCTCCTGGTCTTTGTGGCTCTCAGCCCCTCACTTCTCCAGTGTTTCATTTGGGCTCTATGTGTCCCCTGTATCAATCCCCAAGGAGGCAGGAACAACCACATGAGCCCCGCCGTTCCTTCCCTCCCCTCTCCACCTGGGGAGGGCCTGCTCCTGACACTCCCCACTCCACCCCTTCCAGGTCTCGGTCAGGTTCCCCACAGATAACCACCAGGCTCCTGAGTTCCTTCCTTCAGGTCATTGTTGCTCCATCCTGTTCGGAGTTACTGAATGACCAGGCCTACACACTGCATCTCATTTAATAGTTGTAAGAGTCCAGTGAAAGACATTAGTATCCTGATTTTATAGATAAGTACACTGAGGCGCAGAAATTTAAAATAATTTGCCTAAGGTCACATAGCTAATAAATGATACATCTGAGGTTTCACCTGGAGTCTCTCAGACTTTACATTTTCGCTTCTATTAACCTCCTAAGGTATTTTATGAAATGGATTTGGTAATTTCTTCTTAACTTGAATTCTTGGGTGGTTCACCAGTTCCCCACCAGAGGCCTCTTTGGTGCTTATGTCCACTTCACACAGAAAGAAACTTTTAGGACAGACCAACTGGTCCATGCTCCCAGCCCATGCCAATCTATGGAATTGAATGGCAAAGGTTAGATGATCTTGACTGGGGATTTTTAAACCAAAGGAATCTCTCCTTTTGTGATTATGCAAATTTGATTTTTTCTTCAACATGTTTGCTCATTTTTTAAAAAGTTTTCAGAATATTTTGTACCACTAATGTCTCATTCAAAAATTATTTTCATCAAAATGCAATTGGTTAAAAATAATTGTTATTATTTGCAACACTTTTTCTCTGTAATCAGGATTTTTCTCTTTTGAAACTATCGAATCAAGACAAAATATTGAAATAAAGTGGACGCTGAGGGTGATATAAAACAGCCATTGTCATCCTCCACTTCAAATTTTCATCTTAATAAAATGAATTTTATTGTTCTTATCAATTGTTTTTATAATTAGTAAATGCATTAATTTATTAATAACTGATTTAAAAAATCAGTTATTATTAGGGTTGCATAGCTTTCATTTATATTTTTAAATTTTTTTTGTTAATCCTCACCTGAAGATATTTTTTCCTTTTTTTTTTTTTTTTTTTTTTTTTTTTTTTTTTTTTTTTTTTAGAGAAAGTGGAAGAGAGAGGGAGAGACAGAGAGAGAAACATAGATGTGAGAGAGACACATCTATCAGTCACCTCCTGCACTCGTCCTGACCAGGGCCAGGGGACTGCAACCGAGGTATGTGCTCTTGACTAGAATCAAACCTAGGACCCTTTAGTCCGAGGGCCGATGCTCTAACCACTGAGAAAAACTGGCTAGAGCCATAACTTTTATTTAAAAAGAGAGTTCATCTTCTAAAGATGTTTGAAATACACTGTAGAGACAATCACTGTGAAAGCCTTTGTTTCCACCTCACTTTCACTACCCCCACCTTGGGAGGCCCCCCACCTGCTTGCTTGTGCTCCAGTCTTCATAGCTGGACTTTGACCCCTGGATTTGGGGATTTCTTTAACTCTCTTCTTGCCCTTTTGAATCTTGTGTGAGGTTTTCAGCTTTGCAAGCCCCACCTCTGCCATTTTCTGAGGTCAGGGTTTACATTCCGCGTCAGCCCTGCAGAACATGTTCTGAGGCCGAGCCTACAGCTGGATCCTGGGCTGGATCCCCACTTGAGAGGTGTGGACTGGTCAGCTCTTCATGGATTACTATCTGAGTGGGCACCTGGCAGCCCCAAAGATGAGCACCTCAAGTTTATATTGCTCTTGCTCGCGTGTGGCAACTCTGCACTTGTGCTGAGAACAGGCTTCTTGGCAATGCACCTACGGCCCACGGCCCAACCATTTTTGCAGCCACGAAAAACACAAAAGTTTGCGCTCTTCAAAGAAGGCATTATCGGAGGAAGCACAGAACTCCTGACTCTATGCCACGCGTTGTGCTAGGTGGTTCCCTGTGCATTTTCTCTTGTTTGCTTCTGACTTGAACTAAGTGGAATAAACAAAACAAAGAGCCCATTAGAGAGCACTTGTGAGACTGGGTTGGAGAATTTGCTTTTATAGGGGAAGAAGTAAAGGGAAGTATTTGCCACAAGGGCAGGGATTTATTTATTCTGCTGGTGGTTCTCAGATTACACCTCAGGGCTCTGATGCTTCTGGAGAGCCCTGAAGGATTCCGTGGCCATGGACGGGATCGTTGGCACTTTGAACAGAGCCAGGGGGATGATTTCTGTAAATGTTCATTTGCCAAAGAACAAATGACAGGAGAAGGCGGCATGATCTCTGTTCTCAAGGAGCTCACAAGCTGGCTCGGAAGAAAAGGCACGATATGTACAAGATCATTAAAGACACTACACAGCATGTAGTCATGCCTGGCACAGACCTCCAGGGCCAGGAGAAGGAGCAATTCTACAAGCTGGAGGGCTGGGAAGCCACTCAGGACACTGGGGCTGCTCTTGCGCCATGTTTAAGGGGCATTTGTTCATGTCCTCTCCTTCTTACACATTTTCCATGCCTTGTGTTCAGTCCTTGTCTCCACTGAACTTTCTGTTCCTGTTACTTACAAGGAGGAAAGACTTAGCCATTTACTTGATTAATGGGTGGTGAGCATAGGGGATAGCATGAGGGTTTATTGTAAGGAACTGAGGGAGCTGTAAGGGCAATGGGGAGGTTATGGTATTTACCAATCTGTGACTCAATTTCTTCTTCTAATGGGACTAATAATAGTAGTGCCCACTCAGAGTATTTGAGGGAAACAAATCTGTGTATTGCTTAGCTCAGTGAGTGACAATAATAGCTCTTCAATACATGTAATCTTTATTTTTACTAATAATTTCTGGTTTCTCATAACTTTTACTTGCTGGGGGCTCTTGTGACTTGAACTTCAAATTCCCCTCAATGTCTCTGCCTGAACTCCCCTCAAACTCCTTTCAATTTCATATCTTGTTGCCCTTGCCTGATCATCTTCTTGTTCCCAACAATGTTCTTAACAGAGAATCTTGTTGTCTTGGCTGATGTTTTTGGTTTGGTCATGTCATATGTGACTGGCCTTGGTATTAGCAGGTTTCTATTGGGTTCGTGCCCTTTCCTGATCCAATCATCAGGGACGATTGTCAGGAAAACAACATACAATGGAGTTTGGGCATGGCATGTTGGATGGTGGGTCTTGTGCTGTTTATCTCTCATAGCCTAACTTCATACGGATATCTGCCCAGTTCGGATCTATACACAATCACAGTCTCTTAGTGCTGAGAAGACACATAGGTAAAACATATATGGTCCTTGTGAGACCTTTCCAGCAGGGAGTGGTTTCGGAGTGAAGGAAACAAAGTGCCCAGAAGCCTGGAGTGTATGTTAGCTTCTGAGAGCAGAGTGAGGGGACTGGCTGTAGAGGTCAGTGGTAGGTCCCAAAGTCCGGTGGATCTGAACAGGCTCATTGACAAAGAGATTCTGGGGGAGGGCCTTGCAGGTGAATAGCAGAAAATATGCCCGTTTTTGTGCTAAATGCTTTTATTGCCCCTTACTATAAGCCTGTGAGTTAAGTGTTTATCACTATCTAAATTATGCACACGAAGCATGGGTGCTCAGAAAGGTTAAGTGATTTGCCATAGGTCACAGAGTGCTAGAAAGTAGCAAAGGAGTGATTCAAACCCAGGGATGAAGGTTCCCCCAACAGGAGCAAGGGCGTGAAGGGAAGAACTAGTTTGAGCTCACTGCATCTGGAAAGGCTCTCAGTCTGTTTGGCTGGAGCCCAGCATGCCTACTGGGGGAAAGACTGGAGAGGTGTGCTGGGAAAAGACTGTGGAGGGTCCTGGATGCTGAGGAGTTTGGGGGTGGGGCCAGAGTCTCAGTTACAGTTCTTGGCACTGGGCCTTGTATGTTGTGAAGGTTCAGCAGATGCTTTTTGAAGTGAAAAGGGATTTAGTTGCCAGGCAGAAAGGGTTTGGGGACATTTTCTTGGCTGCCATCTTGGATACCCTAGCCTTGGTCTTGGCCCAACTCTCCTTTTCTCTTCAGCTTCATGTGGATACCAGAGTGATCTTCCTAAAATCTAGGCTTCTTCATGTCACTCTTCTGCTTCAAGTCCCCCAATAGCTCTCTAACTCTCTCAGAACAAGTTCAAACTCCTTAGTGCAGCATTAAATAAACTTCCGATCTACGTCCAATCCTTCTGCTCTGTCTTCTCCTTCATGTTCCTGAAGCTACTATATTGAACTGCTCACCCTTCCCTAAACATCTATTTTTGAGTCTCCAGGTGATTGACAGGTTTTCACCCCATTCTGCCTGGAATTTATGAGCTGGCATTATTGGTTAAGTCCCTTTTAGGAATTAAGTTGTTAGCCTCCACAACCCTGTCAACCAGATTCTTTTCTTCCCATTTTATAGATGAGTAAACCAAGGTTCAGAGAGGTTAAAACGCTTGTCCAGAGTCACAGAACTAATAGGATCAGAAGGGGGATTTCAACCCAGACAGCTTGACTCCAAGGCCTGTACTCGCCACCACCATCCTAGGTGGCCTCCCTTTACTTTTGCACTGCGTGGGTATTTTCTTATTCTACGTGGTCTGATCAGATGCCTCTTTTATGGAATTTTCTTTGATTACTTTCTCACCTCCAAGCTGCTCAGTCAGATGAATCACTCCACAGAGCTTTGTTTAATCTATAACAGAATTTATCAACTCTTATTAGAATTGTTTTCTAGAGCTCTGTTATGGACTGAATGTTTGTGTCCTTCCCCAAATTCCTATGTTGAATGGTAGGCCCAGTCCTCAGTGGGACTATATTTAGAGATAGGGTCTTTATGGAGATAATTAAGATTAAATGAAATCATATGTTTGGTGCCCTGCTCCCATAGGATTAGTGTTCCTATAAGAAAGACATCAGATAGCTCACTCTCTTTCTTTCTGTCATACGAGGACCCAGCAAGAAGGCAGCAGCCACCTGCAAGCCATGAACAGTGCTGCTATGACTGTTACATTTGCATTTGTTAAGTAGAGCACAGGGTGTGGATGGTGAGTCCAAGTTCAACAATGGGCTAGACTAGAAATTGAAATAAAGAAGTTTGTTACTCAGAAGTTCTAGAGGAAATACCCAGAAGGCCTTGAGAGGTTACATGAGAAGATCAAGGCAGAGTGCAGACAGAGAGAAAGGGAGTACATGGGGCTTATGCTTTTATTAGGGCATCCGTGGATGCAGTGCTTTAGGGGGGGCGAGTAGTATCTGGCTAAGAACAGATTGGTCAATTCAAACCAGACCCTCCCCACCCCCGCCCCGGAGTCTTACCTAAGAGATGAATAAGACAGACACTAGGGAGCAGGGGGTGCTGTTGATCACAGGGCTGTTGGGGAGTCCTGTCAGGAACTTTCATTTGCCTGTGACTCTGTGCAGCTAGAGTAGAAATCTAGGGCATGTGCTTGCATGAGGGGGCTGGTGTCAGTTTAAGGCCCTGGATGCTGAGGCAGGAATGCCGTGGACTAGCTTAGCTCAACTTTCCCCATGAGCCCTGATCAGAAAGTGACTCTGTGGGATCTTGATCTGAGACTTCCAGGCCCCAGAACTGTGAGAAAGTACATTTCTGTTGTGTAAGCCACCAGGTCTATGGTATTTTGTTATGGCAGCTCGAGTAGATGAATAGAAGCTCTTTCTTTCCGGATGGGGTCTCCCTTTCTGGAATGTGAGCTACTAATTGGCAGAGATCCTCTCTGTTGGTGGCCCTGTATTCCCACATCCAGCTTGGTGCTCACTGATGGGCAGTGAGGCTCTCGGGCAGTCTGTGGCATGGTGCCTCATTGCATCCTCACTACCTTGCACCCCAGGATCCCACAGCTCCAGGCCCACTCAGAGCACTCTCCACCTCTCCTGCCAAGTTCACCTGTGTTCTGGGCCCCTGCAGGGCCCCGGAGACGGCTGTCTCTGCACAGAGCTTGCACTGAGTGCTGATTTACTAGCTTCTCGCAGAGGCTGGGCGGCCTGATGTCTCCACTGGCCCTCGTAAAGTGCACCCCCAGCCCTCGCCCTGTGCCAGCAGCCGCCCTGCCGACAGCCCGGGCAGGATTTATGACAAGGATTCATCAGATTAGGAAGGATGACACGGTCTTTCTTCCACTGTGTACAATGCAGTCAGACAACATTGCAGGCCCCTCTGCCTGCTGAGTAAACCCACATTGTAAGGCCTGGCATTTTCCGACCTGCAGTCACTTGGAAACATTTTGATTTCACAAGAAATAACTTTAGAAATGGTCTGGAGCTGAACAGAAACTTAACTCTTTTGGGCCCCCCTTGTGCTACCTCCTGCCCGGCTCTGGGACCTTCCAGGGGTCTGCTCACTGCATTTTTGCTCTGTATCAGGACCCAAAGGCAGCCTTGGATTTGACCCAACCTCCACTTCCTCTTCTAAGAATGGAATATTTGCCCCAAGCCCTGAGGGCCACTCATCCACTCTCTGCGTGTTAGTGTCTGTGAGAGGGAGCTTACAGCTGCCTGCCTGTCACTCCCTTTCATCATTAGACTACGTTGCATCATAGAAAGCTCTTCGAAATTTAAAAAATGTTTACCTCTTTCTTGCTTTTGCATCTACTGGGCTTTCTTTTGTCATCTTGAGCAAAAACGAACATAGTAAAAATTTGCTCCATCTTTCACACAGCAGTTTTTCATTCATTCTAGCAGCAATGGGTCTCATTCATCAAACATTTATCAAGAGGCTGCTCTCCTGCACACAGTAGGTGGAAAGATGAGCATAGGGCGACTGTGTGTGGTTTTATGTTGTGTGCTGCCCATCTTTGGGGAGCTCTGTTCACACAGCCTGTGGGGTCCTATAGGGCTGTCCTGCATGAACATGATTCTGTATTTGCCCTTGAGGCCTCACAGGTTACTCAGGGTCTTCTTTGCCCAGCTCAGCCTTTTTGGCTTTCTTTCAATGATTCCTTCTTAGTCATAGTCATGGCTTGAGTTTACTCATCATCTTGTCCTGCCTTCCCAGATAGTCTTATCTGTCAGGGTCCCTCTGCAAGTATGGGCGCTCCAAGTACTTTCTGACTACATCTGAGTGATTTGGGCCTATCACGTAACCCTCACGAAGAGCCATTTGCTAAGGTTTTGCTTTAGTGAGTGATTTCTAGAGATCAATCAGACTTGGAGATAACTTGACATGGATGGCTAAGGGAAGGAGATATCCACCCTTTGGCTACATCTGGCATGTGCCCTTCAGGATTATAACTGTCCATTCATGTCTTTGTGTACCTTATTAGCTTCTTTATAGGAGGGGCTGAGTTTGATTGTTGTGCATCTTCATAGACAGCAGAGTGCCCAGCCCAGGTAGCTGCTTGGTTAATATGAAACAAATGGTAAGTACCATGTTCACGCATCATTCTAAGAGCTTGGGTGGGGGCAGGGAGGGGCGGTCATAATGGAGAAACACGACACCTGCTCTCACAGAGACTATTACCTGGATTTCTCATGGCATGATCAGCGAGTGACTAAGTGTGAATCCTGAGAAGCTGACTTGGGGAGGCAGTGCTCCTGAGTGACGCTCAAAATCTCATGGGCTGGGCTGTATCCAAGTTGTCCCACCAGCAGCATGAGTGCTTTTTACAATCGTGACAACGGCACACAGTCAGCGAAGATGAACTTGCGGCTGCTTCTGGAAAGTCTAGGTTTTTAGTTATCATTCAAGGCATGAAAGGCATGAAGAGGAAAAGGTTTTGCAGGACTTGGCTTCTGGTTGAGCCCCAATATTCCCTGGGGGCACAATCATTGTTTTTTGAGGCTATAAAGATATGTGTGTGTGTGGGGGGGGCAAGGTAAAAGTGTCATTGGACTCTCTTAGAGGTCACAAAGCCATCACCAGGTCACCTAATCAAAG
This sequence comes from Myotis daubentonii, assembly GCF_963259705.1. Lineage (NCBI taxonomy): Eukaryota > Metazoa > Chordata > Mammalia > Chiroptera > Vespertilionidae > Myotis > Myotis daubentonii. The sequence continues at coordinate 73,532,482 of NC_081851.1, forward strand.
ATATGTATGTGGATGATTGTGTCAAAAAATTAGACACACTGGAAATATCAGAGTTAAATAATGAGACAGGAAAAAAAAAAAGACGGGATGAACGAGGTAGGGTGAATAAACTTTCAGTGAAGGGCATCACTTTAGCTTGAATGCTATCATTGGGGAAGACTGACCAACTCACCAGTTCTGCACATGCTTTTGTGATTTCTCAGTGTCTGCCATGAGCTATAATAGCTCTCCCACCTTCATTGCAGCCAGTTCCTTCTTGGTACCCCAGAAATTGTCAGACCTAGGCCTTGACTTTGGCTTTCCTGGCCCTCAGTTCTGTAGTTTTTCACAGAGACACACGTGGCTGCATTTTCCACTCATTCACTGTTGTATATGCCATGATTTTATCTAACTCTGGTCAGATATTCCTCATCATTGGCCTGAAGGAAGGCCCTAGACTCAACTTTAGTTTAAGTCAATAAAACAAAGCCTCAATTGCTGGTACTCTGCCACACCTCTCATGCCCTGCCTCTCTGTTTTGTTCCAGAATGCCTGTAACTCACTGTTGTGGCATTTTGTAAACTTAGCTTGAGGTTACATTCATAGCAATATTTGGAAACCACCTTAATTTTATAATTAAAAATTGAAGTGACTCACCCTACCTTCTCTTTCTTTCCCCACAAATAATCTGGCTGTAAAACAAATCTCTGCTATTAAGTGTTATTTATTCAATTGTGATTTGCTGTAGAGCTGTTTAAGAGCGGGTCATTAGGTTAAAATCATTGCGCTTGTCCTCTGAGCAGAGGATGTCTTGTGCTGACTTACGTTGGGTGTGCTTTCCTGACGCTGAGCGAACACAGCCGTGTTTACATTACACATATTCTCTAGTTGCTGACATCTTTTTGTTCCAGAAGGAAAAAGACAACACAGATGAGTGACCCGATCTGAAGTGATATGTCAGGTCAAGCAGGACCAATGGTTGATACTTTCCACTCGCATTAACTACACTTTCTTCCCTTTTCCAATCTTTCTCGCCCCAAATCAGAGGAAACCAGTTCTTTCCGTTGATCTGAATCCTCTGTAGCTTGTCTGGAGAGTCTCTGAAGCCAGAGTCTCAAAGGGCTAATGAACCTATGGGTCCCTATGGATAGACCCAAGGCCACCACCCAAGCCCCTGGTTGTCTCCAAATGGATAGGAGTTTAGAGACCCATGCAGAACCTGTTTTTGTTTTTGTTTTTTTTTGCTGTGTCAAAATGAGTCTACATACATTGCGAAAGGATGATCAGGATAAGTGAAAGCTCTCCACAAAATCCCTCTTGGGTGCTAAAATAGCTCTTCCAAAGTCTCCCACCTTCTTCCCATTCAGAGCCCTCTTGGCTTTGCATTTTCTAGGCAGATGTGAGAAATGTCACCCCAGTTCCCAAGAGGAACTGAACAAGACAGATGGGCTCTACCCCAGCAGGACACCTGGATGGCAGCCTTATCTAGAGCCGAAATGGGACTGCATGTGCCGCCTGTTTATTTATTCTCCTCCTGTTTGGAGACTTTCCCTGATTAATTGCTTTCTAGTAATCGAGGCTGCTAACTAATGTCTCGTCTGATTAACCTGTAGGTTGGCCCTCGGTCCCAGAGGGTGGGCTGGCCATCCCGCAGGGGGAATGAAGGAGGTCGATGGCCAGGGGCCCCTGGGATGCCAGTTTTGGGCTCGTTTATTTGCTTTAAGTCTTGTTTGCTATTCCTGCTGCAGTGACTGGCGACAGCTCCCCCCAAGTCCCATCCAATCTAATTGGCCTGCTGAAACAGCAGTGAACACAAGACTTAAGAAATGTTTTCTTTGAAAACTTCTGGTCCGACAGACACTTTGAGATCGTATTTCACCCTGTTTCGATTGCACACCATTCCCTGGGACTTTCAGGAGAAAAAGCTAAGTGAGTCTTACAGGAGAACTGGTGCTTTGTGGTTTGGGGGGGCTAATGAGCTGGAGGTTGGAGGGGAAGCTGTGCTGAGGCGGCCCGGCATCTTCAGAATCTAGAGACTCTGCCAACGTTAACACATCCGAGGAGGTATTCAGTATCAAAGTCTCTCATATTTGGCTCCATAAACACAATACCGTTTGCAAAAACAAAGCTAAGGAGCTCATGCTGATTACTTCAATAAAAGCTGTTTAATTATGAACATTTGGGAAATGAAGTTACCACCGGGACCAGGAGGGCTTTGGCGTCCGGTGTCCGTGCTCCCAGCATCCCACTGTTAAAGCAGATTGTCCACTCAGCTGAAAAGGCTGACATTGAGCAGGGCACACCCTCAGCCCTGTGGGATGCTACTCACTTGCCAGTAACGCTCCCTCTTACTGCAGTGGCAAATTTGGGGAACTGAGCAGTGATAGAATTAGCAAATACTATTCATACCATTTGCAGGTCATCCAAGGATTATTTAGGGTGGCGGCCGAAGCTTCCAGAAGACCTGCATTGGTTGCTAGGCAGCTAGCGGACTTCTTTTTCTCTCCCAAGAAGTCAGGGTTATAGGACTGGGCAACATGGAAGTTAATTCTGAGCAGAGAGTCAGTGGGTCAAATTCTGACAACACATTTTGGAAACCTCAAATGAGTTTCTCTAAATAACATTTTAGGAACATGATCTTATTCATGCTTCTGTATAATTCTCCCCTCTCTTTGTGTGGTTATAACAGGTTATTGTGCATCAGATAGGATAGATAGAACTATCCATGTCAGAGCTTAAAGAACAAAAATCAGAGTTGAATCTTTGTGTGCGAAAAAAGAAATATAGGGACATACGCATGGTCAAGGAGTGAACTCTTCCCCAGAGTGATTCCTCCCACATATTGATGATTATTTCTCAGGGAACCAAAAATTTTTGTGTTTTAATTATTTTTAGTAGAAATCTTTAAAACTTGCTCTGATTTTTTATTAGCAGATATGAATACAAATTAATATTCTGACCTGCTGAAAAACTATTGAGTAATTTATGTGGCCATTTTGTGCCACAAGAATATTCTGTGCTCTTGTAATGACAATATATTCTTGATTTTTATTTCTCTTTAAACAATGCAGTGATTTTTTTTTTCTTTCAGTGAATAAGACAAAGCCAAGAAGAAATTCTGAGTGTTGTGGAAAAGTTTTTGCTGTAAATCCATATTGCTTGAAAGATGGTCTGGAACCTCACAGGTAGCTGGTGAGATACAGTGCTAAGGGAAGGGACCTGGACTTTATGGGGAAGGGGAAGGGGGTAGAAACAGGGGTTACTCTGGAGTTTTGTTGGGGGTCCTGGAGTTAAACTCCAGGCTCTGGGGCATTCACCTGGAGAACATGTGCCAAAAACTTTTCTTTTTCCCTAACTTATATTCAAAAATTGAAGTTAAAGGGCAACTTTTTATGCATGGTATACAAAGTTAAAATAACACCTAAAACTCCTCTGTGTATGGATTTGTTTTCTCTCCAAATGGTCAGAGTTACTGAAAGAAACTTAGAAAGGAGGTTATTGGGGGTTCACAAGACCCTCTGGGAAGAACCTACTTAATCAGACCAGCCACTGGGACTTTGACAAAAACCAGTACAATGTTGTTACCTGACATCAGTGAGAAGGGACCCTGACTGGTTCCCAGGAGCTGCCTGTGTCACTATTAATGACAAACACCAGAATTTGTGGGGCATGGAAAGGCGGCCAGGCTGGTAATCAAGATGCTCAGCTCCTGGTCCAACTTCTGCTGTTTGTGTGACCTGGGATAACTCATTTAACTTCTCTGAGTCTGGTTCCTCATTTGTTTAATAAGGCTAATAATACCAATGCCTTAGAATCGCAGGTGGAGATACAAACCGAAGAGGTAATGGTTGTGAAAGAATTTTAAAAAGACTCCCAGGTGATTCTAATGTGCAGCAAAGGTTGAGAACCACTGTGTTAGAGCAATGATGGTCTTAGAGGACATCTCATTCAGTGCTCTCATTTTATGTACGGGAACCTGAAGGAGAGAGAGAGGCAGAGAAAGGGACTTGCCCAGGATCAAAGTTGGAACTAGGGGATCTGACTCCCCTTAGGGGCTTTTGTTCAATGTCTTATATAGAGAAGGCACCTTATCAATAATGTGTGAGTTCAAATGAAACAGCTTCAGATGATATGAAACAATGATATTCAAGGAGAATCAGGCGAGGGTGTCAAAAGAAGGCAATTGTGAGGCCATGCTGACTCTCTTGGCTCTTTCTGAAATCTGTTCACTTTCCAGATCATACAAGCTCCATCCCCGTAGGGAAGCACAGTGTTCAAGGTTCCTGTCTCATCTTCTAAGCTAACACCTGACTGTGAAGTTTTGGTACTCTCAGCACACAGGGCCTAGAGTAGCTGGTCACCTGGTCACTTATGAGCAGATCAATACCTGTTTCCCCATTTGGAGGAAGAGGATGTGCCTGAGGTCAGGCCGGCCTCTGAGAAGGACTGGCCTTTAGGTGAGGGTCCTGGTCCAGGAGGGGTCCATGTACATTGTGTATCTTTTTCCATAATAGTAAGGGCTCTGGAGAGCAAGGCTGGAATAATTTTCTGCTTATCCCAGGTTGGTTCTCCATAATGGACTTGTGGATAGCCTAGCCCCAGCCCCCAAGAGTCCCAGATTCAGGCATCTCAGAGACTGCTGTAAAATGTAATCAGCAGTTGCTTATTTTTGAGCTTTTATGGGTAGCCACTGGATGTTTCGAATGTTTGATGCTTTGAATTCAATTTTATATGGAAGCTTCTCCCCTTCCCCAACTCAGTAATACATCGGACTGGAAGCCTGCAATTGGAGGTGGGGTCTACAGTGGTCTTCTCTGTTTTTCATCTTATGCAACTTTTCCTCCTCTACCTGCCCCTAGTCTGCTCTGGTCTTCTAGGGTGAAGAGGATTGGTGAGGGAGAATTAGGGAGTGAAAAAGGTGCTGCTTGATGGGCCTGTCATAATCAAATATTACTGCCCTCTGGGTGTGTTGGGAGCTAGACACCCTTATATTGGGGATCAAGTGCTGTTCCCTGAACACGGATGATGTCCCTTCAAATTGGCCACTTACTACTGCAGATATCAATGCCCATCCTTTCTTGGGGTTATTCTGCTGCTCAGCTCCCAGGAGGACCTTTTTTCATAACACAAGTAACATTTTTCATAACACAATCTATACTGGTATCTTTCCACAATGTCCACGTGAAACCAAGGGAAACTCCGAAATTGAGCCATTTCCAGGGCAGCCGCCTATCCTTCCTCTGCTTTTAGGTAGCTACCCATCACTTCCTCTTTCTGCTGAGTTTTTTCAAGCTTGGAACCACACCCAGTCTCTGTGCCTTCAGACAGACCAGGCTTTCCAAACTGTAATCCTGAAGCCTCCCCCAGGTGAAGGGATGCACCCCCTCTCCCTTTCTCATGGAGTGTGCAGAGGGGTGCTGATAATGCTTACCATTTTTGTCAAAGAAATATCTTCCTTTAGATCTCTTCAACCTCAGAGATTTTTAGAGTGGATGTTGGGCTACGCATTGCAAGTATGATTTCGGAAACATTTCCTTTGCAAGTCCTGCATTGGTGGGCAGTTCATTTTATAATGTGCTACTAGGAAGAGCTCCATTTTAACTCCTGTTAACCTTCCATTTGAGGTGCAGACAAATCACAGCAGAGCCTGTCTTGTTTGCCTTGCAAAATAGATGTAGTGAATTTAAAAAGGGGTCATGGAAGGAAAGAAGCTTTGTAAACACAAACATCCTATAGAAATGTTGGGCGTTGCCCTGACCACTGTGGCTTGGTTGGCTCTTGCCCCAGACACCAAAGGGTTGCTGATTCTATTAGTATTCCTGGTCAGGGCACATGCCCGGGATGCTGGATTTGATCCTCAGTAGGGGATATGCAGGAGGCAGCTGATGTATGTTTCTCTCTCTCTCTCTCTCTCTCCCTTTCTCTTCCTCTCTTTCTAAATAAAATCAATTTAAAAAATCTTAAAAAAATAATAAATGAAATGTTGGGCATTATTCTTAACATCATGTAAGTAAAATATATATATATGTTTTTATCCTTTAAAACAGCCTGTGGATCGTGACCCCTTTGGCAGTCGAACAACCCTTTCACAGGGGTCGCCTAAGACCATCCTGCATATCAGATATTTACATTACGATTCATAACAGTAGCAACATTAGTTATGAAGTAGCAACGAAAATAATTTTATGGTTGGGTCATAACATGAGGAACTGTATTTAAAGGGCCAGAAGGTTGAGAACCACTGCTTTAAAATAAATTTGCTGTATCTTTAGTGGTATTGTTTAGCATTTTTAATCATTGAAGCAATTCATTAGAAACAGTGATTTCCAAGATCAACCACATTCAAACTACATGTATCTTTCTCTTTGAAAGAGAAACTTTGCTTTTACTAATGCCTGACTGTCTTTATGTCCGTGGAGTAGTGGTCTTCGATTACTCATAGACACAGACCAAGAATGTCTCACTGTAGCCTTTGGTATGAATTCTTGGTACCCCCAAAAGAGGAAATTTGCTTTTTTGCTGTTTGCAAAGGAATTCAAGACCTTTGTGGTCACTAAGAACTCATAAAAGCAATGATCCATTATGTAAAATGATCCCTGGGTCTAGTCTTCAGTAAGCCAGCGTCCAGTTTGGGAAATAAATATCAGAAACTGAGGCTTTGTGTTTGAGAGTATGTGGTGTTTGTTGGTAAATGGGATTTCTCCTGAAGTTGCCTTAACTTTTGCTATGCTTTCTCTATGGAAAAACATGAGAGTCTAAACAGGTTTATTTTATGCTTTAATATGCTAAACAACAACAATAACAAATAAACAAAAACAGGTAGGGCAAAAGCAGAGAATTGAATGTCTATTTCCAATTAAAACTTTATTTGAAGTTTTCAGTTGTAACCAAAGGATGCTGCATAGCACTGTATATATCCTTTTTACTTCTAACAGGTCTATAATATCTCTGGAGCAGGGAACCAAAATCTTGGGTCTTTCCTGACCTTCTAAATAATAATTTTCAGATACAAAATCATATCTTTTATCTTTTTTTGTTGTTGTATGTAAAGTCTAGATCAGTTGATCATGTGTGTGCTGTGAGTATGTATGGGTAGTGAAGGAGGGAGGGAGAGAATGGGGTGTAGGGTTAGTTC